>NC_084766.1:27299333-27605666 GCF_028858725.1 Colius striatus
TAAGTTTTTTATCTCCTTTTTGATATTAAAATCAAAGGAAACAAAATGAAAATGTAAAGAAATTCCAGTCTATACAGAAAAAAGAAAATGAAATGTTGTTAAATGATCACTGAAATGTTTTGACTTTTTTCTAACGTCCCTTTTGAAGTGTTTAATTTTTAAATGAAGCAATTAACTGAAATTAAAACAAATCTGCAAACCTCTACTTTACACTTCAGTCTGACTATTCAGGGGAAAAAAAAAAGAATTATTGTAAAATTGGTGGCAACTTAGACTGTCTTAATATTACCAGTCCTAGGAAGTTTTCTCACATGAACTATAATTATAAAGTGTCCTCCCTTGTTTTTTGAGCCACAGTTGCAAAAGCTGATGACTCACTCACTACTCTCATCCTAGGCTTGCTTAGGATTTTTTTTCTGATTTGTTAATATGTATTTGTACTCAATATTTTCTAGAGGTACTTTCAGCCATGCCTACATATGCATGTATCTGCAGCAAGAAACAAGACAAAGGCCTGACCATAAAGTGTAGAGCTCTGTCTTCATTCCCATTTATGCTGCACTTATCTCCACGAGCATCTGAACACAGCCCCAGTTCATTTGTTAATCAATGAATGTCCAAATGGTTGTAAGTCTATAAAATGTAATGTGTTTCTCCCTCTTTCAATGGAACTGTGGCTGTAATGTCACAGTTCCGTGGTTTATTCTCCTAGTGCTAGTCCTTAAAAGTTTTCAGTTAAAGGAGGTGATTTATTCTTCATGGCTACTGAAGACATGTTTTGCGTGAAACAATGTTTTCAATGTACATATATCACAGTCAAATTGGCAAAAGATGGTCATGGTGGCTAGAAGAGAAACAACGTTTCTTTGGTTTTGGGATCCTTTCCTACAATGATGCACATCAGGCAATTGTCTGGTACGTGCAAGCAGAATCCTATAGTCCTGATTGATCAAAGAACAGTTAATATCACTAGACCCTGCATCGTTACTTCAATAAAAACTCCACAGGCCAGATTTTTAGAGCTATTGAGCTATGTAATGGTGCAGCTAGATGCCTAAAGATTTTCTAAAACACCTAAGCAGATTAGGTCCTTAACGCTCAGTTGCTGCAGTAGGCTTGGGATTTCATTCAATATCTTCCAGGTGAAACTATGCCAGATGTGAGAATGAGGGATTTTTTCAAAACCAAGCAGCATTTTTGAGGTGGAAGAAGGGTATTTCTGTTTAAATGAGGAAAAAACCCCAAAAACAAAATCTCACAAACAACTCATCAGGTAAAAGAGCATTTAACCTATACAAGAAATGGGGGAGGATTGTTTGGTTGTTTTTCTTCAAATATTTGTATGTTGCTTTGTTCATGAGTCAGAATTTCATCTATTTCAACATGAATAATCTGAGGCTAATCTAAAGTGCCATTTGTTTTATTTTTAAGTCAGGAATGCAAACCGAAATCTTCTTAGGCAGAACAGCCCACTGTGCTTCAGTTTCAGTCCTGGTGGATTAAATACATTTAAAAATAAATTCTATGTCTATTTCAAAGCTGACCAGAATTCTGAATGTAGGAACTAGTATGTTGAGTTTTGTTTGGTTTTTTATTTCCAAGAAAACATAAAAAAGCCTGAAGCAAGTTAACAGTCTGATGGATATTTTTGCCTGATTCTTTTTGCCAGGAACAGTGGCAGGAATACACTCCCAGGAAGCCATGTAACATGACATGTAAACATTTTGGATAGGAGCTGAAGAAATGCTTTGTAGATCTCAAGCTGCAGGAGTTCAGGCACTAATTTAAAGATTACTGACAACTTGAGGGCCTAGATTTCTCCTTATGTGGTGAAGCCCAATTACTTTGTAAGAGACTAAAGGGCTAAATTAGCCTCTGGATGTACCTATCTCTCTTCATTACCTCCACAAGGGCTGGAAGATGAGTATGTTTAACAGTCTCTTGGGTATTAAGTACAATTTTCACAAGTGAATCTTACTGTTGCGTCTTCTGTTTATTTTCTCAATATATTTGTTGTACATATACACACACACAATGTGTGCTGAGGACACCAAGTTTGCCTAGTTTCCTCAAGAAGACAATGGAGAGAGAGGTGACAATCACTTCTGCCTGATATTCAGAGACTGGACACATAGGAATTGTTCAAAGCTGCATCAAGAGAGATTTAGACTTGACATTAGGAAACATTTCTTTAATGAGAGGGTAGTAAATCATAGAACCATAGAATGGTAGTGGTTGGAAGGGACCTTTAGAGATCATCTAGTCCAACTCCCCTGCTCAAGCAGGTTCACCTAGATCAGGTCACATAGGAACATTTCCAGGCAGGTCTTGAAGATCTCCAAGGAAGGAGCCTCCACAACCCCACTGGGCAGCCTGTGCCAGGGCTCCTTCACCTCAACAGTGAAATAGCTTTTTCTTATGTATAAATGGAACTTTTTGTGTTCCAGCTTCATCCCATTACCCCTTGTCCTGTTGCTAGCTACTATAGAAAAAAGGGATGTCCCAACCTCCTGACACTCATCCTTTAGATATTTATAAATGTTAATAAGATCTCCCCTCAGTCTCCTCTTTTCCAGACTAAATAGCCCCAGTTCCCCCAGCCTTTCCTCGTATGAAAGATGTGCCAGTACCCTGATCATCTTGGTGGCCTTGCACTGGACTCTCTCCAGCACTTCCCTGTCCCTATAGAAGAGGCATCTAATAGAGGTAGTTGATGTCCTGTGCCTGACAATGTTTAAAAGGCATTTTTCGATGCCTTTAATAGTTTGCTTTAACTTTTGATCATCCCTGAAGTGGACAGGAAGCTGGAGTAGATGATTGTTGCAGAGCTTTCAAGAGTGAGACGCTTCCTTCTTGTGCCTGGAACTCTGAGCTGCTCTGCACAGGTAGCTTTGCTTGGCTTATGGACAACTGGTTTATTTCCACTTGATTCTAACATCTTTCATTGAAACCTAACTGTTTCTGGTCAAACACCATACACAAATTTTCCAATGTGATCAGGATTCATTGAGAGTGGACTGTCATGCTCCCTCTTTATTTATACTAACTATTCCAGGACTGAAGTATTCCAGATTTTCAAATGGGAGTGAAAATCTGCAACCAGGAGACTCATACCCATGAGAACAGGACTTGTTCTGAGGACAAAGGATCTGCACAGAGATTCAGTGCAACATAATCAAAAAAAGATCAGTATCATTCCTGGCGGATATTTTTTCAAGGCTCTTATCTTGAAGAAGCTCCTTTGCACTGACATTATATGTAGCTTGTGACATTAGGCTGATACACTGAGAGTTAGAGGTGACACAAGAAAGAATACATGTCCTTCTAAAGATGTTTGTTCTTTTGGTAAGAGCATCAGCTCTGACATCCCTGAAGATCCCTCTTTGTGATGGTTTTGTCATTTCCAGTCAGCAAATAAAGGAGGAATCCTTTAGTGAGATTTGTCTCTGTTCAAATCATTACTACATTTATCAGATACCTTTTAGGATGCAAATCAACAATGATTCTAGTTAAATCCAGTCCTGCTCTTCTTTTCCTCTCTAATTTTTGAAGCAAATAATTCTTAAACTGCTTAAACTTCTTCAGACACAAGTATTTTCACTCACAAACACAGAGACAAGTCTCACTTAAAAAAACCCCAATAACAAAAAAACCACACTTTGATATTGAAATGAGCCAAAAGAAAAAAATTACTTACACACACACAAAGCAGAAAATAACAGAGTTAATAAGAAGTTAAGATTTGTATATGTGCACACATGCACACGGGCATTTCTATAAACAGGGATAGGAGAAGAGACTTGCAAGACAGACACAATTATGATATTCAGATATAGAATTCATATTTAAATTTGGCTGTATTCCTGAAGGTAAAGAAAGGTCAACTTACATGTGAACATCTTGGAGTTACATGGCTACTGAAAGGGTCAGGATTGTTCCTACCACCACTTCTGTGATACATGGTTTTGCTGTCTCCATCACCCACTAACTACACACATGCCCTGTGGATTTACCTTGAATTTAAAAGATCCTACTTAAACAGTAATTTTGCTCCAGCTCTTTCAAACACTTTCAGGTGAGTTAGTAAGGCCAATCATTGTTTAAATCTCCATGGATTCCTTCTTCATTTCAATGAAGCAGGGGATAAACAGGTCTCTGCCAGGACTTATGGTCTCTGTCATAGATTCAGCAGAAATAAATGTATGGCTGCTACTGTTGACTGTTAGGTACTTTATTGTATACATTAGCCTGTGAGCTGCAGAAAAAAGAGGAGAGGAAATTGTAGTAGACTGCTTGTGATACAGAAATCTCTAGATAGGACAGGGAGGAGTGGCCTTCAAGAGCTCAAAGATGACAGTAGGGAGATAAGTAAGGAATACAAATAATTCATTTTTAATTGCTAGATCATCACCTGCAAGACCTCTAATGGCTGAGATGGGGCCTCCCCTGCTGATTTCAGTATTCACAGAATCTTTTAGTTTTGGAGAGGGACTTCAAATTGCTCAGATTTTTGCATAGATACCCTAAAAGTGGTTAATGGATGATATTGGTAAGTCATCATAGCTTCTGCTTGAATCATGAGAAGTGGTCATTGATAGATGAGAGGCCACTTTTTGAAAGGCATAGTTGATGAGCTTTCATTATGTCTCTCATTCTGCCTACGAGCTTTCTTTACCTGTCCTCGTGATTTTCAACCTTCGTTTTTTACTCAGAAAAGCTAAAATTCCTCAGGTGGAAAGATACTAGAAGTGAGAAAAAGCTTCTTTATCCCTTTGTGATAGGACACACCTGGTTTCCTTAATGACTCAGTAATATTATTGGGAGTAAGAGTTGGGGCCCCCAAATCACAGCAGCAGGTTAAATAATGTAAACTGACATACAGGGATGAAGCAAGCAACATGAAGATTTAAAGTCAAGCTCACAAATTTATTGCTTTGGTTTTACAGGAAAAATTTGAACGTTGGAGATCTTGGAAAAATCATCTCACAAAGACATTCCAGTAGAAAAGCTAAGACAGATAGATCTTGTGAAAATACATGGCAAGTTTCCTAAGCTATGCTTGATCATGCTGTGTAGGTAGCATTAGCCAGTCCTAATGTAGATATGCAGATCAGAATTTGAGAAGGATGCCTTGAATTAGTAGGTTTTGCAAGAACCAGGTGCTATTGTGTTAATGAGCAGCATGTCTCAGTTTCATCTGAGAGCCTAGTTCAAGGCAGTCTGGCTCCATATGGTTTGTGTCTGTGAGTTACACAAAGGGATTTGCTGTATTTGTGGGATGGTTTTCTTCTTTTTTTTTTTAAGCTGTAGTCTTGGTAAAACAGTTTCTAAAAGGTTTAGCAATAACAGCAATGGGTCAGATGAGATATGAAGGGGGGAAAAAGCTAGATTTTTGTTGAAGTGATCCTAAATAGAAAGATTATGCTGCTTGCTGCTTTGAAAGAAAATGTGCAGGACAAAAGACAGGAAAGGGAAAGAGCATTTGTCCTTTTTTCACTGCAGCTTAATAGCCACAGCACTAAGTGACTTAATCATTATAAGCTGCTGCTGTTCTTTTCATTTTCCCCACAGGCAGCCTCTTCCCTTGGTGTGCCTGTTTCAGATGGGGAATTAGGAGCCACTTGCTACCAGTACTGTGGGCGAGTGAGTGAATGACCACTGAGCTCTTGCACAATCTGTTTGACTGGCATCCCAGGATGTTCAAAGCTTTCAAAGAAAAGGAGGTCCTAGTGCCAGCCTGAATTACTGCCAATGTTGTTAAAAAGAGTAAGATTTTTTTCCACTAGGAATGGCAATGGAGTTAAGCTGTTCAAGCTTTATGAAATAACAGGGATAGTACAGGAGATGGAATAAGACTGTGATCCTCACTTGTGCTAGAGGGACACATTGAACACTGGGGAGACTTGAACTAATGAGACTGTGAATCAGGAGGAAAAATCAAGATGTCTCAGTGGAGGTACGTGTAGCTGCAGTCCTTCATCTGAGGAATAGTGAAAGTGCTCAGTAGGGAAGGGACATAAAGGTGATATTTTCCAAAGGAAAATTCCTTTGTGGAGGATATAAGATTTCTGAGTTGACATGATTGACCAGGCCAAAACCAAAAGAAAATATTTTGTTTTCCTCTTTTTCTTTCAGTTCAACTTTGCCTAAATTAGCAAATACTTGAATCAGTGCATTGCCCTATGGGAAGTGCATGCCTTGTACTGTTGTGTTGACTGTTACTGCTGAACCCCTTTTCTTATGGAGCACGTGGCTCTCTCACCAGCATCAAATACCCCAGAGAACCTGGGAAATGTAGGCTAGTCCAGTACCTGTTCTGGAGGACATGAGACATCGTGAAGACAATCCTAATAGGCATTGAGGCAGTGTAGGCAAAAGCTACAGTGTGAAAGCAAACTGCAATGTTTCAGAGACATGGAGACACCATCTTTCTCTGTTTCTCTGAAAAGAAAGAAAAAGATATTTTTGACTTAGCATGATTTGAAAACAGAGGTGGAAATATTGGCAGATCTTGCTCAGCAGAAATTCCAATTCCTGACAAGCTGTAAAAGTACTGTAAATACCAGCAAAACCATTTTCTTTTACAGGAGTTTGTAGTTGTACCTGATTTGTTGGAGGTGGGAGGTGTCCAACTTAGCTAATGCAAGGTATTAATCAAGCAGCAGGAGGTACAGAACATACAGCTTGTTTATAACTCACATTTCAAATTGTTTCTTTTGTGAGGGCAGAACTAAGTACCCAATGGGCCTCTTGCCAGAAGGTTTAACTCCAGCCATCCTTCATTATGATACTTGTGTATGATGACTGCCTATACAGTGGCATCAGCAGGACAAGTTTCAAACCCAGCTGGCTTCTCTCTGGCACAAAGGAGACAATACAGTTCCATATAAGCATAAGCTCTAACTCTGTCTTTTTGTTCCGTGGCTTCTCTTTCCAACAAGAAACACCACTTTGTGCCATTTTTGTGGCAGATGTACGTGAAAATGTTAGAAATAGGGAACAGTAGTCAGTGTTTTCTCCCAAATAGCAGAAATCTTGATTCTTTGTTCTCCTAAAATATTTGTATGATCTTGATGAAATCACAGTTTCAGTGCCTCTTTTTCCCAGCTTCCACAAAGAGCAATAATGTCATGCTATTTCAAATGTATGTGGCGATGAAAAATATTCTCTCGGAGGTGTTCAGAAAGAGCACAGGCAGATTTATAGAGATGTGATATCCTTATCATTAAGCATCCATGAAAACAAAAAATGATCAATTGACTTTACAGAAAACTCTGTTTGTCTGTAGAGCTCTATAAGATCACCTTGTGTGGACTATAAACCTCTAGGCTTAAGAAAGTAGTTCTTATTTGTTTTGTATGGCATGAAAATGTCATCTCTCTTAACGAAGGTCAGCGAGTTTGCATGATATGGAGTATCGTACAAGACATGTACATATCCATTCAACCTGACTTTCACCAACATCTTCCAGCATTCAGCTAATAAACACCTGAACACAGGAATGTCAACTCTTTAAACTCATTCCAGATATAAGAAACATTGTCACTGGAAATGCACACTATTGCATCCTACAATAGAAGCTGTATTGTCAGATTTGTCCTATATGTATCAAGAATTGCAATCAAGAGGTTAATCTGTGTACAGAGATACCCACCAGCATTTGAACAGGCAAATTCTTTTCAGTATTTGATGAGAGCAACAGAGCTTTCACTTTGTTTTGAGAGAAGCCCAGTTCTGGAATCCAGCGAAACATTGCTTTTCAATTTACTGCAGCCTGGGCTACCTTCTATGTGGTCCCTGTAGTACAGCTAAGATGAGAGACCAACCATTAGTGGATGTCATTTATGAAGGTGTACAAATCCAAAATTTGCAAACCACTGGAATAAATGAATGCAGATAAGCCAGAATCAGAGGTGAAGGTTTTTACTTGCTTCATTCCTAGCCCACACAGTGGAACAGTGAAACAGTGAGTTAAATGGAATGTAGCCATGTTGAGTCTTCAGTGATACCAGTGAAGGACAAACAAAATTTTCAGTTTTCACTGTTGGTAGCTATTGTTTAATGTTGGGGGTTAAGGTTGAAAAACCTGTGTATGGTAGAAGTGTGGCAGAAGAACCTGGAAAAGCAACAGAAGTAGATGGTCAATCACTGGCAAAGCCTAAAAAGATATGAGGTTTGAGCAGGAGTAAGGGGTAGAAGATAGGATGTTAGGGTAGAGTTATGCAGCAGTCTGAGTGTCAAGAAAATCATAGAATGGTAGGGTTGGAAGGGACCTTTATGCTTTTGTCATTTAACTCTGGCAGAACCAGAGCCACAACTGAAACAAACAGGTGAAGTACTCAAATCTTAAAAGTTCTGCTTTCTGCCATGACTGAGGTGAGTGGAAGGAACTGAGACAGGACCTATTCCAGGTGAATCTGGGGTTATCAAGAACATAAAGCAAAGATGATAAAAGACAAAACAGAGTGGGATGAGTGATAAACTGCTTCCTCCATCCTAACCCTACCTTTTTGTTTGTTTGTTTAGCTAACAAACATGATTAATTGACAGAAACAAAAAATTCACTTTTGCATGTGGGATTGTTAGTGTTTGCAGTAAATCTGCCTACTCTACATCACTGATCTCATTCCTTCTTTCCCTAGAAAATATAAGCAGCTAGCTAAGTTAAAACTTATTCCATTCAGGTTAGATATTCATTATACCAGGGACAGTATATTGAAATGAGCTGAAGAAAATAAAGATAGAAAACATAAAAAATGAAAATTTGAAGGATCACAATTACTTTTCAAACAGTTTCAAATTTGGCAGATAGTATCAGCACCTCTCTCTTGCACTGAAAAAAGAGGTTTATGGATAATTTCTTTTTAAGAAATTCAAATTGTATCACTTCATTACTGTTAAAATGAAAAATATTGTTCTGATTGTTAAAAAGATCACATTTTTTTTTCTTATAAAACATTGGTAATCTGAAATGTAATAAAATGAATTTTTAAAGAAGAAAGAAAGAATTAATAAAATCCCAAACCAAATGAATCACTTTGCTTGGGACTGAGTAAATATCTATGATGATTTCAATGAAAAATGAAAAAAGACAAAGATGATATCTCCATTTGTATTTAGTCTACAGCATTTTTCCCCCCTGATTTTTCAAGTAAACCACTCAATGAAAGATCTGTCCTTCATTCTAATCTAGTTTTGTTCTGTACACAGTTACATGAAGATAATCATAGCATGTTGATCTCATAGATCAAAAATGAAAACAGAATGAGACCAGGTGATTTTCCAAGCTAACCTATAAAAAAGTAGCCCATAGAAGAAAGATTAACAAAACACCAGCTTAAACAATAAGCTCATTTTACCTGTACTGTGTGGAAAACAGTGAATAGGCTTTCAAATTGCCATATAACAATAAGTTCATTATTTGTGTAAAATAAGGCTTGCCTTTGTAGAAGTAATTTGGACAGCCTTTCAAGCTGTAGGTTTCACATCCCAGGTTCCCATATTTGGTGACAAGGGCAAGTACCTGTGGATAAGACAGCCTCAAATTTGTCACTATTTGTTGTAGTGAATGAAGGTGAAATTTAAGACTTGCTTTATTCCCAGGGCACTTCCGAAGTTGTTGCCTTGCAATACATCAGAGAGGTTGCCCTGGGAACAGTGTGAGCATTTTTTTCAAACACAATGTAAATTAATCTCTGTGAGGACCTGATGTTTCCTAAGAAGTGTGTTGCCTAGAAATCATTTACATGGCAGAAGTAGTACAGTTTCTTTCCCCCTGTTCATCTAATATACTCAAAGTTGGCATTTCCATTACTATCATTACAGCTATAAGAATCTCAAAGTTAAGAGCAAGTAAGAGACAGGATTTTGCTCTCACCAAGGACTCATCCCAGCTCCATTAACTCAAAGACATACTGACTAATATTGTGAGACACTGATCTGCATCCCTCCTTCAGCCTTCATGAGCTCATGTACTTCAAAGCATGATAGTAAAGGTACCAAATAGCAATAGGTATCCACGGCTTTGCTGATCTTTGCTGCCTAGTGTTGCCTTTGCTTTCTCAAAATGCATGGGAAGAATGGACAGGACACGCAGTGAATGCTGAAGTGAGCAGGTCTGAGAATGACAACAAATTGTATTGTGCTTACATTGCTGAATCTTTTATGTACACTTTTAAGTACAGACATTTTGTACACTTTTGAGGGCAGACTACAACATTGGAACCTGGTCAAATAATGGTGCTTTTGTTGCCTGCCCAGGACTGTGGACACTTAATATCAGCCACTTAGTATGAAAAACATCTGCTGCTCTGGGACCAGTAAGTCAACTTCTGTTCAGACTATCAGAAGCGGATATCTTGTCCTTAACCACAATCACATTTGTATTGTGAGCATCAACACAGTGAAGACTATAAGTGCTCAAATATAAGATGGCTATTTAATTACCAATAGAGACAGGACTAGCTGCTGCTGCAGTCAATGGAGGTTTTTCCCTTATTACACAACAGGAACTGTAGTGAGGCTACATTTTAGCTTTTATTTTGGCATTCATTCAGTACCTTGTAATGACCAGTGTAAAATCTTTCAAATCATTAATGGACCACTGCAGAGGAGGAATATCTTTACAATTTCAGAGAATCATGACCTTCCTGTGCTAAGATCAAGATCTTATTTAACTGAGATTTCAAGCCCTTTTTAAAGAAATGGCTAGGCAATTACTCCCTGGCTCTTGCCTTTCCTGTATACAGCGAACTTTGGCTTTCAGAAGTACCAATTAAAAAGTCCCTCAACTCTCTCTTTGAATTGCTTCATTGCTCCTGTTAATTGTCTCATTTGAGTCTCTGCCAGAGTGAAAGTACCCTGTTACAGAGCTACAGAGTTGTGAACCTGCAGTCAACTTTGAAAACTTCCACTTGAAAAAAGTCCAATCCCATGCTTTTATTTTTTTTTAAGTGGAAGTAAAAAACAGAAAAGTGTATTAGGTGTTTCCTAAATCAAAGTCTTTAATACGTGTTAATCTAAGTTATTATAGATTCTGAAAAGCAGTTATAGACAGTTGAAATTTTCCTGTGGCTTACTGTCAAATATACAAGAGAGTGTTTGGAAAGTCTGTAAGCACTGTAATCATGGATAAAATATATTCTGCAACGGGACTCTAAATTTGCAGTAATTATGTACCATTTAGTGAATCTGCCTACATTATTTATGAAGAGTATTTTGTAGTTAAATACTTGAAGAGTTGACAGGGTAATGTTCAACAGCTACTTGGAACAGAAGTGATGGAGAGGCAGTAAAAAAAATCTCAATTTTAAATTACTGTCTTTGTGTTCATTTCGCTGTTTGTTTTTAACTCAAAGACATAGTGTGAGATCTCCTTTTTTAATAAAAGGAAAATATATATGTATGTCTGTATATGTGAGTGCATACCTGCTGTATACATCTGTGTGCAATGCCTACTTTGCAATAAGACAGAAATAACTTGGCTTTTTGAAAGACCTCAGCTACCTATCTTTTTCCACCTTCAACTCCATAGATTCAGGTTCTTACCCTTATTATGCATTTACAAGATGACTTAGATGATGGGGCTCTCATGACAGATCAGTGTTGTAACATGTTTTTTGACCACATGATGTATGGATACACATGTGCACTGAGCTGTCATACAGTCTTAGCAAAGGCAGAACAGGAAAGACAACAGGGAACAAAACTTGCCTTAGCTGTTCTCCTTGCCCTACTCAGTCTACCATGCAAGACAGGGATTGGGGCAAATGACACCTCTGCAATGAAACCTGTAATCTGGGAAATGTAGGAAGGAGAGATGGCTCCCAGATTGAGAGAAGACAGTGAGAGTAAGAGAAAGTGTCACAAGTACAGATGTGCCCAAATGTGAACCTGACTGATATGAAGTCAGGTGAACAGATTTCCCCCTGATTTCATAGGAATTGTTGTTGTACAGTGTTTCTGAAGCTCTTGGTGTGTGTGTGTACATGTGTGTGTGTCTGTGTGTGGGCAGAAGGTGGATGAGTGCATGTATACATATCCTCCCAAGGAACAGACACTATCACCAGCTGAGAGAGGTTCTTAAATTGTTTCCCCCTGTTCTTTTCCTGCTCCTAAACCCTGAGATTAACTAGCATTAGCACAAACTCCCATCTCCCTCTGGGATTTTCTCCATGAATAAAATCTGCTTTATTTGCCCATGTGAGCTATCTTTACAGCACATATCAGATTCGTTCTTTGTTTATAACCCCAGGGGACATAACATGCAAATACTGCTCCTTCAAAACCAAGTTAATGCTGTTCATTATAAGGTGAGTGGTGAGTCAACACCAGATGACAAGCCTACAGAGCCCAGGATTTACCACTCATGCAAGAAATTAACTCCATATTTCCATCAGAGCAACATTGCTGTTATTACTACTGCAATAAGAAGGATGCAGCAGAACAAATTCATCCAGACAACATCAGTATTATTTCTAACATATCAGATGGAGATGACCTGCTGCTATGTACCTTTCCTAAAGGAGACCTTGACATTTTTGCTCCTGTGTTGGGATGTCAGATGAACAAACCTATACTTATCCAACAAAAAAGTGAGAAAGAGGAGTCTCACTTTGCACTCTTTCTCCTCTGCCTCTTTGGATCACTTTGAGACACATCCTCAGCTTTCCAAGCACGATCCTTACCAAAGTGTTGAGGCTGAGACATAGAAAACGGACAAGGACTCCATCCCAAATGAACTCTGAGCCAAGATCTGCATTGTGAACATTGAAGGACTTTCTCTTTCTATATATTAGTGCAGAACCCAGCTTCTGCTTAAGAGTAATGAAAAGGTCTGGGTTGGAAGGGAGAGGTTTCATGAAAAAAGTGGTAACCAGCTTCAGTGAGGAGGGAGGATGGAGTGATAGAGAAACAGCTGGGCCCAACTACAGTGCAGCTATTGCAATATATTGCAAATAAACTTTTGTTCTTGAGATTGCTGTTTAAGTCTGAAGAATTTCAGCTAATTTTAACCTAGCTAAGGGTAGTGTTAGCAGTGGAAAAGGACAGAGCTCAGCAATTATCTTAGCTTTCACACTCAGGAAGCATTCAGATGGTCTTTTGTTTTACTGTCAGTTTTGCTTTAAAACCATCTTCCCTCTACAAGGCAGACATGTAGAAAAGGTTACTTTATACTTAGCTAATGAAAAAACTTGCCCAAGACAACATTACTGGCTAGTTCTCTTCAGCTTCTTGCCATCTTCATCTTTGTCTTCCCTTGCTCAGCTGCACACCAGTAAATACAGAGCCTGTTCTGATTGAGAGGACCTGAACCAGCCCTGAAAACTAAGAAATGAGGGAGTTCTTTTTCTGTGGTTTTTTTTACCTTGCAGTTATGCAAGGCCACTGGCCATTACAGTGACAAGGAAAATAAATGTGCTGTAAACCACAAGATGTTAAACTCCCACCGATCTGGAGTCTCAAGGTTTGGACTTTTTACTTTTTCCAGACCATTTTTGGCATTCAGTTTAAGCAGGATATTAGGAAACTCTGGGCTCCTGACCAGGAGACATCCTCACAGGAACAATTGACATTTACAATAGAAGTCAACAAACACTTTGAAAAATGGCTCCTATCTGACTCACTCTGTGATTTTATTGAAGCGTTTGGATTTTCAAAAGCAGGAATGCCTTGAAGGATCAATGACATGAGAAAGCAGTTTAGTAAAAAGAAACTGACAGGTTTCCATCTGCTAAGTGGGCCTTTCATCCTAATTACAAAAAGCTATGAACACACAGAGACACGCAGACTACACACAGTTATTGACGCTCACTGATGAGCCATAACTTGTTATAACTGTGGCACTGTTAACTCACTGCTTCTGTTAATGTAGCTGTACTCACAGACCACTGTGGAAGAATGCCTGTCTCTGACTTTTTATGAGGCTAAATAAAGGGATGATTGCTAAGTGCACAGATGCTAACATGACAAGAATCAATTTTTATGCTCATCTCTGAAATCTGGGCAATGCTACGCACAACATGTAAAGTCTGGTTCGAAAACTGTGCTTCTTTTCTTCATCAACTTCTGTTATTCTATTCAAAATGAAAAACTGAAATGTAAGTATTTCTCCTTAATTAAGTTTTTAAACATTTTTTAAATCTTGAATGTAGATGTTAATGTATCATTTTTAAAGAACTAAACACTATTTATATATTCCAGTAAAATGGATTTGTTATTACAGTATGAACGTGTCATAAAATGTTTTTTAACTTTTTAAAATAAAACTTATTCAAATTACTTCAAATAAGTGTTGAAATAACTTTTTATTTCTTCAAATTTTGTAATGGGAGATGCTTCATGTTCAAAACTGTAAAATAGATCTGCTTCACATCAAGTGAGCATCTGTCTGAAAATAGTAGAGAGAAAAGAGAACAGATCATTGCAGGTTTTTTGTGGTTTTGTTGTTCAGCTGGAATTGAAGACAAATGTTGAAGTGTTCAAAGGAAGCATGGATAAACTCACTAGCTTCTGTTCTCTGGAGCATTTATGTCTAGAGTATGGCTTTGACTTTCCTCTGGAGTCCAAAGATCAGATCTTTGAAGGGTGATATGACCCATTTTATAAGCAAAACAAATTGAGGACATTCAGTTATAAAGGGATTTTTTGGGAGAGGCTACTGGCCTTTAGACAATGACATGAGAAGAAGCTGAACTCAGGACATTACATAGGTACATCATGACACTTTGGATGGACAAAACTCACAACTCATTCATAGATATTACCCATGTTTTTTTGCACTGAAGACATGAACCTGGTTTGTCAGGACATGGAATGACTGCATAGCATACATAGGGACAGTGTTTGAGATATTACAGGCAATTGCTGCTTTCCTTTTGTCCCTTTTAAAGCCTCAAGATAATTTCAGATATGAAAATCTAATGAGCAGTGAAAAATAAAGAGCTTTATTTGTTTGGGATTTTTTTTGAACTCAAAGAAATGCTATTTAAGAACGAGATTTATGAACACCGCTTCAAAGTCCTTTCACCAAAGGGCTTTAACAAGGAATATGACAGGTACTAGGATAACTTTTAACCCAGCCAAATAGATAAATAAATAAAAGATTTGAAATTTCAACTTTGTTCTGCAGGTGGACGTAAGCAGTTTGACATTTCAGGCTGGGATCGCAGATTGTCTGTTGAACTCACAGATTAAAGAATGACAAGCATTTTTTCCTTTTTTGTTTTCGTAAAAATGCTCAAAGAAAGCAAGAGGCACACTCCCAGGGAGCAGTAAGCAAGTCTAATAACCCTTTTAAAAGAGCAGACAAAAAAGAAAACAAAGAATCTGCTTTCTCTGGAGTCTGGTGATTTCCTTCTAAAATGACTTGAGAGATTTCATCGTTATTTTATTTCTGCATTAGAATTACATTCAGAGCTTCAATGAAATGGAATTTTGTTAAAATACCCTTTTCCAAAGAAAGAAGGTTGAGGTTTGGGTGAACCTCAAGGTCTTTGGAATTATCCAAGGTGTTTTCTTCAGGTCTGTGGAATATTTTTTGTCAAGTGGTGTTGATTGACTCATTTTCAAAAACTGGTTTGATTGCAACAAAATAACATTCGAATGACAAATTTTGAGTTTATGTTCTGAACAGCCCTGTAAGTGATCCTATCTGTGTAAGCTGAGTGAGTATGCATGCACTTTCAACTACCTTGGTTATGGGTCCAGCACTGCAGGCCTAAATCACCTTACTACCATGAATGATTGAGTCCTTTATTAACAAATTACCTTGGACTCCATTCAAGCAAGACGTGTTTCTCAGTAATTTTGAGCTGTGAGTAGTCATCTTGTCTCCTTCTTAAAGTGGATCACTTTCAAATGCTTGGCTTGGCTGTGGCTAGAAAGCTCAGCATTTTGAAGGATCAAGTCAATAAGCAGCTTATTGAACTGCAGAAATTATCAGCTGCAGTTCTCTGGATTGTGCTCTACAGGTTACATTGGATAATAATAATGGGTTGTTCCAATCCTAAAATCTAGTTATTGATGAGCTTAAGTAGACTACTAATATGCATAAGCCTTTATTGGAACAAGGCTCAAAGTCGCAAAAAACAGAAAAACTCAAAGAATTGGATTTCCTGCTGCCTGCCCATCAATATTTGATCCCTTCACCTGTTTTGCATCTTGCAATCCTTCCCTTGTTCACCGAAATTAAGACTGGAGCCATATGAACTCCTGTACACATTTGATTATCATTACAGATATTAGTCCTAGAGGATAAAACGATGCTGAGTGGTTAACTTTTTTCTGCTGAGCTATTCTACTGTTTGACTTTGCAGCTAGCATTGCTTACTAGCTGGGAAAGCAAATGTTACAAATGTTTCAATCCCCCTGCAAGTCTCTTCATAGCTTTTTGGTCCTTGTTGCTCTTAGTTTTAACAAAAAATCAGAATTTTGGAACTAAACCAAGGACATATGACATTTTTTTAGAAAGCTAAATAGTCACTTAAAGGACAAAGAGATTTGAAACACTGATAGATAAAAAACAGAAAGGTTAATAGATTTCTTTCACTGCTTGCTTTGAGGGAAAGGAGGTCTCTCTAGTGAGTCTGTCTGTCTGTTCTCATCTCTCCCCTCACTGGCATTACTGAATACATTGGTTAATATTAACTACATTTGAGTGAAATTCTTAAGAAGCCTCAATATAAGTGGCCACATAAATGTGAGACAGAGGTTCTTCCACAGTATCCTACTGTGCTAAAGGTGAGGATACTGTCCTGCATGTTTTAGAAGCTAGAGAGATAACAGAAAAGACAAGCCTTACATATATCCCAAATGTTAGGAAGAGCTTTGGCAACAAACAATCTATGTCCAGGTCTTTCCACAAGCAATCCAGTTGTCTTTTCTCTACTGCCATCAGCATAATTTGTCCTAACTTTCAAATGCAATTTGTAAGTGTGTAATTGTTTTCCTTCTTTTATTTTTCTTTGTTTATTTATTGTAATTTTGATAGCGGAAAGGTTGAATCCATCTTCTCTGAGAACTGGTGGCCACACTATCAGCTGGAGTGATTACCACAGCCTCAGTCCTCCTCATATCTCTATAACTGACTGATAATACTTAAGACTTCAAGTACATTTAAATAATAATGGACTACATTTTTCTAAACATCTATCTAAGTAGATACATGACCTTCATTGTCCAAGGACCCCAAAGCACATGAAACGTTCTAATTAACTAAATCTCACAATTGCTAAGTACAATGAGCATGAGGGTGACACTTGATTACTATTTCTAATTATATCTGGGGTGCCTGAGGTGCAAACGTATATAAGGAAAGCTCAAAATCTATTACAACTATAAAGATTAATCTCATTTTCCCAAAAGCAGAGCTGTGAAAAAAAGCTCTCGATTCTTGCCTCCTGCTTCCTGGCTCAGGCCATGCACACGATTCCTTTGTTTAACTGTTTGCTCATTAAATCCCTGATTCAGCAATGTCCTTTCTCACAAATTTATTGTGAAGCCTACAAATAATTCAATTAACTCTGTGTTATGCCTAATGCACTTTGAGACAGGCAAGTACTTCTGTAGAAGATCTCATTGAATAAAGCAGTTAAAGAAGTATCTTCCTGCAGTTAAGAAATTCCTTGGTGGAGGTATTTTCCTAAATCATCTTGTGAACTGATCTACTAATCACTTTGCTGTCCTTCTAGTGCTTTAAATCCTTTAAAATATGTTGCTAATATGTGACATTTCAGTGCAATGCTTATCATTGACATGATTTTTAGCACATGTACGACTCTATCCCAAATAATTAGATCACATAGGATGTTGCAGGATGTGTCCACTAAAAATATACACATAAGCACTGTTTTATAGTAAAGATGAAATGCTAAGTTTATTCTTTCAAGAGATATTTAATGAAGCCCTTAACATATATCTTCTGAAATTATGGTTTTATTCTCATGCCTCAGATTTTAGAAATGCTTTGGCCAGAAGCACTCTCCTTTGAAGGACACAGAATACTGCTCCTTTTCAAGTTTTGTTCGCCACATTGTTCAGATGAAACATTGACTGGAAACAACCAATGTATGGGCAAAATGGCAGATGCTGTTCTACAGTGTGCATGGTGTGATAATGGTTTAAATCATTTTCAGAACCAGTTTTCTCACCAAACGTGATTTGTGAAAGCACAGCACTATGGATCATTTGCAGATGCTCCTCTCCCCCACTCAAAACACAAGGAAACGAAAACTGAGATTTTATGAGGTAATGTCTGAAAAACTCATACTGGATACCAAATTAGACAAAGTTGTTGGCTCTCTGCTCACTGAATTTGCTTTTTAACAGCAAGTAATGCCAGATCATTGGAAACAAATACCTTCATGATGAGAATGAACAAAGGCTGGGCAACCATGAATTTATATCCTGTTGAAAGAGAGTTCGATTTCCTCCCTTTCTTTATTTCTTTCTTTCTTTCCCTTTCACAGCTTCTAGGAGAAAATCTGTTAGTGAGGATATGAGAATTCTGGCCTCACCAGGTTGACTGGCGAGACGAAGACAGTGGGAAAAAGTGGGGCAGTGTCTGCTGCTCTGGATGTGCATGAGGTTGCCACTTAACTGGATCTGGAGGTAAATCAATCCTTTAACTTTTCCTTACTATGTTCCTAATTGGTTGCATATGTTTAAGCAGAGTGCTCGCAGACATCTCATCAGGGAATAGAGGGCTGATAGACAGAAATTTGTTATTCTGCATCTGCTGGGAGATTTGGAAAGTCTGAAGCTTTTAAAATGGAATTAAAGCAACAAAAAAATACCAAATTTTCCAGCTGACAATATCCCTTGTGAACATATGACTGGGAATACCTTCTTTCCAGAAAGTCTCTTTTGACAGGAAGATAATAAAAGTTCACAGTTGAGATGAAGTTATTTCCAAAGTGAGAAGTAGAGAGTTTCTCTCCTTTTTGGTGGTTTATATACACATAAGAGACAAAGAATTGAGTGCTTTAAAACTTGAAACTATGTAGATAAGTCCCACATTGGGGAGGGATGCATTTCCATATCAAAATCCCATATTTAGCCTGAGTGAATTTGAAATGATGGTACTCATGAGCATTAACCCTGAAAATGGTAGATGTGGATGGCTGCATGACAAAATGATTCCCTCATCTGTATTAGAAATTATTGAAATTATTTTGTAGCTTATACTGATGCTTTTCCTTTGTGTCATGATTTTAATCTGAAACTAGAATGTATTATTTAACTACTAAAGAAGTCTGAATTGGTGACAAAGGAACATGTAGAAGTAACTCATGGATTTGTGGTGCATCAGAACTAGTTTCCTTATTTTATGTAGTTTTCCTTACATACTTTTATTCAATGTGGAAAAAAAAAAGATAGCTTGTTTATGCTCCCCAAAAGTTTTTGTAATGTGTCTTATACATTCTAGATTTGTTGAATTACAGTATTAATGTATTTTCCAGCTCTCATGGTTTTAGGTTGTTTTTTGTTTGCTTTTTCTTTTTTCCTTCTTCCCCTGACTGCATGTTGAGAGAAAGAAGTTATCTTTACGACTTCACTTAGATTTGATTTTCCATAATTATGGGTTATTTTCTGATATGTTCCATAACATAATGCTAACCTGTTCAATGGTGTTTTAGGTTGTTTTTTTTTCCCCTCTTACTTTATCTCAGTTAGTTATTTTACACGTTTCAGTTATTATTAGGAGAAAAAATATTCTAGAGGAAGAATCACCAAAATATCTATTAATCTTTCCCATAAATCTTAATACAGTCATTATTAACTAGCTGTAAAAGTTGGAACTGTAAGTAAGAAAAAAGACTAGCAAAAAAAATCACTATAAGTAACAACATTATTCACTGGTGACAGGATTCCATGGTACTACTTTAGATGCCAAGGTATTTTAACACCACGGTTTAATTATTTTGCTAAAAAACAATCAGTGGAAAACCATTGTTTATCAGATAGCAAACAGGTGTGGTTTTGAAAAAAAAAAACATTTAAAGGATAAGGGGTTTTTTGGGTTTTTTTGGAAGGAGAAAAATGTATTATTACAATTCCCTTCTTTTCACTGAAAATCTCAAGTTAGAAATTCACAATTTTTTTTTCCCCAGAGAAGTCTGCTTTCAGTGTGAAAACGTTTCCTTCATAAAATATTTATTATATCATGGCAGAAAATAATAGATTAGTTAATCTCTGAACTCTTCCTTTGAAAAAAAATGAAATGCTGTGAGGGTAATCTCTGCAAAGTTCTAGTACAAAATCTGTTATGTCGCAGCAGAAAAAGAGAGTTTGTAACCGAGGAAGAGATTTAACAGTGCTCTGGAGAGAAGACTGATACTTTAAAAAGTGAACAATACCACTCAGGAAGGATCATGATTTTTTGAATGGTCACTTTCTGACAACAGCTGTAATTTTATCCTGCAGTTGGAAGCAACTTTATCTGCTGGTGAAGTCCCTACAACTAAGTTCTTTGTAACATTGTGCTGCTCTAAAAGAGAATCCAACAAGAAATTTAAAATAGAGATATCAAACCAGAACACCAGAAGATTGATTTTTGATTACTAAACTTCCTCTAAACTCAACAGACCTTTATGAAAAAAAAATCCTAATTTCCAGTGAATGATATAGTTAGTTAATAGTCTTGGCTTATATATCGGGGGACTGGAACATCTTTCATACGAGTAAAGGCTGCGGGAACTGGGGCTGTTTAGTCTGGAGAAGAGAAGATTGAGGGATGATCTTATTAACATTTATAAATATCTAAAGGATAGGTGTCAGGAGGTTGGGACATCCCTTTTTTCTGTAGTAGCTACAACAGGACAAGGGGTGATGGGATGAAGCTGGAACACAAAAAGTTCCACTTAAACGTAAGAAAAAACTATTTCACTGTGAGGGTGATGGAGCCCTGGCACAGGCTGCCCAGAGGGGTTGGGGAGGCTCCTTCCTTGGAAGTCTTCAAGACCTGCCTGGACATGTTCCTATGTGACCTGATTTAGGTGAACCTGCTTCTGCAGGGGAGTTGGATCTCTAAAGATCCCTTCCAACCCTACCATTCTATAATTCTATGATATTGATGCTACAGAAATGTCATTGATAATGAAATGCTATCCAGACCCATCTAAATGAAATTCTTATAACTTTAGAGAAGTTCCATTCTAGGCTTCACAATAAATATCTGTGTTTACAGACGTTCTTTGAGTACTTACGCTGTCTAAAAAAAGGTTACTATTTCTTCTGAGAACCAGAGTAGAAAAACATATCCCATCCATAAGGATAGCAGATCCTTCAGAGAGAATTCATCCCAGAAATACATTCAAACATACTTTTCACTATGCAGCTGAAATAAAGGTTAGGGAGAGCTCGTCTCCTGTCCAAGGCTGGAAATACTATGAGAAAAAACTATGCCAGACACTCAGGTTAATACACACAGCTGACAATGGGGAGATGAAGGACCTCATCCCTTTCTGTTCTTATTCAAGTGAAAACTTTATTCTGGGTGCTCACCTGATTGTCTCAGCCAGTTGATTTCTAAGTCAGCCTCTAAATGAAGAGGAGCAGCTCTGGCAGTGAAAAACAGTGAAGGAAATTTCTTTAGTACTCACTTGTCTGAAATTCCATCTGACTTGAAGGAACTTTTGTCCAACTGATATATTTCAACAAAAGCAATCAGTTTCAGTGAATCAGATTTTCTTCCAATAAAGGACACATTGTAAAGAATCTGATTTATACACTGAAGGTTTGCAGAATCCAGCCTGTGCAGTGTTATTTCTCTTCAAATACCAAAACATTTTATAAAAAGGAAAGTAGGGAAGAGTAGTGGTTTAAGAACAGAATAGTGTTTTGTTGACAGTTAGACAGCAGTGGAACTCACAGATTAACCCAAGAGTTCTGTCTCCCAGTTCATTGCTTAAGCAGAGTTGTATGAAATCCTGTATTGCTCTCTCCATTCCTCTGTTATATGAAGGGCTAAGAGATTTTTGAAAGGTTTGTAAAGCATTAAAATAAATTCTTGTGCAGATAGCTTGTCTACCAATTTTTTCCTCTGGAGAGATTTTGGTTATTTTTGGTTGAGTAAAATTCAGTCTTAGCACTCTCACAGATTGTTTTTGGTTCTACCCTAATATTTTGATTGACGAAATAAACTCAGTCACCACATTACTTGCTCTAACAAGACACCATCTTTGTTACTGACTTTTAAGCTCTACTAAAATACAAAAGGGATTCACCAGATTTTCATTTTCCACAAATAAGGAGCACGATGAGGTGAAAGGAAGTGTTGGACATCTCTCAGTCCATTTCTCAGTCATTAATGAAATCCTCAATGCCCTGGCATCTCCACTTTGTATACTCATCTGTTACCTCTACTTTTTTCAGTAACACTGATCTGTTATAAAAAGAAAATCAAGGTAAACCAGTTCCCGATTAAGCAATATTGTGTTTACACAGAAAGGAGAGTGCAGGGGGTAATAAAAGATAAACAAACAGAGATGTTAGGATTGCTGATTTAGTTAATTATAATCTTTAATTGTTTTTTCAGGGCATAGCTTCAGGCAGCTTTCCAAATCAAATTCTGGATGTGGGATGGAACTCTTACCAGTCATTTTAGAGACAGCTGGAAGCCAGAGTTAGGCGTAGTGTGGGAGAAGGTGACAACTATACACAGAGTTCCTTAGTCCTCTCACATCCCTCAGAATACGTTCTTTGAATCTTAAATCATATGAAATAATGAAGTCTTTAAAACTTGTAGCAGACTTTCCTCCTTTGTTGTAGCAAAGGTGAAAGGACTTTTTAGAATTTTACTAGAAGTTGCTTATCTCAACCTGGAAACTCATTTATTGACTCCAGTTGAAAACCTTTCAATCTGAACTCATCTTGAATACTGAGGTCATGTAAAGTGATCAAAAGAGCAGCTGGGTTTATGGCAATTTCTCTGCTCCTAGATATACCTGTCTTTGCAGTCTCCTTACAGGTGCTGGCTTCAGATTACAATGGAGGACAAAAAAAAAAAGAAATGAGGATTAGAAAACCTATTAACTAAGATTTATATGGTGTTAACAAGCATCAATACATTTGTCAGGCTCAATATAAGGGCATCCATTTTTGGCTTACATTCATGAATCAACCCCTAATCTTCTGGCTCTGAAGTTCTGCCTAGTAGTAAATTTAGCAGTTCAATTTGAAATAGATTTTTTTTTAAAGGGTCTTTAAACCATAGTTCTATCTAAACTGAGAAAGTAAATCCTTCCTTGCAATGAATAATTGCCCAAGTGATACTAAAACAAATATATGCTTGACTTGCAATTCTCAGCTTAATACAGTTTTGTTGGGAGAACAGCCAATAATGCAAATAATGTAAATTACAATGAAGAGAACCTGCGTGTTATGAACCAGATTTAAAACAAAGCTATTGAACTAATTTCACTCAATTCTGGTGATAAATACTCAAGTTCATTATAAAGCTTCACTGGGAACCAACATCAAATCAATGGTGTAATCAAGGGTAAATGCAGAAGAAGTCAGCTCACTCATGTTTAATTTTAGCAATATATAGAGAAGACAGAGCTTCTCACTGCTTGTTTGGGAACAACAGTTTGGTAGGTTTACTCACTTTTTCATAAACCATTTCACTACCGTTACAGTGAAATTTATCTTTGCAACTCTTCTGCATAGCTACCTAAATCTTAAGTACGGAATATAGACCAGCTGTCAAGGGTCACTTTTCAGTGAACTTTGAGTAAGTTACTCTCAAATTAGGCATTTAGGGGATTTTCACTTTCAATTGCATTACCTTTAATGATGCCTGCCTTTAAGGAGGTAAGACTTTATACCTTGTGGTAACCCTGTGTTGTCAAACTATTTCTTCTTCTGAGAAGAAAAGATTTTCATACCAATACAATAATGCTGAAATAATGGAGCTGAAGAAGAATATTGTGTTGAAAATCAATGCTGCTTAAGTCACAGAAAGGAAACATTATTCTCAAACACCAGAAGTCCTGCCTTGTAGCAGTGGGGATTTTATACCAACTTGTGTGAAGTAGTAAGTGTAAAGCTCAACAAGAACCCATGTATATTGACACATAACTTTTAATATTCTGTACACAGGAAAAAAGTTTCCATGCTAGATTGAGCAAGATACTATCACATGAGTGAATCACTTCTCATTCCATATCCTCCTCCTACAGTTATACAGGTGAGTAGTTGCCTGCCTTAATTATCTTTTGATTTAGAAATGAAGCTTGTGTTCTGGCTATCCAATTAGGTCTTAGAGTTGTCTCTGTTAATGGTAGCTTTTTGCCCTGCAAGCTTTGAATTCTCTGAGATGAAAAGCAGGATGAAAAAAGGGAAATATGTCAATCCTTTAATACTGAATAATTCAACTTGGAAGAGATCTTGGGAGGTCTCTGTTCCAAACTCCTACTCAAGCAGGACTGGAAGTTAGAAAATCTTGCTAAGGTTCTTGTTTAGCTAAGTTCCAAAAATCCACATGGAAGGATAATCCAGAGCCTCTCAGGCAGTTTAGGCCAGGGCTACTCCCATGATGGGGTTTCTTTTTCTGTCTTGATGAGTGAAATTCTCATTGCTGCAGCTCGTGGCTGTTGTCTCTTATTCTTTCTCTGCATTCTGAAGTTTGGCTGCTTTTTCTGCTGAATGACTCTCCAGCTCTTGTTGAAATTAACAGTTCTCTCCTCAGTCTCTCCTTGTGCAGGTTTAACAAGTCCATGTCCCTCTCCTGGACTTGCATTGGTATATCAATATCTCACTTGTATGAGTGGTCCCAAACCAGATACCACTCCAGAGGCCAATGTAACCAAATAATAAGAATAATTAATTCATTGAACCCACTAGTTACGCTCTCTAACACAGACCAATACTCAGCTATCATGCTATAAGGATGCCTTGCTGACACATGTGCAATTTGTTCACAAGCATCTATGTGTCCTTTCCTGCAGAACTGCTCCTGCTTACACTATTACATGAAGTTATTCTCTCCTGGGGACAGGACTTTGCATTGGAAGTTTTTAAACTTCCTGAAATTTGTTTTGGCCTACTTTTCCATCTTGCCAAGGTCTCTTTGATCAGCATCCCTACCCTGTAGGCTAATAATATCTCTCTCTGTTCCATCTGTGACTTTGTTGAGGGTGCACTGAAGAAGGTCATGATGGCAGATGTTAAATGGTATTTGCCCATGACACCTGAGGAACATCATCACTCTTAGTTGGGCATCATTTAAATTTCAAACTGTTGTATTGTTTGAACAGTCCAGCCAGTTTTGCACCTGTTTTTTAGTCCACATATCCAGTCCCCATCTTCCACAGTAGTTACCATGAAGAAAGTTAAGATGAACTATATTCACTGCACACCTCCCTCCATGCACCCCCACATTTTGTACAGAGTCTGTTACCTTGTACTGGACAATTATTCTATCACCTAGGTGTGGATGGGGGAGTGGTGTGGGGGTGAGAGGAATATTTTCCATAAAGAGGGTTTCTACACACAGAACAACTCTGGTTTCTGCTTTCAAAACTGTCAAAGGAAACCCACAGCCTTTTGCTGAATGTGTGACAACTCCCATATGTGAAGGGTTTAATCAGGCCATTATTTATATGATGGACAGCCCAGAGCAATTCACAGTAAGTGGCAAAAGGTAGCTTAGGACTGTGAAATCTGAATTCCTTTGTGAATCTGAGCCAAAGAGACTTCTGAAAGCCTTAGCTTGGGACTGTAGCCTATCATTAGAAACAACTCTGCTGTTGGAGGTGAGGGGAGCAAAATGAAAGTCCCCTTGCCTTAGTGATCAGTAAAGATCCCTGCTACTCCCAGTACCCGAGGCACATTTAAGTACAAGTCCTCTGTCAGTCTCAAATATCACCTGCAGTTTCAGCTAAATATCTGTCTACTTTTAGACAGCAGTACTGTGCTCTGTTGGAGACTGTTAGATTCCTATGGGGTTCAAAGTTTAAGCCTTATCGGGGGGAAACTTTATTGGTAGATTATAAATGTTTATCTCTAATCACAAAGTTTTAACTATCCTTCAGAGAATAAACTATCAGAAAAGCTGTGATTCTAATTGCAGCTAATTTGCTATAAAATGAATGCTTTATTGCCACTGCTTTCATATGAATTAGACAAGTTTGATACATATTTAAGTGATATCTGACCCAAGGAATCTATTAATAAAACTGTTGAATAACTCTAAAAGGAACATACCACAGTGGGGTAAACGAGCCGGACATACAGCATAAACCCAACTCTTAAGCTTAAAATGTGCTTTGAAGCTTTAAAGAGAGATTCACTGGAGCAGTGATCTGGCTGACATCATCACTCAATGGGAAATTAGTTGCTTCTTGTATTCGGGAGTAGAAGACTCATTTTCCCCTCTGTTTCTGTAGGGGAAAGGGAGAGGCCTATGCATTGCTAGGCAAATGTTTCCTCAGGATATTATCAGTGTGTTCTGGTTAGGAACAAGTGCACAACCAATTCAATATAATCAGCTCACTGGAAGGAAACAGTGAGTCAGGAAGCCTCAGTCATACTGCAATGCCCATCAATTCTAGGAGAAGGGGTTGCCTCTTTGTGTTCTCTGATATCCCATTAGGAGAGAAAAAGAGTCTGAGCTGACACTGTTACAAATCTTCTCATAATATCTCTGCCTTCCCTGCCAGTCCCAACTCATTGTTCCTATTTGTCTGTTCCAAAGGCCCTGGCTCAGCTTTTTGTTCTACTCTCCTGATACTGCACCAGTCAGCTAGATGGGAGACCTATCTGTGTGCCTGAGACAACTCCCGAGATGACTCTTTGAAGAGGTGGCAAAGGCTGTCAAGCTAGTAGGACACCTTTCTCTCTTCATACCAAATGCAAAGGCCTTCTCTAGTTCTTTCACCTGCTGACTCCACCCTTTGAAGGCTCTTGCTCAGTCACTTACTCTATAGCAGATTGGGAGAGGGGGGAGGAAAAGGCTTTTCAGATCATTTCCCCTGTGGAGCAGGTGCTAGGGGATTTTGTAACAATACTTTGAATTTCTGTGGTCTGTCTCATACAAAAGGCTCGGAAGGACTTTTAGATTCATTAAGCCTCCCGATCCACTGGCATTATTATCCCCTCTTAGAAATAAGGGCATCAGGTCTTAGAGCAAGCAGTGCAGATAAATGACAGACCAGAACTGAGAGTGGGGCTATCTCACCCCCCATTCTCCAGCAGTAACCATGAGGTAACATGGCTTTACCAGAGCTCCTTGATGTGGTTATCTCTACTTCATATACCTTATGAATAGCACTAGATGATTTATTTTAATGCCAATGTTCACATGCATAAATTTCTATGATCAAAGGAAATACATGATATACTTAAGACCAAACCAATTGAATATTAAATTACATTAACAATTTCTATTTATGGTGTGCGTAATGATGAGACTTTCAAATGTAAGATAATTGGATAAGTGATTTTCTTTTCCATGCTCTATATTTCAAGTTTTTAATTGCAAAATCTACAGAAAGAACACAAAGTGGGAAGAAAAGAGAATGTTTGTAGCTCAATGCCAGAGACACAGCATCCACCACACTCCTGACAGGGATTACTCAATCATGGTAATCCATGTGTGCTTAGACAGCTGTTGGTGCTTGACAAAATTGACAGTAACCACAGGAGGCCTCTTCATTATGATATACAATGCTGCTTGGGTAGGAGATTGAATATTCTATGAAGCTCATGATGAATGGAAAATATAAATGTCCTGCACAATCTTGCTTTGTGAGCACAAACCAACAGACTGGAGGCTACTTGCTATTCTAAAGTCTGCCCATGGATTTATAGTTTAACCTTGGGAATGGCACTTCTCTATTTTCATTCCTACCTTTTGTATTACAAGAAGAGGAGTGATTCAGAGCCAGAGAAAGTCATAATATGATTGAAAGACAGAAAATAGCCTATTCCCTGTCATGCCACCCAATGCCTAAGGTGTCTCGGCTAGTGGGAAAGAGGCAGAAATAGCACAGACCTTTCTCTCTCATTGTATGAGTTTATGTTGCCTTGTTTGAAATAGTAGCCTCCTCAGTTCCCAGCCACCAGCCACTGCTGTAACAGTAAATAATCAAAATGCATCATTTGCTAGGATGAATGAAGTCTTGCACAAATAGAAATGGCTGTTCAGACTTTCAGAAGAATAGTGACTTGTGAACAGGTGGCAAGACAGTTGCTCAGGGAAAGCTCACCACTGAACGTACCCTGAAATTTTCTGGGGAATCAGGAAGCTCTGCCTGATCTTGCCCAGTCCTCACTGTGATATCCACTTCCATCCACTCAACTTTGGCTCAGCTGCTGAAGCAGGTGCTGCTCTCTGTGCAATACCATATTCTGTGCATGTTCCCTCGATCCCTACAAATCACCTCGGGTGAGCCAACAGCCATTTCAGCCTTTCAAAGCAGCTTGTTTTTATTCCTCAAGAAAGAGTTTATAGCTAGGATTTAATAAGCCTGTAGTGCTTTATATTTTGGCAAAAAAAAGAGCGCACATTCTTCCCAACACAAACTATGTAAACAAGGGCAGTGATTATACATTTGAATGACAGAATGAATGTGATGTTTATGCAGTAGGATAATAGACAGAATATTTCTGATTCAATTGGTGATTATTTGCCATAACCAATGGAATTTTTATTTTAGTACAATAGGCTCTGACATTTTCACCCTGGAGTAATTGTGTTCACAAATTTGATATCTCTCCAGTCTATCTACTGGATATTCTAGCCTAACATTTTTATGCTGTGCAGCAATTAATTTTGTGAAGCTGTAATGTGTGATGGTTTTTTTCAGAATTTATTTCTTTGTATTCCCCTCACACCATTTTTCAGCAAAATTGAAATGGAACTCTTTTGGTATTAAAAATAGTGAAAGACAATCTTTCTTAGCCAAAGTTAGAAATCTGGCTTTCGTCTTCCTTAAAGCACACCACTGATGGTGGCTACATAGACTGAAACTGACGTACAATAATAATATTTTTCCTCTTTCATGTCACTTTATGTTTACTTTTTCATCTGTCTCTTAATTTCTTCCACTTCTTTTGTTTTTGAAATATTCTCTTTTCCTTTATTTAGTCTTTATCTAAGAGAAATAAACCACCTCGTTCTACCCTCATTTTTTTTTTCCCACCTCTCACCTTTACTCTTTAACAATAAAATGCAAAACATAAAGCTTGGTAGAAGCCTTACTATGGAGACAGGTAGGACTGCTCAGAGTCTTTAATTAGAAAGATACTTTCACATTTGAGGAGAATGTGGATTAATGAAAGATAATGCATTGTGAGGTTGTTTTTCTTCACAGACAACAAAGAAGCCGTCAAAGTCTTCACTATGGATACATCTATCAGAAAAACCCGGTAAAAAACCTGACAGACCGATCACACAACTAAAGCAATTACCTACTCTCTTTGCTAATGAACATGGAAAGAGTTGAGGAAACTGTGCAAGCAGCCAAGAAATTGCCAGAATGTCCAAACCTTTTTTGTCTAACCACAGAGATAATGGACCCTCCTTGAACTTGCAAGTTTCAAGTCAAAGACAAAATACTCTGAGGGAAAGCACATTACTGCTACAAAATAGTCACTCAGTGAAAAATAACTCTGCTTATTCCTTTGTATTGTCTGAAATATTTAACACTATATGGGACAAAACAATAGACTTCTACCACATCTTCCAGGTAACCAATATTAGAGATCAGAGGCATGTTCCACCAAAGAGCTTTTCTTACCAGCTTGTCACATTGCTCTAGGTTAGAGACCTTGTATGACCTGTAGCAACTTTCATTTGCTCAAGACTTTCCCTGATTTTTTTTTAATCCCTTTATAAGTCTCCCTGTCACCTCTCTAATGGATTTTTTTGTTATGGTTCTGTGTTTTTGTTTTTTACCCTTCCCTTCCACATTAACAGGACTATTGCAAAAGTGTTTTATCTGTACTATCTATAAGAAAACAACATGGCCAGGACTCAGCACAAATTACTTCTCTTTCTTATCTCTTCATTTTTTCTTTCCCTTTTCATACACAGAAAAGTTAGGGTATAGAATAGATAGGAAACTGCATCAATCTGTCTGGCTTGGTCCATACACAAAAATCAGAGGTTTTGTGTGTACAATTATGCATACAAATAATGTAATACATTACATCAAATATATTAGTGCTCCTTTATGTAGACTAGAAAAGTGACTGTTAATGTAGACAGTCACAGAGGCTGCTGTCATAAGGATAATATTAATCTGTTTTATTGTCCAGGGCATAACATATCACAGGTTTTCAGCATGACTTAGGGGAGTTTCTATCTTCCTTTTGAGAAATGAAAGAGTATAGGAGGTTGATTTGGGGAGTAACCTATAATAAGATTTCTTTTCCTGGCTCCGTTCCTAGATTTCAAAGATGACAATTGACAGGACATATCCAGAAGTTAACTTTAATTAAGGATAGCAAACAGAATGAAAGTGTTATCAGACGTGGGTGAACAATATGGTGTTCTCCCAAAAAATGTTGAGAAAATTGAAAAAAAAAGTAGTTTTACTAATATTTCCAAAGAAAGCTTGAAAACTCAAAACCTTAACCTAGTTTTTTAGATTTAGATAAACCCAGGATAGAAAAAAATAACACGGCACCATGGGAAGGTTTGCTCAAGTGTAGAATTTGCATGGCCCATATACTCTTATGATTATTATTAATTTTAAAGTAACAAAGTGGAATTTTCCTTTCATTTATGAAAAAAAGAACCCAAACACTTTCTAATGGAAAGGTAATGTAAGACTTTTTTTCCTCACATCTCTGTTATAACTTGTGGACAAAACAGGGATAGGGAAGTCCCCTAAGATTAGGGTAAATCTACTATGTGGCTAAATCTGTTTATTCATCTGTGCATCTCAGAGGAATTATGTCACTTAATTCTAAATAGCAGAAATAAAACTGTTAAAAATGAGTATTACTCAATCATACAATGTGCCAATGTGTGTATTATATGTTTTTCTACTGGCTGATTTGCTACAAGATAATAGCTTATTATTGCTACCAGCTGCTAATTAGCTGCTAATTATTAAGCTAATAGACTCTGAAGCAAGGAGAGACTGTTAGCTCTTCTAGTATGACCACAGTCTTAATATATTTCACCTGTGCTACCAGAACTTGTGATAGTCTGTTAAAGTCAGTCTTTGGCAGTAGCAGCGGTGACATTACTGAAGTAATCAAGAAATGGAAAATCTCTTTGTTCTTTCATAGATATTCCAGTATACTCCCATCATCATGTAAGACATTGAGGTCTGGAGCCTCACTAAATATGTTTTATTGTTCTCCCCCAGTTGTTCTCCCCCAGAACAAAGAGCTGTTTGTTATTTGATATTTTCTTCTCACAAAGGTAAGCAAGGTATCTCTTCATCATATATTTCACAAAGTAAATAGACTGTTTTCATTGATTATCTGCCTGCAAGATTTCTCATTCATCTCTGAAATTATTTCCTGCACATTCTTCCCAGTTTTATTAACTTTTTAAAAAAGTTGAGATGCTAGAATATCTTGAAGGTTTTCCTAAGTACAGGATTGAAACCAATTCTTATGGAAACAGAAATGTCATTTACATACTGTCATGAACTTGTTGGGGTGATATACCAGACTACCACACTGCCAGCTGCTTTGGCACCCTGGTACCCATCATTCAATTTATCAAGCAATATCTTCGTTTGGATGGTTTTAGAAGCACAAAGAAAGGTGATATATCCTGCACTTCAAAGGGCTTTATTTTTTTTGCAAGAATATGCAGATAATAATTTCTCTGTGCTGTCAGAGAGAGAGAGATGGTGTGCAGTTTTAGTATGCAACTAAGAGGTGATAAAAGAGAAGTCACAATTTCCTTGGAAGCAGACTGACATAGGCTCAGCATAGTAACACTGGCTCCCCCAGTTCTTGCTCAAGGGCACTTGATTTGGCACTCTGATTTCTTAAGCCTTTATCTTTCAGCAAAGGTCAGATTTTAATTTTATATGAAAGTAACCCTGAGGAGAGCCTAAGTGATTTCCCTTTGTTATTTCATGTTCTTATCAGTTCTCACACCCCACCTTCCCTGCACTACTTAATTTTATTTATTCTTGTACAATTTCTGGAAGTTTTTAGGTTCACACATGGCAAGTTATACATTATTACATACTTGATTGCATGTAGACTTGTGAGATTATAAGAAATGAGTCAGAGAAGTAAATTATTTTATAGCTTCTTTTCTACCACTGATACTTCCTCAATGTCCTCAAATCATGTAGAAGGAGGTAGCATCAAAGGTACTTGTCTCTTTTGTGACTGTTATTCTCATGAGATGATTGCATATTATCACTTGGCTGAACTGAAGCACTGTGCTGGGAATGCAGTACCAAAATGACATAACCGGTTACAAAAAAGGTACATTCACCCAGATGCAATAGGCAGGATGATTATATGTTCTTTACAAGACTACAAGTTTGGGTGAGCAGCTCTAATTCACCTGGACGCTGCTTGTTCTAAAAAATTAATAGATATGATTAACTTGTATATTAAAGAAGTTTTCATCACCAAAAAAAAAAAAACCCAAGCAAACTTAAGCCACTGAATGTTTTGTTACAGTTCCTTCACAGCTTCTCTGTTCCCCATTTAGATTTTCTTCAGCCACAGAGGAACAGACTCCTACCTTCTCAGAAAATACAGTGCAATAACTATCAGTGACTTAATAAATCCCATAAGATCTTCCTTGAAGAAGAAACATGTACTCTAGAATACTCAGATGCACAGAGTTAGCCTATTAATATGCTTTTATGCAGACTGGTTTGGTTTTTTCAGCCTCTGGCTTTACTGTGTAAATATACTTATTCTTCTGCCTTCTAGACTAATCTTGTGTGCTGATGTTCATAAAATCTAAAATATATCTGTTAATTCTGTGAGGACAAAAGCTTTAAAATATACTCTTGCTGAGTAAAGGGTTGCACAGCAACTACCATGGTATGGTGATTTTAGCTGACAGAGTTTGAGTAAGATTGACTGTCAGCACTATGGGTTCAGATCAGTGGAGCTTAACAGCTGGTTTCCTTTGAGCTCACATGAGTTTGCCTCAGCTATCTGTTTCTATTGTTTGAAATAGAAACAATCAATATGGTGCTATAGACGTTACTAGGGATAGCAAAACATAAAACATTAATTGTGTTGTGAGCAATCATTACCAATATAAACAGGCAAGAGCATTTCCCAGTCCACTGGGTATTTTACGAAGCCATAAGATACATCTTCGGCCCCAGTTTGAGACAGCAAGTTCCTATGTCCGTGTTTCCTGAGACACAGTGGTATTGTGATTCACTGGCTTCATGCCACCAGCTAATCGAAATGACAGAAATTTTATTGAAATCTTTTACCCAGCTAATACAATAAAAAGTACTTTTTGCTGATTCATGGAAACTTAAGAACAGAGGTACATAATTTAAGGAAAGTACTAAGTCGTGTGAATTGCCCCATACACCTGGACTGACTGATCCAGCCTCCAATCCAGTTCAAGGAGAGGATGCAGGTCAATTAAAAACAAGAGAGTCTATTATTTACTGATGTTCCCTCTCTGAGTTATACTTTGAAGTGGTCTTTCCCCAGTATTTTAGACAAACTTACACCATCCTTACCTCTTTCTTTGATAAAGAAAACACTCATTATTGGAGCACAACAACCTGATAGCTCTTATGTCAGTTAAAAAGACTACTCAGATATGAAGGGTGTTTTTAACAGATGGAATATCTTCTTAGGAGGAAGGTCCTGCATGGATTCCACAGCAGAGGCTTTCAGAAGGAAGGAGTCATGCATAATACTTTTATACATATTATTTTTACTTGTGAATAAGGCAAAATGAGTCAGTGATGGGATGTCCAGGGAAGCCTCAGCTGCAGTGACAGAGGAGCTGTAGATCCTGATAGAAGTGAGGAAAGCAAATAACATAAAGATCTTGAATACCAAATAAGGAGACTTAGGTTTAATCAGGAAATGGGTACACGGGATCTGTTGGTTTTGCCCAGTTTTTCAGACTGCCCAGATACACTGAACTCTCTGTCTTTGGACAGTTGCATAACTAGATTGGAGAAAGACATGAGCATCTGCAGCCAACTTTGCAGTTACCTCTGCTTTGAACTGGAGATTGGGTTACAGACGTTCAGAGGTCCCTTACAATCTAAATTATTCTGTGATTTATGCCATAATATTTTCCCTTTCTTTCTCTACTCAGCATGAGTGTTCTGTCTGTCCTTTCAGGTCCCAAATAAAGGACCACCATAACTTTCTCTGTTCATACACACACTGTGAAAATACTCATATATAATTTGTCATATGACATATTGACTCACGGCTGTTCAATGTATCATACTTCTGGACTAGATGTCTGCTTGCTTTCCAAATCAGTTCTCTGCAATGTCTGCCTGTGATAAACTGCTCTTAGCTGCAGCACTCAAGAGATAACAGCAGCAGGGCTGTGAATTAAGGTCTTGTAGTAAAAAGAATAGATCTATGAATTTTGTTTCAGTGAAGCAAAATGGATTTTTATATTGGTTGCCTAATGAAACAGGGTTTATGTATTCACTCTTTAGAGATGAATTGTCTGTCTACTTTATCATCCTTTCTATTGTTTTTTTTTATTATTATTAATTCATCGGCTACAGCGAGGTGAGACAAAAGGTTAAATGGTAGAGGTGTCAAAAATGAAATTACTATAAGTATTATGAAACCTGATAGCTCAGAAAGTATCTTCAACTGAGAAAGTTCTGCCACGTGACTTGTGCTTTACTATAAACTAGAAAAATATGTGTATGAGAAAGCTATGAGAGTGTGAATCTTGGAGAAAGCTTCACCTGCTTTCTCTGCTAGATACCAGAGAACACAACCATGAGAAAAACCCACTAGGACACCCACCTTTCCTAATTCTCATGCATGCTGCATAGCTCATTGTAAACATCTGTGCTAAGGATCTACTGTACAGTTAGTTTTGATAGTGTTCATGTGTTGTGATTACAGAAACAGAGCAAGTTCTGGCCTGGCAGTTAAACCTTACAATCACATCGCTATTCAGCCCTTATGAAAAAGGATAGGAACTTTTATTGACTTTTGATCTACTAAAGATAACAATCAGTAACAAGTACAGACAGGGTAAGATTTGATCTTTAACACAAAATCTGTGAATTTCTACTCTCGATTTTGGTGGCCCTGCTCCTCATGGCAGGTCTCAGCTTTGATTTCCATAAAACATATGACTGGAAAGTGTGATGAGCCCCTTTACTCGGCACTGGTGAGACCACACCTTGAATACTGTGTTCAGTTTTGGGTCCCTTACTACAAGAAAGACAGTGAGGTGTTGGAGAATGTCCAGAGATGGCCAACAAAGCTGGTGAAAGATCTGGAGAAAATGTCTGATGGGAAAAGGCTGTGGGAACCGGGAGTGTGTAGTCTGGAGAAGAGAAGAATGAGGGAGGAAGTGATAACTTTCTATAGCTAACTGAAAGGAGATTGCAGAGAGGTGGAAGTCGGTCTCTTCTCCCAAGTGATAAGTGACAGGACCAAAAGAAAGGCCTTAAGTTGCGACAGGGGAGGTTTAGATTGGAAATCAGGCAGAAATCCTTCACTGAGAGGGTGGTAAACACTGGAATGGGCTGCCCAGAGATGTGATGCAGTCGTCGTCTCTGCAGACATCTGCCCGCCCCATCTGCAGGTGGGCAGATGAGGTGCTGAGTGGTATGGTTTAGCAGTGGGCTTGGTAGTGTGAGCTGCATGGTGGACTCAATGATCTCGAAAGTCTTTTCCAACCAAAACGATTCTATGATTCTATGGTACTAGAAACAGATAAATTACATAGGCGCTAGTTGCTGTCTTTTGAATATAGTAGCATCCAGAACTTTTTTCAGTGAATACTATTTCTGAGAAAATGATTCCTCTATTAGAGGCAAGATTTTTGCTTCTAGCTCAGCAAATCCACACTCTGTTGGTTAAAAAAATACAAAAAAACCCCATGTATAAATATATGCATTCAATATAAATAGATAAATACATGTATTAGCAATTTATTCTCTCATATGAGTGGGGAATAACAAATGTGGACATAAGGCAAAGGTGTTAAATTGTTTTTATCGCAATTCTTTTACATATACAGTGTGCCAGTTCAGCTCCCAGAGGCATTAAGTGAAAGAGCCCAAAAGCAATGTAAACAAATTCAAACACAAATAAAACTAAATTCAACACTCACAAACACCCTTCAGCAGCTTGACTTCTACTTCTGAGTTGGGCTTCTGCCTAGGGGACCTAATATTTGAAAATTAATTTGCAGGCTCCTTATATGTCTCTGTTTCTGGGTATAGCACCTCAGAAATGATTTTCTTTTCTTTTTTTGACAGCCAGAAGAAGAGTTTTGTAATTATTTTTTGTTAGATACTACACAGAAAAGAAATACCAAAGGAAAATGTTGAAGCTGTTGCAGGCAATGCAGAAAACAGAAGAAAATCCATTATGGCTGCAAGGCTCAATAACAATAATTAAGGAATTTATTGCTCATTATATTACAAAGTTGTCATTGTTTTGTACTGAATTTTTATGGCATGTATTTTGTTTCTGTAGTACCTATGACATCTTTGGGAAAACATCAAATCTGTTTAAGTAACACCAAAAAAGTTAGAAAACAGTATTTTTGAGTAGATTTCTTATGGCTGAAAAAGAGCTTATTATTTCAACATCAATAACATCTTCCTGCATTCTACCAGGCACATGGAATGTGCCCTACAGAAGGTCCCTGAAGTATTGTGATTAATATCAGAAGACCAGATCCTTTAAACATTCAAAATTCTGTAGGTCTTACTGTCCTGGCTTTGAAAGAAAATCAGGTTTATAAAAAGATGGCCTTCCATTGGAGCCTGGAATAGCCTCATGTCTTCTCCAAAAGATAGGATCTTCTTGGGCAAGGAAGCTGGTGGAGGGTCTCGAGAACAAGTCTAATGGGAAGCGGCTGAGGGATCTGCGGTGTTTAGTCTGGAGAAGGGAAGGCTGAGAGGAAACATGATCACACTCTAAAATTGCCTGAAAGGGGGTTTTAGTGAGGTCTCTTCTCCTCAGTAATGAGTGACGGGACAAGAGGAAATGTGCTCAAGTTGCACCGGGGGAGATTTAGGTCTGATGTTATAAAGAACTTTTTCACTGAGAGTGTTAAGCACTGGCATGGGCAGCTCAGGCAGGTGGTGGAGTCCCCATCCCTGGAGTTATTTAAAAGACATAGTGGTGGGCTTGACAGCGTGAGGTGAGTGGTTGGACTCAATGATCTTAAAGGTCTTTTCCAACTATTATGATTCCATGTAAAGTATCTCCTGGTTTTCACTCTGCTACTGAGGTTGCTGAGTTGTCATTTCCTGGAGCAGATGAGTAGATTTGTCAGTAGATTTTGCCCAGATTCATATGTAACAGTGGAAGTAGAGACGTACACACTAGTGGAAACTGAGACCAAGTGCAACACAGCCTTTTCAATAGTAAATTGAAATCAGACAAACATGTTGGTTTTCTGTTGCTTTTAATAAGAGAAAAATTTCTGTAGTATGGTTATTTGTTTTTTTAATAGATATGGGATACATTGTGGCTGTAATATACCTCTACCTCAGTAAAGAATTTGATGCTCTCTATGAACAAGGAGATCTTGTTACCCTAGAAAGGAAATTTACAGGTTTATTTTTTTTTAATGGTTAAGAAAGCTATAATGTGAATATATATGGATGTGCCACAGGAAATTATCAGATTGGAGAGAGGGGAGGAGAAAAAGCTCAAGAGGATTAGTCTTTTATTGTGTTATATTTGAAAAAATAAGCACAAAGTCATGTCATATGTGATGCCAGAAGCAGTCAGTAATCATGCAGATATACCAGGAAATACAAAGTTGGGGGCAGAAATATATCCATTTTCTGCTTAGGATTAGACATGTACAATTTTTCCATGCCTGTTCTCCTGGCTCAGGATAGGAAGATATGTAGCAGATCACAGGGAAATGAAACGAGATGGAAACTGTTGGTATGGTCATTTATTCCGTAACACGCTGGAGGTTTTATTTTGTACAGTCCAATAGAGACATATTTCAGAGATACACTCTTGCCAGTTTAAAAAAGGGTGTTTGAAAACAGGTTCAAATCAATGACTGACTAATCTAGTGGTTATGTTAGGAGTCTGAGATATCAGAAAGTTACGTTTAATTTCTGTTTTGGCATCCAGATACTTATATGGTCTTAGACAAATGAAGGAATTGCTCTGTAAAATTCTTCATCTAGTAAATGGGGATGAAAATACTTCTTGACTTGGTTGTTGTGGGGAAGAATGCATTAATGTTTCTGAGATGTTCAGCTACTATTTTAAAAAGGTCTACGTGAGCATTATTCTTCGGGAAGCTGCTACTGAATTTAATGGAAACTGATGATTTGCAGTGAAAGACTTAGTGGTTATTAAATTTCTGTAAACATCTGATGGGTTGTGTATGGTTTGATTCTAGCTGGTATATCTGGGAAACTCAGTTTAACGAACTTGTGTTCGCACAAAAGCTGTTGACCTATTAGCTCAGCAGTCGCCTGGATCTAATACTAAAAAATAAGTACTGTGTAACTGTTAAAAGGCCATAAAAAAATTTGGAAGGGAATGGGAAGAGGGAAAGGAAAAATAACCCTCTCAGGCTCCTTTTTAATTTAAAATGCAGGCTTTGGGGAAAATGTCATCTAATGCATATAAAAATGCAGTATGTTGTTGAGCAGGTGTAAGTAATTTTATCTCATTACTACAAATGGGTTTTCCATGTACGTGAAGCAGCTGGGAATACTGAATGGTGAAAACATGTAGCAAAAAGGTGGATTTGGAGAAGGTAGAAAGAAACGTCTTCAATAGGTGATCACAGTGAACACTCTGGGGTAGCTGAGACATTGAGAATGGTCTTATGAAGTTTTAGAAGAAAAGTTTTCTGCAGCAGGATGTTGGGAATGGGCTTTAAGAGACACATGGAAAACAAGTGCAACATCTGCAGTGGTTTTGGTAATATTTAGGTAGGAAAAGAGCCAGGAGAGGCATCACAAATCCCATGATTACCAGCATTTCCCAAAAGACAAAGCTGGCTACTATTATCATAGGCTAGTTAGGCTACATCAGAGATTTGAAAGATTGGTGAAAAAAAGTATTTATTAAAAAAGGAAAAACTGATTTGGACCAATCTTATTTTATGGATCTGAGTTGAAAAAAAACCAAAAAAAGACCTCGCTGAATTCTTATCAGTCTTCATAGATTCAGCAATGGGGGAAAACTATATAAGGAAATCAAAAAGGAATCTGGACTGTTAATGGTCCTACTAATGGTGCTAGCTAAGGCAAGTCTCACAGTCTCCCTCTGTCCTCATATTTTGTTCCACAGAGGATAAATATCTAACCTATATCAATTAGATGGTGGAAGATGCAGGTCTGCACGAGATATGGAGCCAGTTAAAAGCTTCTAGTAGTGGAAACACCACTAAATTATGCTGCCAACGTACTTAAGGGCTAGGCCCAGACAGCTACAGGAAAGGGAAATCAAATGCAAGAGACAGAATTAGGGTAGATAGCTAATGAGAGTAATGGAAAATCATGCTTAATTGATTAATTCATATTTGCTGCTGCTCACAGCAAGGTAGAGGCAATCAGAGGATGCAACTCGTGTCCTGGAATGGCTCACCTCATTGTCTCTCACCAGAAACTGTCACCTCACAGACCTCAGTACTTCTCTAGAAACTAGCAGCAGCCAGGATAGCTTTCAAGGGCTTTGGCAGGGAGGTTGTAGCAATTTTGTTGTTTCCTAACAGCCTAGATATGTGTCTATCCACTTTTTCAGGATCAGAGCTCTTATACTAAACACAATAAGAAAGTTAATCATAAGTTCATTAATACTGTGGCAATTAGTATTAATAAGCACTAGCTTTTGGGTGGCCCACCCAGAATATGAGGGACCAAATCCACGTAGTGATTAAAACAGAAACCTGATAAGATTTAAGAAATTAGGCAATTCTTATATTCTCCTGCAGTGGATGGCAGCTATTAACGTTTTTGGCCATCATCCTGCTCTCTTTGGTTTTCTTCTTTAAGGCACTGTCATTGACTGTCAACTCCTTAGTGCTGTTGAAGCATTGAGCAACTATCACCTGCCTTGCTAAAATCAGATGAGCATCCATTTCACACATGGGCTGATCGATACTTTGACACCTTACTCTATCCTTACTGAAATGTCCATCAGCTCCTACTGTACCCACTACTCCTATGGATGCAAGACCTTGAGACCACAAGACTCATCCCATCTGCCTGAATTTTTGTCATGCAGAAGGTGTGAAATATGATTCCAAAAGGTCAAGGACAAAAGCATGTTTCTACAGGTAAATAGACATTATCCTCTCTGTGTGATGCAGTGCCGTCAGCAGGAGTAGAGATATGTGCTGAGGAGAGGGTTATCTTAGTTATAATCTAGTTTACCTCAGCTAAAGCAGGTGATGTATCGTTCTTTGAACAGCAGCATGGTGGGACCTATTCTTCATGCACTGCCGTACCTGAGAATCATTTGAATGGTTTATAGCACCTAATAGAAAGTGGAGATTTGGTGGAGGTGGAAACAGGAATCAGTCTGAAAAAGTTTAGTTTTATAAGGGAGGAGAGAGAAATTGTAAATAAGACAAATGTTCTGAGCATTTCCAATTTCAGACACGGTCATGTCAGTGTGTTTTTGAAAGCCACTAGTCCCCAGCTAGAAGCTGAATTTCTCCCTTCACATTAACTTATGTGCGCATTACCGAGCTCCACACACTGCAGAGTAATCCAGGATGGATTACAGCAGCTGGTTTACTCTCTGCTTCTGTAGACTAGCAGCCACAGGTACACCGGTAGCTTCTCATTTCCCACTGCAAAAACATTGATTTTGAAATTGCTGTATTACAGCACATGGTTTCTTGAGCTTGCTCTGTGGATACATACTGAGATCTATTCAGAAGGACCCTGAATGCTCTGAAAACTGTACTATGAGTCCGATGATATCTCAAAGTAGAAGATATGAGCATGGATCTGTGACCTCAACAGGACAGAGTTCAGCTTTAATTTAAATAAAATAATGTGAAACCATAATTTGTCCTGAAGTGAAGTAGGGTTGATAACCACAGAGAGGAGGAGAGAGAGAAAGAGGTTTCACAGAGTAAGAAAAACACCAGTGTCCCAGCTGAGGCAGAGGTTTCTTATTGAGTCTAAATCTGTGCCCCAGTCCATGGACTGTTCATGGAAGATTGTCATACAGTTAATAGAATCCACAGTGACCATGAACATTACCAGTACAGCAAATGCCAGCATCATGTGAGGACATGTAAGCTAAAATAAAAGTAGCACTCTGAAATCTACTGCTTTGTGGAAAACTCTGCTTGTTGGCAGTGAAAACAGAAAAAGGATTTTCTGCTTTTTCACCAGCTTCTCTTTACCTCCCCTTTGTTGCACTGAGTTTTCAGAATAACTTGATTTGACAGTTACATTTAGGGCTTCAGACCAAGGTGACCTGGGAAATAGGCAGTTCTCTATTGGGTTCCCATAAAGAAGGCTATTGTATGAAAGGATTAACCTAAATTTGGAGGAAAAGTACTTGCACTCTACTTTGATAATGAGGCACAAGGATTTTAACTGGCATGGCCAAGATATCAGAGAAACCTGTGGCAGAGATATGAAGTGGCTGCAGGATCTTCAAGTACCAGATCTGATGTTTGAGAAAAGTTTGTCTTACAAAAGCTGTAACACTAGGTCAGCCTAGGTGACAGATCTGGAAGATCACGAAATCAGGCAGAAAAGCCTATGGAGAAAACAGATGTTGCACTCCTTTTGTCTGGGTCCCAGATTCACTTCAGCTTGTGAGAAGTAAGACCACCTTCTTTCTCTGGGGAAAACACTAGGTTTGGCACAAATGGTTGGTTGTAGCAAACAAAGGCAATTCATCCTGGTGCACAACTAGTCAGGAGGAGTCAGATGACTTCAGAACAGACTGCAGAGGTTTCTGGAGAAAGATCAATGAATTCAAAGGAAGCAGAGATTCTAGCCAGCTGGTTGAACTCTGCTCCCATTTAAGGTCCAATTGACCTTAAATGGGAGCAGAGCTTGACCAGTGGCTAGAATCTCTCCCTCCTTTGAATTCATTGATCTTTCTGTTACCTGGATTGAACAAGGTGTCATCAATGTTCCATTCCTACCTTTAGAGGTAAATTTGTCTCTGTAGTAGGTAATAAAGTGATTTTGGTTTCCTCCCACAACATCTCACACTTAAACCTTCCAAATAGTCTCATTTTACCCTATTAATGTTAAGGAATAGTATGATACTCCTTCAAAGTTCTTCCCTCACTCTCAGGGAAACAGCTCTAAAGCAGGAAGTCTTTTAGACTTTTATGCTGGGAATTAAACCTCATTACTTCTATCACTCAAAGCACTGTCCCACTAGAGATATATGATTATATTAGCTATAAGAACAAATAGTCCTACTGGATCTTTAAAGGAACTGTACACTCTGTCACAAGTAGGTTTCATGATGGCCATATACAGTAGGGTGGATCCACCATGGGCAGTGAGATACATAGTGCACTTGAATTTTTGTTAGCAGCAGCAGCTCTGCTTGCTTGGCATCCAGAGAAGCACCAGACCCACTACAAACTCACTCCTTTGCCTGACTCCGTCAGCTCCCCTCTCCCATATCCTGGGGTTGCTAAGCAACGTTCTGTGAGCAGTGGAGTGAGTAAGAACTGTCAGGTTTCAATATTTTTTTTTTTTGTCTTAAAGTAGCAATGTCTCCCATGTAACTAAAAAATTAGAATCAACAATTAATTATTAGCTGAACATCGTGATGGGGTCTAATCTCCCCTCCTCTTCTCATTCCCTCATTTGGAGTCCTGCATAATTTCAGTGAACTCAGGAAAGGGTTGCACCTGAATAAGCAAAATTAAATAAAGTTTGAAGGCAGCTCTATTTTTCACATTTGCAGCTGCTTTGCAAGTGAGAGTGCTGTTAAACTTAGCATCTGGAGGAAATTGAAGCCTGTTTTGCACAGAAGTTTGTATTTGTCTAAGGCTGGGGAAGTATACACATTTTTGGAAAAAGTGAGACTTAGGTTTACCACTCATCTACACTTCAAGTAGTGATTTGTATATCTTGCTTTTTCCAACTAAGATTCTTCTCAACTGATTATATGAGGTTGTAGGAGCAAGAGAGCATTGATACCTGGAGTTGCTTAGCATGAAGTAGTCTATTCTCAACACACACTACATTCATAGCCATATATGCAAGGAATTCAAAGCCAAAAGCACAAACAAGGTGATACTGAGCTGTAAATTCAGATGTAATTTTGCCTGTTTGAATAGTGGGTCTCAGCTGGGAGAAAACAACCAACCCTTCATCCTAACTAATGACCAAATCTTTAACTTTTGTTAGACTGCTGGACTTTGGCCCTGAATTGTTATGAAGGTTTTATAGATCTTACATAAAGGGACATCATGGGTAAGATTTATAACATGTAGTCTGTAAGTGAGTCTTGAATCAGGGTTTAGTTTGCAACATAGATACATCTCTTTTTTGGTGTTGTGAGGTGTCTACTATTTAGATAATATTGGCTGCAGAACCAGTGGCTTCTGCTGTTTCTACTTGAAATAAAGTGTCATGATAGTGTCTTCAGTTCTGTATCTTCAGACTATAGGCTCTTCAGGACTTTCCTAACCACATCTGGCATTTCAGTAAGTTTCTTGTCCTGATGTTTCATTATGCAAGCATGTGTATAGAAGGCATAAGGCAATACACTAGGCTTGGCAAGCTGAACCTATGGCCACAGACTTTCAGAAAGGAAGTAATAGCCATTACCTATTTCTCTTGAGACTGAGCATAGAAAGGGTGTTTACAGTAAGATGAAACCTTAATCTTTCTGTGTCATTCACCCTTTAGGAAAGAACAAATCAAAATACACTCAGTCAAAATTCTCCTCATCTCAAGCAGGACTTGACAAAAGTGTCTGAATAATGAAAAAACAGATTTGCTAGCACATCTGTGAACTAACACTCAAATGTAATTTGCTGCTACATCATGGAAGCACAGTCTTTGCTTGTTGGTTAAATTCAAATGACTGAAGGGTAGTAATGGAAATCCATGCTTGTGATTGCCAGGCCTCATGAACTTGCACCAAGTCTACATTCATTACTTGTCTTTATTGGCTTCTTTGGAAAAAGAAGTTAGTCAGTCATGAAAAAAATACAAAGCTTTTGGAGCCAAAACCACAGAATATGTATTTTTTACAGTGAGGAACAATCATTAGAAAAATTCTTCCTCAAAAATAACCCTCCTTATCTTTTCCACTCCTTGCCTGTGCAAGGGTTTATACAATTTTCAAGCTAAACATGTAAAAAGTTCATGTAATGATAGAGCAGGTGTGCCTTGGGAGGACTAAATTATGGGAGTCAATAAACAATTACAGGGTAGCATCTGGATGATTGAAAGAATGTCAGCAGCACTAATGGTTACAGAAAATCATGATTCTTCTGCTCCATAAGTAGGTCTTTTAACATCCAGGACACAGGTTTAAGTAAAGTTGTCATAAAAAAGATCAATCCTGTGTTTACACTGGTGCTTTCTTAGACTCAGATAAGGTCTGACTTTTGCAGTATTGAAAGTCCATCGTGTGACAGTAGGGGACAGAGATGATCCTTATGTGATGCCATTAGGATTCTTAAACCAGAAGAATTTCCCATGAAGTTCAAGAAAGTCTGATTCTGAACTGTCATATCTTCTTCCATCACTAATATTAATCTATTACATATCAATGTTTATGCAATAGGTGAAAGAAACAGTTCCATTACTGGATGTGACTGTAAAGACCTGAACTCTTCAGAATGTCAAAACTCAAGAAACCAATGTTTCAGAACTAGGTTGCACCACCAAGGGTCTTTTTATGGCAGAGTAGATTTGACCTTTCTGCTTTTGGTTGCCCAATCTTCTTATTTAAATGTCTTTAGTGAAGACATGAGCAAGCTTTGGGGCAGGCTATTAAAAACATAGAGCAGAAGAAATCACTTTGAATTTCAGAATTGCCAACGATAGTGAAAGGGAACCTAGCCACCATAGTTCTTTGCACTAGTTGGGCATGAAGAACATTAAATAGCTGAAAATATAAAATAGCAGAAAGTGCTTAACAGGGTGATGTTGACAGCAATATAGGCATCTACATACAGAATCACAACAAAAACCCCATGTTATTCTTAGGAGAGTTAAATGAAGAATATTCTATAATATGCAGTGCTACACAATTTAGAATCTTAATGAAAAACGAATCTAAAACTGATGATTGAATCTTGTACTTTAGCCACAGGAGAAATGAGCTCCCCGGGCTCTTTCTGTTTTGCAACCTCTGGAGGATCTTTCTGTCATCTAGAATATGAGAATAGATTCTTCAAAGTGTAAGTCTCGGTGTGCAGTGCCTATGTATGAATTAAAATAGACTGAATGATAGAGGTGATTTAGAAAGCAGTTGATAGGCTTTGCTTTTCTGAGCTTGTTCTTGACAAAATAGACCAAAATCAAGGAAAAAAGCATAAAAGCTGTTAAAACTGAAGTTGCTCTCCTGGCAGGACATATTTGATTCTACAGTTTCCTGCCTCAAGGTTCAAAAATGGGAATGGCAATATTTTGCAGAGTTCACAGGTAACTCACCACTGTAGACCATAATGTTATACTTTTTACCATGACTTTTGCCTGTGTCTATATATATATGATGAAAATGCAAACCATGATGCTATACAAAGATGCTCTTTTTATGTGCAAAAATCCCTGGAAGGCCTGAATTTCTGTCAGGATGTACCCTATGCCAAAAAATCCTGTTAATTTGAAGCTGGACAGTTTTCACTGGATTGCTTTCAGTCATTTCTGAAAGGCTGATGTCCAGCATATAGCAACTGAATAAAAGGTGTTGAATTTGGTTGTCTCTTACTTCACATGAAATTGAAGAGTCAATGTATAACATATTGATCTACTGATAACTGCAGAGCTGTTATATGAGTCATTTATCAATGCCCTGTAGGAATTTATTAAAGAAAACCTGTGGTAGAAAAAAAAAAAAATCTCTGTTCCAAATGTCATTTTGGTTTTAAAAACCACTGCCTTGAACAGAAGAGTACCCTTTATGATATGAAAGTTTGTCAGGGTTTTTTTTCTTTCAAAGGGCATACTTTGGGGACCAGGATTTTACCAAACAAGTCAGCACTTGCTGTAACCTTGAGATGGATCATTGCCATACAAGCTCATCAGCAGGATTACTTTTCAGGGTCAAAACATTTAACTCAGATTCTGCATACTGGTAGAAATCTGGATACAAATTTTGTTTTCAAAGAGAAGGTTAGTCCCAAGAGGCTTGGTTATGAGACCACTCACACACTAAGTGGAGACAGGGCACTCTTTGGATCATCTACGGAACCAGTTAGTCTTTTGTTTGTGACAAAGACTGAAAACCTCATCAAGTCAAGTTAAAGCCTCATGTCTTGTAATCAGCAAGAACTCCAATGAGAACAAGGACAATCATCAAGTTCATGGACGTACTAATACTCCCTGTTCAAGCAAGAATAGATAAGCAGGCCTCAGCCCTAGTACAGATGACAAGTGATTTCGCTGACATCAGTCATTTTAGTCTGGAATAGCTTTTACAAAACTGAAGCCACTGTAGCACATGAAAATCGGTGAGAGAGGCTGAAAGGTTCTGAATAGGTAAAAAGTAAACACTGCTGAGCCACAGGCTGAATTTCAAGGTTAATTGGACATTTAGTTTTAACTGCTGTCACAATAGATCAGTCACGTCACACTGTAATCAAAACTAACACCTTCCAGTAGGCTTGTTAACTATTCTAACACAGGAGGCAGTTGTTTCAGTAATAATGGCAAAGGTAAGGAATATTCCTTTGTGTATCACAGACATTGATGGCAGCAGCACTACCTGTCCCCTGGAACTGTGAGTGAAGGAAAGGCCTGACTTTTTGTTTATTTGTTTGTAATATCAAAATAGAAGCCTGGCTGAATCAAAGTGATCCATGGAAAAAGGTCAAAATTAAAGAGCTGCTTGGTCCAGATGATGACAATAAGAAGATAAAACCATAGCCTGCAAAAGAGTGTGTCATACTCAATTATACATAAAGATAAGGCTAACAAGTTATCAGACAGAATGATCTAAGGATAAAACAATTTACTCCAGAGATGTATCTTCAAGCAGGACTGAAACCAAGTTTCACCAACAACCGTGTTATATAACAAGAGGCTCACAGTTTGGACCAAAGAGCAAAACAGAAAAGAAGGGAAACTACATTCCTTTTAGGTCCTCCCCTGTGTAGCTCTGACCAGGAGTACACTCCTGTGAATGTCTCCCGACAGAGATTTCAAAGGCTGAATGGTACATACAGCATATCACTAGTACTATGATGACAGCAAATTTGTCAGCCCATCTATTTCACCCTTTTTACATCATTCTCACTTTTTACCATCACTGGAAGGTTTCTATGTCTCCTTTGGCCTGACTTGTTCTATCTACTAACATAGGACATTATCTGGATACTTCAGACACACCAAAATGCCAGGGGAGCACTATTCTTTTGGTTCTTTCAGGCCCATTTGCACATGCATCTGTGTGACATTTGGTGAATTCTCTCTACTGGCTGAAAAGGATCTGGAGCAAGGTCTGAAACCTTCAGAGATCCTCCTTGAGTCATTTAATTTCTCTGAAACCAGATACTATTCTGAATTGTCCCACAGCAATCTCCTCAGCTATCTCTTACACTAGCAGTAAAGAGTAAAATTAGCACTCAGTTTCCAGAGCATGAAGCGTGGATTAAACACTTAATTTCTTACCAGAACTTGTGTACACGCTAGTAAACCCTGAGTTTTAGGCATATTGCAATAACATAACAGATCATGACCTTGGCTAACCATTTCAAACCAGTTCATGTATTACACTGGACTTGTGTCAGAGTCCACCTGGACATATTTTGTTGTGTCTATGAGTACTAAGTTTCTCTAACTTCTCTCATCCTAAATTACATCTTTCTTCATTCTGGGTTTGTCAGATGGATAAGAAATATAGAGACATACTTAAAGGAAAAATTGATAAATTAAATGGAAATGTAAAGCTAAGGAACAATAAAAATGTGAAACAAGAGACAAAGGAAGTTTTCCTAAAGTTACAATTACTAAAAATTCACTTTGTAACACATTACAACAAATGCAAATAGTGTATTCCACTGAGTCCTTTGAACTGTGTTGTTGGAAATGTTGTTTCCCCAATATCTGTATGTACCATAAAATATGGCAAAACATTGCCTGTGCTGTATTTGGGGTTTTTTTCAAGTGTGATTCCTCTAGAGAGTAAAGTATGACAGGAAATCTTGGCCCATATACTAAAGGACCAACCAAACAACACTTTCCAGGAGGCTGTGCTTCATATCTGAAAGAGATCTGAGTTTGTCTGAAGATCATAGAATCATAGGATGGTAGGGTTGGAAGGGACCTTTAGAGATCATCTAGTCCAACTCCCCTGCAGAAGCAGGTCCACCTAGATCAGGTTGCATAGGGACATGTCATGGTGGGTCTTGAAGACCTCCAAGGAACGAGACTCCACAACCCCTCTGGGCAGCCTGTGCCAGGGCTCCCTCACCCTCACAGTTAAATAGCTTTTTCTTACATTTAAATGGAACTTTTTGTATTGTTATGATACTTTATTTTCTCAACAAAGATCTAGATTTTCTAGCAAAAGTTGAGACTCTTTATAAACACTGTTTTGCTCGTGACCCTATTTTCAATTCAATTGACAAACATAAATGACCCTCTTCTATATGTGACTAGAGTCTAGTCATATTTTACTATATCCTAAAACTAGTGCAAGAGATGTTAAGGCAATGGGAAAGGAATTACTGTAATGAAGTAGAAATACAGTCTGGCCAAAAAACCCCACACCAACAAAACTCCAAACAAACAACCCCTCCCCAAAAAACAACCATCAGAGGGAAATGAAGTCACAGAAGACAGATGAAACTGGGGACTAAGATTGACGAGGGTAGAAAAAAGGTCATGGTAGAAAAAGGAAGTCTTCATCTGAATTTAGCAAGGCCATGTTACTACATAGCCATGACACAGGAATAAATATGTTTTACGTACCTGTAGGGCTAAGGACTGCTTTAGGCCCCTTCATAACTCTGCCTGAAAACAAAGATCTTCAAAGCAGTTTTGCTCTTCAAGCCCATGATTCAGGTGTTCTGAACATCAACACGTTCCCCCTTTCCTCAGGCTGTTTTCTTTGGCAGCTGCTCAGCTTTTCCATTAAGATCTGTGTGTTATTGCACAGGCTGCCGATAAGTTGTTGCATACACGGCTGGCTTTGCCAGCTACTGCTTGAACCTGATGGCAATTTCCTGGTAGGTAGGAATTAATTCTCCAAAGGAGGAAAAAATCAGTGGTTTATAAATATATCTTTTACTACTCACTCTACAAGAAACTTAAACCAGAAAGACATTTTTCTTCTTTCTTGTGTACAAACTCATTGCCTAGTTTTTTATTCTCTTCACTGTTAGTAGATGCTTTTCTCAATATAGCTATAGCTGGCTTCTCTTGGATGAATGACATCATACAATGCTTCACCAACAGTTTTGTTGGTACTTATAGAGTAGTTCAGATTTCTTTGCTGTACCAGAAACATCAAATTTCTCAAAGCACAAAACAGCATTTTTCTTTAAGTCAAAAACTGGAAAAGCTCTATTTGACCACACACAGGGCAAGGACAGAGACTAAGAAGAACATTATGAGCAACCTAGCTCATTGCCTCCATCTGTGTCTCATTAATGAGGCTTGTGCTTTATGGCAAAACTTTCCATAAACCATCTTGTCAAAAGCTGGCTACTCCCTTCCTCTGTCAGAAACACAGTGTGCCTTGCTGTGGAACCCATAATCCCTGAGATGCAGGAAGAGTTAACTGGCCTGGGAGATGGCAAAGTGCTTCCCTCTGAGCCATGAGCTGGATGACAGCTACCTCCAATGCACATAATTCTGAAATACTATGTCTTTATTGACTTGTGCTAGACTGGTTGGGAATTTTGTGACTAAGAACAACCCCAAACTCATAATTTCAAGTTCCCTCTGCAATAGCAGGCTCTGCAAAAAGGCATTTAGCCTCCAAGTGAGTCTTTAAGGAAAACTAGGCAGAAAAATCTGGGCAAGCATCACTCTAATCAGCAATCAAACTTCCCTATGAAGCTCTAGAGGGCCTGATTAAAAGCAGATGTGGGTAATCTTAATGAGGGAAAAGATATAGCTGTCAGGAGAATAGAAAGTTTCATGAAGAGCCCTTGACTCTGCAGTAGACTTTCCTACAGGGTTAATCGATTTGGGCAGGCAGCAAGCTACATTTTTATGCTGCTTTTTATTAATCACAGGAATTGTGTGTTGCACTGCAGGATGAGCATAGGGAATTTGTTAAAGTGCTGCCCTCCCTAGCTGCACGGCTCTAAAATTGAAACACAGTCTTGTGATCACTTTGAGAGATTTAGGAAGCACTTGTCTGCCAGACATCTATGAGGCTGCAAGCTACCCTTTTCCAGTTACAGCATCTCCTTGAAAAAGTGGGGCATAGAGATGAAGGATTCTGCCAAGCAAACACTCTGAAAACAAACCATGGTGAGGAGTGAAGTTTTATTTTTCCTAACTAGTGCTGCCCACTAAGGAACTGGGGGTTGAGGGAGGGAGGTGTTCACTTCAGACCCTTCTGGCAGGGAAATGACAGCAAAGTTTCCAAAGGTAATTAAAATTTATCTTCAGCTGCTGGAAAAACAAAACACACAGGGAATGCCTTAATTGGCAGCACTGTGGAACAGAGTGTTTGTATTTACCAAAGAAAAGAGCAGTCCAGGTGTCACTAATGGAAAGTGGTCTGAGACTCTGGTAAGAAACTTTCCTCAGCAGCTTAATGCAGTGACTTTGAACTGCAGTTGAACTCCCAGGGCCTAACAAAACTCTCTAGCAGCATGGATGCAACACCGACTTGCCAATTCTACAGGTTGCACGTACACATACAAACTGGCATTTCTGCAGTTACCGAGCAGGTGTATCTCAGATCATAAACAGTGCATAAACCACAGAACAATACTCCTGCATTTGGCTGATCTCTTTACCTGTTTCCATATCAAAAGGCCATCTGAACATGTTCACAATATGTTTATCCTAACATCATTCCAAAAGCCAAAATAAGCCCATATTTCTGACTAGATATTTCTGACAGTCAGGGATCACTTTCCCATCTTAAATATACTTTCTATAGCTTTAGTCACTAAAATGTCTTTGTCCAAATTGCTTTGCTGTTAACAGGTGGCATGACAAGACATGGTTAAGAATGTTTTTCTCAAAAGATTTTTTCATTTTAAAATGCAGCTTTATTGAAATGGTACTTTTAGTAGAAGAGAGTTAGTTTGGATTAATTTTTAAGCTAAAAATGGGCCAATGTTGTCCAAAAAATTGTTTTGACACTCATAAAAGGAAGAAAAAAGTGTTACAATTTGAAGTGCCTTTGTATTTAAACATTAAGCTAATTTTAGTCAAATCTTTTTTTTTGAAGTCAACATTTAAATGAATATTTTATGATTTTCAGTGTGAATCTTTTCAGTGGGCCCTGACAGAACACATTTCAGCGTGACCAGTTTTAAGGGAAGATTTGTGGTTTGCATTTTTCAGGTTTAAGGTGGAATGTTAAAAATAGTATCTTGAGTTTGTTTTTTTCCGAGGTGAAATTTTCTTTTCCTGACTCAGTTTTCCCTGCCTTGTTCATTTGAGAGAAGATTAAATAAACAAAAAAAGCTTTACTATTACAAAATTTCTCCTGATGATTAGTACAAGTTTTACTAAATGGCCTCCACACAGCACAGCCTCACAGCTATGCAAAACTGAGAATAATTTTGCATATTCAGATAACATTTAAATCCCAGTTAAAGCAGTTTCTTCATCGAGGTAGAATATACTTTAGAAAACCGAGAGGAAAAGCAATGTTCTCAATGGTACATGGCTCTGTGCACAACAGAGCCCTAATTTGCAAATAGCTTAGAAAATCTTTATTGAATGAGGTGTGTATCTATTGTCTTTGTGGTTTTTATAAGTTCATCACAGGCAGCATGGATTCAGAAAATCCATAGGAAAGATATTCTTTTCCCTAAAGGTAAGAAGTCTCTAGAAATACCATATACATGCAATAACACCTGAAAGCAAGCCTCCTGGAACCTGGAAAGAGGCCGTTATGAAAACATGTAGTGATACAGAATGTATCTGCTAAAGAAAAGTACATACTGTTTCCCAATTTAAACAACAGAAGAACTTAGGGAAGACACTGGATATAAGCCCAAGCTAACCTTATAAATGATTAAGTGGTAATAATTCAAAATTAATTCTAGTCTGCATAATTTAGGTGTGTAATTTACCCACGACTTTTTGGTACAGAGTGTGCAGTTCTAATGTAAGCACTTGGATTTCCTCATCACGTCAGCAGCAATAGATGTTCTTGAAGACCTCCCGGGTGATATTCCCTACTGAAATGAAGCCTTTAGATTTAGTCTTTTTCATCTAAAGACTGTTTCAACAAGTGAAGCTGTCAGGCAGAGAGTGGTTCTAGTGGTTACTATGGTCTTAATGGCCTGTGAAGGTACAACCACAAGACAGCCACAACGCAGATTTAGTGTTCATGGCTTCTACAGCATGTCCTAAAGTATTGTCCCCAGATCACACCAACTAGCAGAGCATTAATGTAGGATTTGTTGGCTGATAATTTATTTGCCATGCAATACAGCTCATTGGTTCTAATATAGACACGTATACTTCCCAACTGTGTTTACACAGCTGCTAATTTCTACTTGCGGCTGTTGCTGTTTGTAAGGAGAACCAAGCAATTGTTCCTAACAATTCTCTAAAAATAAATGTACTGCCTTTACTGGGGTCGTTAGAATTCTAAATAGTGCATTTCATGAGCATTTATAATAAAACAGTCTTAATGAACAGTGCCAAATCGGTCTTAGTATTCTTGAACTGCCCATTGTTCAGTCCCTCTTTCTTTTTCTGTTGTCTTTATGGAAAGAATAATAATAAATCATCCTATATTTTGAAAACTCCTTTTTATCTAGAATTAACCGAAAGGATTAGCATCCCTGTACCCAGACTTCAAGCCCTCGGCTTAGAAAAAAGAAACATCAGCCATGACAGGAACTGGAGCAATTTTTGGAGCAGGACTTCTCTGTCTTTTTTTTCTTTTTGGCTGCAGATATTACAGCAGAGGAAACTAGGATGTGAAATATTCTGGATCACACACAGAACTGTAGAACAGAATTTGGTCAAACACGTAGCATGAATCTTGATTCTTGTAAAAAACTGACTTGAATTAAAAATTCCTTTTCTTTAAAGAAAAGGCTTCTCTGAAAGGTAATAGGCTCCAAAGAGTTGTTCCTAATAGCACTCTTTGGATGTTGACTCAGTATAGATCTGTAGGTTAAAGTATCCTCCACGGCTCAACAGGACCACTTTTACAGTGAGGGACTCCATCCTAGTCCTGTAAGCAGCTCTGAGATACACTTTTTCAGCATATTTGATGTCAGTTTTCTCTTCACCAGAGCTAAATCAACCGAATGCAGTGCTCTGAGTTCTGCTTAAAAGGGACACTGGCTGAGAGGAATGAATGGCTAAAAAATATTGATGAATGGTGTTGGATGGCACAGTGCTTAATAAAAATGAGTCACACCTTGGCAGCTCTTAGGAATGACCCTACAGATAATTAGGAAATGAAACTTACTGGAAGAGAATATGGTGTAGAGTCAATTTTTATTTTTCTTCTTTAAAATTTAAGTTTCTTTTTGAACAACAAACAAACTCCCCCCCTGAAAAAAAAAAAAAAACAAAAAAAACTTCAAATCATTCACAGCTAAGCACTCCAAGAACTACATAGCACTCAGGAAAATGATCTTTGTCTTACTCAGTATTTGCTATTTACCTTTCTAGAAGTGTCAGGGCCAGAGCTCATTTGTTCGCTACAGGACATGCACCATCTTTTCCAAGTTGACTCAGACTACCAAAATGAATGTCCTATGAAGAAGAGTTTTAAAAATATTCCTTAAAATGCTGAATTTTGGGTTGGGAGAATGGAGTAGTTTACGTTTACAAGTGTTTACAAAGTAAGGTTACACTTGACAAATAATTTCAGTGAATTTCATAATGAAACTGTTACAAGGATTTTTGAATTCTAGTGTTGACATTTTTAAAAAAGATTTTTTTAAAAACTTTCAGAATAAGGTGTTTTTTTAATATATTTTTAATGTTTTGCTTCAGAATGACATATATATTTTTGAGAAGTTAAAGCTGAACTACATCAAAATTAAAAGGTTAAATCAAAGTTGAAAACCATGACACAGTTGAAATGAACAGGGAACAGTTGTGATATTTGAAAGAAAAGTTGGTATAATAGAGGTGGTTTTCTCTCTCACACTATTTGTTTTAGCTCAACTATAAGCTGCCCAATTTTCCAGTTGGATGCCAGATCAAAATGGTAGCTGTTCTACGTGGCAGTTTGATCCAAATGATTCATACATGGAATAGGTGAATTTGTGGAGAGAAGAATTTCTATTCCTTACTAGATTTCATTCAAAAAACCCTCCAAACCCAAAAACCAAACTCCAAAACAAAACAGTACAGAGGAGAAGAGATACTGAGAATTAGCTGTGTCTAAATGGTATGAAATTCCAGCAGAGTAATGAGATTCCACTGCCTGATTGTTTATTGTTGAAGACTATAAAAAACAAGCAAGCATTAACATAAAACATATGTTATTGATACTTGGTCTGTGGTGGTAACACAGGAGCTGAAAAATGAGGATCAGCTCAGCACGTTGTTTCATACTACCTTAGTTAAATCCTATCTGTTTGCAATATATAGCTTGGTGAAATTCAGCCAATCTCCATTTGATTGTCTTAAAAATAGAAGTACCAGAAATATCAATGCATATTAAACACACAAATCCTGATTACTTGTGTGCATTTGTCAATCTTAGAAATGGAAACATAATAATTTTGAGCTAATACAAATGGTTGTGGAGGAAAAGGACAGGACAAGGGGTAATGGAAAAAAAGATGGAACACAAAAAGTTCCATTTAAACATAAGGAAAAACTATTTCACTGTGAGGTGAGGGAACCCTGGCACAGGCTGCCCAGGAAGGGTGTAGAATCTCCTTCTCTGGAGGTCTTCAAAACCCTCTTGGACATGTTCCTGTGTGACCTGATCTAGGTGGTCCTCCTATTAGTAGGAGGGTTGCACTACGTGATCTCTAAAGGTCCCTTCCAACCCCTACCATTCTATGATTCTAGGAAAAGTATTTAATAAATAAGTTCTAAAGACATTTTTTTTTTAAACGGAAAGGATCATGGAAAGTTTAAGTATGTGCCTCGTGCTTTATGTGCAAACACAAAGGTTCACACCTTCCCAAAGTACTGAAAAGAATTCACAAACATGTAAGTTAAAACAGACATTTATGTTTATATATAATTGGTTAACATAAAAGAACAGAAAGCCAGATTAACAATAAGCAGCAGCAGATAATCAGGAACAGCTAAGAATTCATGATTGATGGGAGAAACACAAGATTGTATGAAAATTTTGGTAGCTGGTAAGACAGCCTCCCGAGTTGTTATCCCTGTGACACATTCATTCTGATATCATAGAATCATAGAATGGTAGGGGTTGAAAGGGACCTTCAGAGATCATCTAGTCCAACCCCTCTGCTCAAGCAGGTTCACCTAGATCAGGTGGCATAGGAACATATCCAGACGGGTCTTGAAGACCTCCAAGGAAGGAGCCTCCACAACCCCTCTGGGCAGCCTGTGCCAGGGCTCCATCACCCTCACAGTGAAATAGTTTTTTCTTATGTTTAAGTGGAACTTTTTGTGTTCCAGCGTCATTCCATTATCCCTTGTCCTGTTGCTAGCTACTGTAGAAAAAAGGGATGTCCCAATCTCCTGACATCCACCCTTTAGATATTTATAAATGTTAATAAGATCTCCCCTCAGTCTCCTCTTCTTCAGACTAAACAGCCCCAGTTCCCACAGCCTTTCCTCATATGAAAGATGCTCCAGTCCCCTGATCATCTTGGTGGCCATGCGCTGGACTCTCTCCAGCAGTTCCCTGTCCCTCTTGAGCTGAGGAGTCCAGAACTGGACACAGTACTCCAGATGAGGCCTCACCAGGGCAGAGTAGCCTTTTCAATCATTCATATTAATTTTTATATTCTCATGAAATATTATTAGTTTTACAGTCACACATATAAGTATAGACTTTTCTTAGTAGTTTCCCATTCCGTTAAATGTGTACTGTTTTTTCCTCTGTGACAGAAATAGACACTTAGAAGTCAAGGATGTGGTGGGTGATGGTTTGAACTATATTCTATCCATGGGTACAGCAGTGACTTCTGGAGTAAAGATCAAGACTCCATTTGTAGTGCACCTGGAAGAAAACAGCTATATCTCCCTTTTCACTCCTCTACACTCTTCAAAAGTCATGCACCATATAGAGAGGAATTACGTAGGAAGCAAATCCATCGTGCTGGTGAATCTCTTCAGAGGTGATGTGAATTCAGTTGAATGAGGCAGAAAAGTCCTGGGAGGTGACTGAGCTAAGGTAGCTGCATAAAGAGTTCATCTTGGGATACAGTGACATAAAGAACTACAAAGAGTAATTACTGGAAGGGGAACTCAATTAACTGGAACAAACAACTGATAATGCAATTAAGGAAAACCCTGTAAATCATTACACATCTCTTGTCATACAGCATTTCTCCACAGTCCTGCTTTAGTGGCCCTGCTTTATCAGCTAAGAGCTAGGCCTAAGCTGCAATCATGTTCTCATTGCTATATTATGAACCACTAATGATGATCACTTGTGTACTCCTGTTAATTTCCTTCAACAACAATGCACATCTCTAACCCTCCATTTGAATAATGTTTTGGAGCAGGAGAAAGTGCAGGAAGCCACACAGAATCATACAGCAGTCCATACACCACGTTCAGGTATATTTGTATCTTTCACACAAAAGACCAGCTATCCAAGGGAATATAAAATGATCTTATCAAATCATTTATCTAGAATGAAATGAATGGTTATATTTTGAACTTCAAATCCACTCAGACATCATTGGGTGGAAAACTAGATTTGCACTTCATTGATTATAAGGTTTGCTTCTATTTAGGAGAGATAGGAAGAGAAAAAAAGAAAGGATCTCATTTCAGTACTATTCAAAAAGTGAATAAAAGAGAAAAAGAGATTAGAGCAAAGTAGAACAAGGCAGAATAGTGAGACTACGTGAGAAGGAGAGCATGTACAAACTAAGTTGGTGGGACTGTGTGGAGATAAGATTCCTTGAAACATTGCCTTTCTGAGAGGGCTTGTAATTATTTAACACTTTACAATGAAACTGCCCTGTTGGATCTGTTTCTGGAAGGTTTTGATTTTGTTTAGTTTCTAAAATTCCAGCAGAACTGGTTACACTCTTCATGAGACTTAGATAAGAGCGTAAGAGAGGGAAATAAAATGATTGTGCTGCATTTTGTCATTGCTATTCTGACTACCTGAAAAATGCTCATTAAAAAAAAAAAAAAGCCTTTGCTCCTCTGTGAATTTCATATGAGAGTTTGCTTTGGTTTTCCTTTTAATCTTTATACCTCAACAGAACTTTGTTCCAAAAGCAGCACCTACTAGCTAAGAAAGAGCATGCTCTCATGGTGATTGGTCCACTCTCCCCACCATTCCCCACCCTCCTTTCTGCCATACCTAGATGCAGAAGCAGCTTCTTTCTGAAAATGCAACCACTGACATGTCCTCCAGCACTGACTGCTGCTAGTGAGAAGTGCCATATGGACTGCTCTGAAGAAATGCCATCTTTTTACCTACTGAACAATACAGGCAGCTGTTTCTTACACCATCCCTTGCTAAAAACATTTTTAAACCATTTTGACAAAAAGAATCCCTTAGGGAAATTTGCCTTCTGTGGCCCATTGATCCTTGGCCTGGGTTTTGAGAAGCTACTAATAGATTGATGGTATTTTGTTGACAGTACTGATGGTAGAAACATCTGGCTGGATGCTCTGAACTGGATGCAGACCCCCCAGCCTGACTCATTATTTGCTACTATGTAAATAGATTTAAATTTCAGACACTGCAGGATCATTTATCCTCATTAAGCCATAGTTCCTAAAACCAATAATTAATGACAGCTAGTCTGGAAATGGCTGTGCAGAAAAGGAAGTACTAAGGGAGAAAATGTAGAGGAGGAAATGGCGAGGAAAGGAGGTATGAAGAGGTTTTCTTCTCTGAAAGCATTTAGGATCCTGCAAGGTTGTTTCAGTATGGACTGAACCACTGGGTATTTCCTGAGCAAAGCGAGCAAGACCATTTGATGTGTGCATGAAGTTGTCTGAACATGTGCAAGTGGGTATAGCTGGCAGAGGACAATATCAACAGCTTTCCTGGCACCTCCAGCCCAACTGCACTGGTCTTGCTGCCTGTCCCTTTTTGATGTCAATATATAGCAGACCAAGGGCTGGGATTTTTAGTCTATAAGAGGAATGGGAGACATCTAGTCATGTGAAGTAGAGGCAGCGACTATGTGTTCTCTTCTGAGTATTTCTTTGTATCCTGTCCTAAAATTAAGCCCAGCCTTGCTGTAATGTTACTGATCACTTTCCTGAGCTACCTGAATTAATTTTCCCCCGTTCCTCTAAGCAGGGTACCACTTCCCAGATACCTTGATATTCAGGCTTTGTGAAGAAAGCATGCAAGGCATGTCCATGAAGATGGTTGCCTTGAGTTTCTAAGAATGAAAACTTCAGTAAGAAAAATTTCACAGCTTTCATCTAAGGGCAAGAAAGTTACAGCAGTCTTTAAAATTCACTTTAAAAATTCAATGCACTCAGGGAGCACAGCATAGGCTGAAGGACAGTGCTGATACAACCATCTTCACATATTAGTAAGTACAAGTGATGGAATTAAGTCATTTGATACCTGATGGATAGAAACCAGTAATCTTGCTCAAAGCTATTCCCTGCCATACAAAAGAAACAGTCCCCAATTTTCAGTCAACTAACCCTGCATAAACAAATTGCCATTGTATGTGTGCGTTAACTGCCAGGCATTGTGAAGATTCAATGAAAGCTCCTGAGCACAAGTACTAATAATTTATTTGCTATAAAGCAATGTTGCTATTATTCTTTCCTGGCTAAAAATCCAACACAGTTCTGTGAACGTCAGCCTGTCCCAGTTTCTCCAGTGAGCACCAAACATCAGAGTCTAGTCATTGGTCCTCTGCTTGTTAGGAGCAAAACACTCAAATAGTAAGAAGCAGGAAACCTGCCTTAATGCTCATTGTTTCATGAAGCTATGAAACAGATGGCTTGGTTATAGCATCGTTTCCCTCTGCAATAAAGGTTTTGCTTTAATTCTGTAAGTACAGCTCATCTATCTCAGCCAAAGGGATCCTAGAGGCTTTGTCAGTTTTGTGTGTCTGTTTGGGGGCACGACAGAAAAGTTGTTTTCTTGCCATGGAAAATAAATGTGCTTCAGTACAGCAAAACAAGAAGAAAAAAAAAAAAAGGCACATTATAACCAAGGAAACAATGATTTTTCAGGCGGGAGAGGAAGCAAAGCATAAAATAGGGCACATTGGGAAACAGGGCAGACAGAGCCCCATCTTGTGGCAGAAAACCCAATTCATGTTCCTCTGGCTGTGCGTGAATCACCATGTCCCAGTGACAATGTTCTGGGACATTGCTTTGTGCAGCTGGCCTTTAAATATTTAAATGTATTGAACTACAAGAAAGATGTCTGTTCTTTGCCAAGCAGCTGCCTATAAAGAGCTTTCTAAATTGCAAGTCTAGACCGTGCAAGTCTAATCCAGAAAAGAACGGGAGAAATTGTGCTGTTAACTTTTCTCCTTCTCACAGAAAATAATCCCTTTGTGCTGGGAAGGTAAGGATGAGCCTGAGTCTGGAAAGGAACTGAAGTAACACTGAACTTTTTTGGTGATCAGTAAAACCATTTTGGGAGTTTGCTGTTGTTTGGAACAGAAATAGAGCTACACACTGACCACTGTCTGCCCTGTTGCTAGAAGTAATTTCTCCATCTCTCCCTTGCACCCAACTCAGCTATCAAAGTAGACATTTCTCACAGTTATTTCATATTCCAGAACAGTCACCCCACTCAACTAGCTGCAGACAGACAGAAGACTATCAGTCAGTAACGAGGAATTTCTATTTTGGGATCTTCACAATCCCAGAGCTGCAGAAGAGAAATGTAGAAATCTCTTTTATTTGTGCCCAGGTCACCTCTCCTAGGATTTCCTTCTGTAAATACACCACAAACTATATATTGCATGTTGAGGACAGAAGCAGAGAACTTGCAGCTAAGAGTTTATCAGTCATATCTATGAGACTGTGTGAAAGAGATATGTGGTGGATTGACCCCAGCTGGATGCCAAGTGCCCACCAATGTTGATCTATCACTCCCCTCCTCAGCTGGACAGGGAAGAGAAAATAAAACAAAAGGCCTGTGGGTTGAAATAAGGACAGGGAGATCACTCAGGAATTACCTTCATAGACAATAGATATTCAACTTGGGGAAATTAATTTAGTATTAATCAGTTCAGAGTAGGATAATGAGAAATAAACTCACATCTTAAAAACACTTTCCCCCCACTCCTCTTTTCCTGAGCTCAACTTCACTCCTGATTTTCTCTGTTTTTTCTCTATTTCTTTTCTACTTTTTCAGCAGCACAGGTGGAGAGGGAAGGAGAATTGTAGTCAGTTCATCACATGTTGTTTCTGCCACTGCTCCATCATGGGGTCTTTCCCATGGGAGACAGTCCTCCATGAACTGCTCCAACACAATTTCTTTCTGCAGACTTCGGTTCTTCATGAACTGCTCCAGTGTGAGTCCTTTCCACGGAGTTCAGTCTTCAGAAACAGGCTGCTCCAGCGTGGGTAACCCTTGGGATCACAAGTCCTGAGAGCAAACCTGCTCCAGCGTGAATTGCTCTCTCTGTGATTTCACAGGTCCTACCAGGAGCCTGCTCCAGTCTGGGATGGGGTCCCAGACTCCTTTGGTCACCCATCTGCTCCAGTGTGGAGTCTTCCCTGGGTTGCAGGTGGGTCTCTGCTCCTCTGTGGCCTCCATGGACTGAAGGGGCAGGGCCTCACAATGGGCAGCACTGTGGGTTACAGGGAACTGGACAACCTCCTCCCCTCCTCTGACACTGAACTTGGTGTCTGCAGAGTTCTTTCTCTCACATATTTTGAGCAGTTGCTGTTGTGCAGGGGGTTTCCCCCTTCTCAGATCTGTTCTCCCAGAGATGCTTCCACAGTCAGTGATGAGCTCGGCCTTGGCCAGTGGTGATTCTGTCTTAGAGATGGCTGCCATTGACTGTATTGGACATAGGGAATGTTTCTAGCACCTCTCACAGATGTCACTCCTGCAGTCTCCCTATTAATCTTGCAATACAAACCCAATACAAGATCATCACTGCATTCAACTGTTTTTCTAACAAAGATACAGATCTTTAGATATTTTGGCATGGTGTACTGGTTCCAACAGGAGTTGAACTTTGAGATGAGAATCAAGTTACTAAATACCATGAAGTTCTGAAGCTCCATGATTTGGACCTTTCTAGACACAAAGACGGATTTGTCTCAGTACAGCTTACCTCTGGAAGCGTCTGCTTTAGGTCTCCAAAAAAGACTGGAAGTCAGTACAAAATTCTCTCCCTAGCCTTGTCTTGCTTTCCCATATCTGCTAGTGAACATTTATACATGAAGAACACGTTCATTTTGTCATTTTGTTCCCTTTGCATCTAACTATGAAGTAAAATAAGTTCAGAAAAAATGAGTTTTTGCATAGTCATAAATTTGTCCAAAACTTCTGTTAAGTTGGATGTTTCATTATGAATTTGGAGCAAACCTTCTTCATTACCCGAGTTGATCTAAATGTCCTTATAAAGAACTTTCTTGCAAACAGATTGATGATCCATCTTGCTCATTTATATATGTAGCTCAGATACGAGTCTGTGTGAGCTGAGGGTGCAGCAAAAGGCTGAGCAGAATCCTTCATCTCTCATGGAGACCTCTGCTCAATATGATTATGGCCACAGATTACTGGTTAGCAGCCTCTGCTATGTGTCTTCTTGCTCAGTTCCTTAAGGGTGGGCATCAAATAAACGAAGTTGAACAGCAACTTTATAGTAAACTAGCAAATGGGATATGGACTTGTGGAAAAAGTACTCCTACATTAGGACATCCATTCCTAAGAAAATCTTAAATGCTTTGTGCAGAAATATTTTGTGCAGCTGTCACATCCTATACACATCAATTGGATAAGTTGCAAGCTTTTCTTCTTTTTTTTTTCCTATTGGATATATCTACATGATGACAGACTCTGCTTTACTATGCGTGCTACAAGCAAGACTTCAGGGAAAGTGTCTGGTCTGAGGATTTCAGGATGAGCACAACAGCAAATGAAAACAAGAAGTTCATAAACAAAACCAGGAAAAGGATCCAGATGTTTTGTCTTACAAAGTCATGCTTCATACATTTTACTACATTCACTTTCTTCCCTCTCTTTTAACCAATGCCTTTTCTGCTATATAGGATATTCTTTCCTTATCTGCAAAAGATGGTGGCTCTGCAAGAGAAATGGCTTTAAAAGAAATAAACTCAAAAAGTAAAATCTGTAATTTATGGTGGAATAGCTGACAGAAGCACTCTAAGGGCAAACACTGAAAGATCATATGGTACTGAGGAATCTTTGGATTTATGAGGTGGTTTGCTGAGGTGGAGGGAGATGATATTAGAGGAAACCAGAACTTTATTTACTACATGAAGTATGCAGACACCTTTTCTTTGATTCTAGAGAAGTATGAACATCTCTCCTAAAAACTTCAAGGGACACAGAAATTTCTTCACTAGTAGAAAAAGAAAGCACAAATGCCAATAGTATGAGCAGACTGTGGATATTCCCCTGTTTCTGGAAGAATGTGGAAATATTTTTATTCAGTAGTTTTCAAAGTTTTTTATTTTCTGGCTTTTAAAAAATACTTCACAAGGATTATTTTCAAAAGGTCAGAAAGTGGTATTAGTTGGTTTTGTTTTGCTGAGCATCCTTTGAAGAGTTATTTTCTACAGTAAACAAAAACTTGAGAAATCCCTAATTGGCAATTAAACAGTTCTTTTGGACATCCCTCTTTTTTTTTAAAAGGACACTAAAAAAAATAAAAAAAACCCACAACTGATACAAGCTTAAAGTTTCAGTTTGCCTTACTAATATTTTGGATAAATTTGTTCTCAGTATATTTCAAAAGTGCTATTTGCAAATCTGTTTACCTAGTGCTCAGTTCTGGCTCCGGTTAAATGATAATCTTTACATATAATATCATTGCATACCAATTTACATATATATCATATATTATATCATTATGTTTCTCCCCAACTAGTCTTCATGTGTTTTCCATGCTGATACTTAGCTGTTGGTGTTCATGTTTTACTGCATTATGCAATGAACTCACTTAAGAACTTTAGCTGGACAAAAATCTTGCAATTTATGGGGGCCAAGTCCTTCACTAGAGAAACACATTGAGTGCTGTGAACTCTGGCCCCCAAAGGCAGAGCTGCTAATCCTTGCTGGTAGATGTCAATGACAAACTGAAACATTTCTCCTTTTACAATAACCTTCAGTCAGCCAGAAAACCACATGGCAGCAGAACTGCTTTACTTTTTCAAGTATTGCTTTCTCCTGAATCTCACAGCCTTCTCTACACATCCTGGAACCTAAAGTTTCTTCTCCTATTTCTTTGTCCCTCCCCACCTCTCCTAAACAGTTCCCTGTCTTTTGTCTGTATATCCCTGCTCTTACTTATCTTCATTACTGATCCTATGACTGAATACCTTGAATTTATTTACTATGGATAAGCTTAACACCTCTCCTTTCTGTAATTCACACTGTATCCTGCCTGTTGTTGAATGTTGTTTAATTCTGTAAAGCTTTCCAAGTTACAAGCTGCTATTCACTGTGTCATTTTGTATTGACATCTTGAATCTTTAATAAAGTTGCTCTCAAATAATGTTTCAATAAATGAAATGTACCTGCTAAGATGAGATTCTGTATATCAACATGATAAGCAATGTCATTTAATGGGATAGGAGATACAAAGAGGGAGATACAGTAGCTTAGAGAGAAAGGAAAACCTTCCCACTATTTTCTTTTTCATTCAGATTTCAGTTCTTTTTGTCTGAGATTTCTCCCACATAATTGTCAAATTTAATTATTTAGAACACATATCCAATAATGCACTGAGATTAATTCCCTGGGAAACATGTGAAAAGGACTGGTGAGAAAAGCCCTAAAGGGATTTTGTTTAGCATGACTGCAGTTCAGAAAAAGATGTGTGCACCAATTCTAAGGGCTTGGGTGTTTGCATATACGTGTAAATGTGCATACGTGTTTATACATGCATAAATATTAATTTGCATACTAAACAAAAGCAGAAGGCCTATTAAAAAAAAGGAAAATAGGTGGATGAAAATTGTTCCTTTTTAGATAGAAAACCAGAATATTTAATTTCTGACTCTGTAAGTTGATACACAGAGTTGATGGGAAGAGTAGTGCTAACTTGTGATGGAGAGGTGAAGCTTGTTTTCTGTGAGGACTCATCATGCTACAGATCCTAGTAGGTGCACAGACACCCAGTTACAAATAAAAATAATTAGGAAATAATTATGTTCACCTCCTTAAGAATCTGAGCTTGAGCACCTAATCCAAGGTGCTTGGTGCATGGTGGTTTCCATGGACTTGGGAATGGCTCCTATCTCAAAGATGCTGCAAATAGAGATGAAGTCAAGGTCTTCTGCCAGTGAAGGGAAAATGATGTGTTAAAGCATTAGTGCACCCAGTTTTCTATCAGCTTCCCTCTGTCCCCCAAGATGTTTAGAGGTTCACAGCTATGAACAAGCAGCTGAAATGTTTGAGCACGGGGATCAGGCAGAGTAAACCAGCTAGAGGAGGATGTCAGGATGAGAAATAGCTGAGAAATAGGAAAATGGGTGCAGGACAGGCAGTTATAATCCAGGTATTTCCACTGTCCCTTGTCTCACTGTTCACAGATGTGTACTGATTTACCTCAGAAAGCTGCAGAAGGAACACCACATCAGAGCTGTGCTGAAAGGTGCTATTGACATAATGTGAATGACAGTGGGGAAAGTCTCTTAGAAACCAGCCAGGTGTACGTACTCATCAGAATGGCCTCAAAGAAGCTAAACGGACAAAGAAGTAACCAAAGATGTTCTTACTTTCAGAGAAGACAATTAAAATATTAGCTGAAGAGAGGCTTTCAAATTGCAGAGCCCAATAAGCCAGCCCCGGACCCTTCCTGGCCTGTCTCTTGCTTTTAAACTAATGATATTTTCTCCCATCCAGAGTTCTCAAGACTGATGAAGAAAGAAAGGACTAAAGCAATGTAATGGTTTAACTCCGGATGATAACTAAGCACCATGTGGCTGCTTGCTCACTTTCTCCCTCTTCAGTGGTATGGCAAGGAGAATCAGGAAAAACAAGTGAAACTAATGGTTCAAGGTAAGAACAGTTTACTAACTAAAACAAAATGTGATATAATAATAACATTAATACTAAAATATATAATTATAATGATTCTAATGAAAAATAACATAACATAAAAGAGAGAAATAAAAAAATGAAAAAAAGCCCACGTGATGTATAATGCAATTACTCACCACCCCCTTACATGCCCAAGCAATGCTCCTCAGTTTATATTCTGAATATTACAAGGTGTGGCATAGCTCTTTGGCTAGTTGAGGTCAGCTGTCCTCCCTCACAGCTTCTTGTGCACCCCAACCTACTTCCTGTCAAGGCAGGATGAGAAGCAGAAAAGGCCTTGCCACTTTATAAGCACTGGTCAGCAACAAAAAAATCCCGGTGTCACCAACCCTGTTGTCACTATGGAAAGAAAACACAGTCCTGTAGCAGCTACTAGGAAGAAAATTAGAGCTATCCCAGCTGGAATCAAGGCAAGCAGGAATAAATTTCATGTCTAAAAACACTCAGAGATTTTGAAGCCCACAAGACATGGAGGAGCCTACTCATTAAGTGACATGCTTAACTTTCCCCTTGATTTTTGCCAATTACTTCAAGATATCAGAGACTGATGACATTAACTTTGCTAGTCTTTTCTTTTGTCAGTGACTTTTGGAGCTGCTCTGGCATGCTTTGTGCATGTGTGTGCATGTTCACATGTGTGAGATTGGGGTGTCTGGATTTTATACGTGTCTTACATAATGTATTAATCAAGTCTCAGGCTTTAGAAAGAATAAAGCTGGGAGAATCAGCACAGATAGTAATAGCTTCTGCTAATGGTGGTGATTTGGAAAGCAACCAGAAACTAAATCAGGTACATTAAATTTTTGCCATTATAAAATACTGTTCCTGGTAGCTTGCTTTACTCAAGAGTACCCTGAAAAACTAGAACTGGGGAGAAGTGATTTTTATTATGCTTCTCAGGTGTTGAGCAAGTGTCTCCTGGGAACTATTTCTAATATTGATAATAAAATTAGAACCTGTGAGAGCTCTGACACCCAGTATTAAAACTCTTCCACTCCCTAAATATTCCTTGATTTTACCATTTCTGTTAGTACCTGAGAATGGATAGCAATTCCCCTGAAAAGAAACATTAATAGCATAATTAAAGCAGCAATGCACTCTTTCTGCTCTGGTTTTGAACTTTGCAGGAGCTCATTATTGTAATCTCATTTCCAGGATCATATATATATATGTGGCTCCCACTGAACTACTACTGATCTTGTAACGCGTCATCTGTTATTCCAGATCAACTCCTTCTCTCCCTTCTTCGCGTAGTATTGCTATAACACCACAGGATCTACTGTCTACTGCCACATATCCTCTGTTTGGTGAGGTCACATGGTCTCAGACTAGTCAGTGTCAGCCTTTCAGCAGGTTTCAAAAGGGGGAAATGTTCTTTTTTTTCTCTGTCTTGAGACATAGACTGAGACTTCTGAGATATTGAAGCAGGGGAAAAAGAGAAGCATGGTCCACTCTGATGTGAAACAATTCTTGAAGGAGTTGCTGTTGACAAGGCTACTCTTGACCTTGGCAATATGATGGATTGCCTCAAAATATGTGTACCAGCTCAGGGAAGATGCACAGACATTTCCTCTTACACATATTTTTCCAAATACTTATTAAAGTGTGGACTACACCGTGGGGCAAGAGCGGAGGTCTTGTTGATCTTTCCAAGCTCTTTTTGCTTAGTAAAACACAAGAGGCAAAATTTAGATGTTTTTTGCTTGACACAAACAAATTACATCATGTGTCAGATGATATATAGAACCTACCCTGTTAGCTTGACAGCCTATAGTATCTGCTACTTTACAAAAGGAAGATACACAATGTTTTTGTTCAGTTAGAAAGCATAGGTTGTTTTTTATCCCTATCTAGGTAAGCATTACAAAAGTCTTCTGGATAGCCAATAAGTTATATCCTAACATGGTAGCCAATGCAGCTGAGAGATGCTTAGGAAGTGAATATGTAAAAGAGCTGCAATAAACTAGGAAATTCAAACCTGAGGGGGTGGTTGTATGGAGTTTTCCACAGGACAATATTTCTAGATGTCATAACACCCCATATCTGGCAGGTTGTGTTCAGATAAACAAGGTGCAGAACTGCTTGATGTTGGAAATATGCAGAAATTTTTACTCTACTTCCTGATTTCTGCTTAAGCAAGCCTGCAACTTTCTTTAAGGATCTTTGTGTGACTGATCAGAAGCAAACAAAACAGTGATAAGGTGTGGTAATTGTGCTACTTAACTTCAGTGTTATCTGATGACTCCGTGTTTACCATAATATGAACTATTTATACAAAACTAGTGGATTCTTCACTGTCAGTGAGGATACCTTTAAAGTAAGCTTGCATTCAGTTCAAATTTCCCTTTGACTACTACTGTTAGGAGAGAGACATTTAACTCTAGGTGATATAGTGGTACAGTTACTAGACAAACAATTAAGAACAGTGATCCCGTCCCTTGCTGAGCGGTGAAAGGTCTCTTCACCCAGATAGTCTTTCTAAGAGGAGCAGTACAAAGGAGGAGGAAGGACAGCATCCCCTGTTGGAGCTAGAAATAGGCTACAGGCAAGCACCATACTGCTTGTTCAAGGCTATAAAGGAGAGAATCCCAAAGCAGAAGTTATCCTTGACAAAAGAAAGATCTCTTCCAAAACTCAGTGCAGGCCTGGAGGGAGTGGGAGAAGTGAGTAACTATAGCAATGGCTTGGTTAGGCAGAGTTTGCACCTGCAAGAGATTGTTTTGGATTTGAGTGTGTATACCCCGACAAAAGGTGAACTTAAACATTTCTGAAAGAGTTATCATGTATCTAGAGTTTCATGGAAGTCTGCCTGCGACTCAACGTGATGTGTTACAAGCTAAAACCAGCTGTTGCTCTAATTTATACCTCAGGGCCTTTTTGCTACTCAGTGTATGTTGAAAAGGAGTGGGCCTAAAGGGAATGTAAATTTCATCGTATTCCTGCCCTCACTTTAAGGCTGTTGTCTCGGAATGTTATATGATATACTGTGCATTTTCCTGGGAATTTCTTTCTGATCTCAAAATATGGGGTTTTAGTTGTTTTAGCTCATGGTCTGTATTTGACTTCTATTGCCTACAGCATGTGAACGTGCAGTGAAGCTCATTTGGCTTCCTATCATCTGCGTAGAAGCAGGTAGTTTTCCAGAAATGCACTCTCTGAAATTAAATGCCTGTTTTCTCTGACTCTCACTGAAATGAATGAGAACCAAATTGTTTTATAAAGCTGTTTATAACAACTTGTAAAAGCTAGTGGTAGAGACTTGAGCTGGGTCTGAAGGATATTAAGGAGCACTTTAAAAGGTGGAAAATGTTTTTAACTATGAACTAGTGGCTTTTTCAGTGAATGTGTCTTCCTCTCAAATATGAGTACCACTGACAAAATTAGGCCATGACCCAGAATTACAAAATCTTTGGTGCAATTAGGCAGTCTTATCCTTTATATTTTATCTCTCATTGTGATAGCAAATTGCATTCTCATTCTGTATTGACTGTGTTTTAACTTGTGATTGAAACATAGTTCTGCCTGGGAACCAGACACTGCTGTATTCTGAGCTTATATCACCTGCTGGAATATTACACTCACGATGCAAAATTCAAGGGCCTTATTAATATTTTGCTGTATTTTTGCATATGTCTTGTTATGCTTATAACTCTACTCCTGTTTAGCATATGTATCAGTGACATGCAAAGCATACAAACTTACAGAAATACAGCTGTATCTGGTGCCTTTCAAAAATAGCTAAATATTCTTTATCTCCTTTAAAGATAACACTAATGAAAGCTGTCAATGTATATGACAACTTCTGGATCTAATGTGTGGCAGTAAAGCAAGTGGTAGGAAATGGGATGAAACCACAGTCAGTACCTGTGAATAATTTTATACTACTGTAATTGAATTACTTTGACACAATTTAATTTACTTTTTAAAGAAAAAAAGAGTAAGACTGTAAAAATGTTATAATGTCTCTTTTTAAAATTTTTGGATCTTTATTTATTCATTTGGAAGTCACCACTTGCCACTTTACTGCATTTTTGGTCCTAGAGAGAAATGTTTAATGTTTCAAATAGACACTGAAATAAAAGATTTGTCTTTTGTTGGAATTAAACATTTCTGAATACCCTAAACAATCCACCCTTCTTCCTCCTCTGAGGGGATACCCTCATCACTCTCTACAACTACCTGAAAGAAGGTTGAAGCAAGGTTGCTGTTGGTCTCTTCTCCCAAGTAACAAGCAATAGGACAAGAGGAGTCAAGTTGCACCAGGGGAGGATATGATTACATATTATGAAAAATTTCCTCCCTGAAAGTTTTATCAAGCATTGGAACAAGCTGTCCAAGGAAGTGGTTAAGTCACCATTCTTGGAGGTATTTAAAAGACATATAGATGAGGTGCTTAGGACATGGTTTAGTGGTGGAGTTGGCAGTGTTGGATATACAGTTAGACTCAATCTTAAATGTTTGATGATGATTCTGTGATTGTTGGTCACCAGGTAGAGTTCTTCCTGGGAAATTTAAAAGTTTTCATCTTTTTCTCCCACTTGGAATGAAGCCAATTTCTGCAGCTCCAGCTACAATAGCAACTTTCCTCTCTACCTCTTTTTTTTTTTTCCATGCATAACCACCTGGCTTTCGAACACTTTACTCTTGGTGATGTTATTTACCTTTCTTCACAGTTCCTGTTTCGGTAAACACAGTTAAAACTTCATCCCTTCACTCTCAGGGTTTCTGTAGGCTTGAAGACTAAGATAATATTGCAAGGCATTTCTCGGCCTGATCTAATCAGTTGAAAATGCTTTGCAGAAGCAGAGCCGGTAGACCCAATTGACCATGAGATCTGACTTGTGTGGGTTAAACCTAATGATTTTGTCTAACTGCCTTCTGACCCCAGCCAGTGTTCCACATCTGACTGCATCCTGCTCATTTGCTGAAAAAGGCAGTTTGCATTCCTCTATCTAGCTAATAATTTTTTAGAACTCAAATCGTATTCTGATCTCACAGACTATTTAGAGAAGTTTGAAAGGAAAGAGCCTTCTGGCTTTGGGAGTTGTGCTTTTTAGCTCTGTGCTTCAGACTTTTTGTTATTTCTTATTTTCTTGAGAATAATAGTATCAATATCAAGTTAAAGGGAATTCCCTGGCTGAACTTGTCTTTTCACAGGCTTCTTATCTGTCTAAACATTCATCTGCCCAGAGCTTAAATCCTGCCTTAAACTTTTATAGAAGTTGTTTTCATCATTTTTTTTTTTAAAAAAGCATTCTTCCTTTTCTGTGTTAAAGAAGACTGTTTTTCATTTAAACTCTATAACATTGCTCATATCACAGAGTCTCTTTGTAGCTGCTGAGTTAGCCTGGCATCCAAGTCTAAAGCAAAACCTGGTAAAGGAAGAGAGGATTCTTCAATGCAGAGGTATTTTGCTCCACCGTGGTTTTAATGTGACGCTATCCCCCAGATTTCTTCTAGAGTCTATCTCTTTTCCACCAAAGACATCAGTAACATTATGGTGGTTATAGCACTTTTTGACATGAGTTTAGCTATAGACACCATAGTAACTTGAGTGCTCTGTGAATTCCTTCGGCTCTGTATTGATCTTTTTTTTTTGGATTTGAATGACGTGAAATGAAACAGTCTTCTCAGTGATCAAAAGAGTTGAATATTTGTCTGTCTTACACACCAGGCACACTTTTTAACCTTTTAAAAGCTAATATACAACAAGACCATTTGTGTAAACAGTTGTCATTGATTCTGTGCCAGGACTGTCCAGACCTTCACAGTGTTGGATAAGGAACGCACAGTTTTACCCAATATAAACTTATCAAGTGGACTACACCTATTGGTAGACAGTAATTTGTTGTTAGCCACAATCTCTAGCACCAATGTCTCTTGAATATGTATAAGTGGCTGAGATAAAGCTGACTTTCTTCAGAGTAGCTGGTATGTTGATAGATGTTAGATTTGTGCTGAAAACAGTGTTGATAGTGCAGAGTTGTTTTGGTTATTGCTGAGCAATGCTTACAGAGCCAAGGCCTTTTCTGCCTCCCACCCCACTCCACCCCACCCCACCAGCCAGTAGGCTGGAGGTGCACGAGAAGCTGGGAGAGACACAGCCAGAACAGCTGACCCCAACTTACCCAAGGGATATCCCATGCCATATGGCATCATACTCAGCAGGTAAACCTGGGGGAAGAAGGAAGAAGGGGAGGATGTTTGGAGTGATGGTATTTGTCTTCTCAAGTCACCCTTACACATGATGAAACCCTACTCTCCTAGAGATTGCTGAACACCAGAATGCTGATAGGAAGTACTGAAGGGAATCCTTGTTTTGCTTTGCTTGTGTACACGGCTTTTGCTTTACCTATTAAACATCTTTTATCTCAAGCTACATGTTTTCTCACCTTTACTCTTCTGTTTCTCTCCCTCATCTTACCAGGGGAGAGTGAGCAAGCAGCTGTGTGGTGCTTAGTTGCCATCTGGGATTAAACCATGACAATAATCCTGACTCAAACCACTCTGTGCTACCTGTGCTTTACCACCTGCATATCAAACAAGCTATTTTTCTGCTGTATCATCTATCCTTCAATATATAGGACTTTAGAAAAGAAACATGACTAAGACATATCTTATTGAATTTTAGGGCAATGCCTTGACATATCACACCCTGAGTATTCCACTAAGCCCTTTTCAGCAGCATGTGGAAGAAGTGACAGATATAAGTTCATGCTTACTGCCCGCCGTTAGTTTGGCTGCCAAAACAAAAGCTTCTCCCATCACTACACTTCAGCTTTGCTAGTGACATTAGTCACCACAGGAGGCAAACACAAATTGTTTTGGAGTATTACTGCCTGGCTCACGGAGTCTGAAAACTCTCTGCTCTATCCAGCCAGAATATGATAAGAGTCTCCAAGACCTTTTATAAATATTTTATTAAAGGCAAAGAGTCATTACTGCAAAAGTATTTGCAATGAACACAATAAATTTATTTTCTTAAGCTACAGCAAATAATTCAAGAAAATTGTACTGTAACCCACCTAACTCTAGATCATGCAACTTCTTTTCTGCTATAGAGAGGACTTAGCTCTTTTTCCTTCTTTGGAGCTATACTAATTTATATTTCCGGAGAATCTGGCCACATCTCTTTATTGGGCTAAGGTTATCTGTGTTGCTGAATGTCACCTACTGCAAATATCATTTAGTGTATATGAAAGTCAGCTCAGGGACAACTTGTCAGATCGTATTATTCCTTTCTGTTGTGGTAAAATACAATCAGAAATGCAGAAAACATTCTGAAAGGTGAAAGAGCAATACAGAAGAACAGAGACATGCTAATACACCTAGAAGATGTAATCTTTCCTAAAATGCATGTTTTTCTGGAGTATGATTTTAAAAAAGAGTGATATGTCTTTGTATATTTAAGAGATAACTGAAATTTTCTTGATTGTTGTGTCCTCCCTCTGACATTTTAATGGAATACAATATTGGAAATGTTTTATTAAAACACTTTCTAAGAAACTGTTCTTAGTAAAATTTCACTAATATAGAAAGCATGAGTATTTTCAGCTCTGTTTCTTAACATAAAGCTCAGATTTCTGTCTTTTAACTATGTACAATAATAACAAATAATTGCTATAACTAATCATCTCAATAAAAATTGAGAACATTGCAGTCATGTACAAGTAGGCTGTTCTAATACAAGTGTTTTTGATAGAGTAGATTAACAGCTCAAATTTGGATGTAATAAAGTCAAGCATTATAAATTAGCTTCATGGACACTTTTGCAAGCAGACACAAATGGCAAAAGTATCAATTCTGAGTAGAATACAAACGGGGTAGAAAACTGACCTCCTGCTTTTCCTGCCTCTGGGTGACATTTTCAAGAAGGTATAAAGGTAAATGAGCTGAGGTCATCTGAAGGAAACATACACTTGAGCAGAGAAATCATCATATCAGGTATATGAATCCTCTATTTCTCATTTTTTCAACTCTGTTAAATTGATTTTTTAGCCTTACTTGAGTCTCTCTCACCCAAGAGGAAAGGATCTTTCAGAGTTGCATGGACTCAGCTTCCCACTCAAGTACCAATAGGGCTGGTATTCTCAACAGGAAAGACAGAATGAATACATGCCATGTGAAGTGAATCCTTCAGAAATAAATCAACAATGAGATAAATGTAACGGGGAAATTGTGTACAGTCCTTGAAAGCCTTATGTGAGAAATAACAGGGTTTAAGCTTGAACATTGCTTTGTGTCTCAGCTGAAAGGTTCCTTTGCCCTCTGTTCTTTCTGTAATCAACACTGAATTGCTATCAGAAACTTTGAGGCTGTCAGCTAACCCTCATATCAGGATCCAGTTCAGCAGATGATATAGTTAAACAGAGATTACTTCAGTTTGCTTTAAGAAATCAGGTCCTTTCCATTTCTTTCTTTTCAGTATGTAAGAAATGCCTTTTTTTCTCTGTAGCTAAAAGATTTTTCCCTGGTTCACAGAAAGGAACAATTTACCTTGGGAAGACTGTTTTTTCCTGCTCTCATCTGACCATCCCAACCAGTCCGATGGCTCATCTACTTCTTACTGCTTGGATTGTTCAGATGCCCATGTAAGTCTACAAACCGAAGAAAGATAAAATCTCTCAATCATTTTAAAATACTCACACATTAACAGCAATGTTCATACAGTATCAGAGCCAAGAAAGGGAAATTTGAAAGGGCTAGATGTTTGTACACTTTCTAATTCATGAATCAAAACCCCAAAAGTCTTGGGCTCATAATTTCAAGTGTATGTTGATATCTCCTTCACAAAGACACTCCTTTGGTGGCAAGGAAATGTTTTTCTTCTTGAACAACTCTCATTTTCTTGAAAAATCAAAGGCTAAGCCTCTGAAAAGAGAAAATGCTCCCTATTTAAGTGACTTTTCCTCTCTTGGGCTCTACTCAATTGAGTTCTTGTCCCTGACAAAGAAATTTTGAGTTCTTCTCAGTACTGCCAACATTCAGAGTCTAAAGTCACATCTTTAGCAGGACTGAAGGGAAGCGTGAAAAGCCTCCCAGCTACAAAGCAGCAGATTTTGTGTTTAAAGGGAGAAACACACTAAGTCCCAAGGTTTGTTAGCGAGTGAGGACCTGATATTTTCCATCCTTCTGCCTGAGGGGAAGAGGCAATCATCTGGCACATGTTTACAGGGCATGAAATAACAACTTGGCAGTAACATTTCAGGTCAGATCCTTTCTGCTGCTGAGCTTTGAAGAGGTGATGGGGGAAGGGTGGGGGCACTGTGTGTGTGTATATATGTGTGGGTTATTTTTTCCCATGTTTAGGATTTGATAAAACTGTATTAGCACCTGCTGAATGGAAAAATGAATTCTTCCTGCCACTTGAATGACGAAGCTGCCAAAATAGTGATGAATATTTCTTTCAAGGATGATAAAGTAATCTCTCAGTGCTGGTCACCACTGAGTCTCTGGGAAACCTTCAAATGCAATTTTCCCTGTGTAGGGTTGTACTTATTTTGATTTTCAATGAATTGCATCAGTGTGAAACAGCCCAAAGAGGACATATAAGGAAAGAAAGACTTAACTGGTGTGTTTCTGATTGACTGTGTAGTTCAATAATGTGTCGTGAGCTGAATTATCAATTAAGCTCATCCCTGTCACAAGGACTGGGACAACTTTTGTTAAAGTAACTTTTACTAAGCTGTATACAGGACAATGAAATCACGGTGAGTGATCAGAATTGGGTCTTTGACACAGGTGAGGCAGAGTAAATCTCAGTCCACAATGAATTTGAATACTGGCATTTGTTTAAGAAGATTGAAACTTTTACCTTACTTGATTGTCTCAACTCCTCTGCCCCATGGGGAGGTCGTGTCACCAGCTAAGGTCACTGGCTGTCCTCCAGCATTCACCTTCCTGATCTCCATGATCTTCCCCATGCCCTACATCTTTCTTCCAGTGGGATTATCCCCCTTTTCTTTCTGCCCTCCTTCCTCCTTCTGAAACCACTTCATTTTGCCAACCCTTTTTTGATCAGCCTTTTCTTTTCCAAGGCTCCAAGTTCTCTGTTTTTCCAACCTAAAAAATTTATGTGCAGAACAGTAAGTTACAATACATTAACAGCCAAAATGTTCAGGTTTGGTCATTCATCCTCTCACGTGTGTACATCAAATTATCTGCCACCTGTTGTCTTTCACTGGTCAAACTATTTATTTTTTTTCAGATTCAATTAGTGAAAATCAAACCCTCCTTAAGAGTTATCAGAGCTGTTTTGATTTCTACCAGTTCAGAATTGGTCCTTGAGACATCTTGCCTGCATTCTACAGGTAGAAAAGATGTCTTGTAACACATTCAGGCATGTTTGTTCAGCAGAAACCAATTCTAGAGGTGCAAAAGTCATTGTCTTACGTGCTTGAATAATTGTTTTGCTGCTTTACAACAGAAACATTTTTCTCATTAAAATCTTGTGTACGACATTGTTTGAGCATCATGTAAAGCCTTCATATAAAGAAGATTTACTGCTTTTCCTCTTCACTTTGCTTGTTTAGCTCAAGTCCTATGTGATTACTTTAATGCAGGGGTTTGCTGCTGAGGGTAATTTGAAACAAAATGCTTGCTTCTTTCTCAGCAACAAGGCTACCTTGATGAATCTCCATCTGAAACCTGTCTGAGTGCTCTGTCCCATTTTATATTGATGCAAAAAGCATCATGGAAGTGAGAGCACAGATTGAAAGAGAGGAAAAACTTCCCAAGTAATCTTCTCAAGAATATGAAAAGCCATCCTTGTGTATCTAGAGGTAGCCTCATTTCACAGCTCTGTGGACAACTCGTGTTTTAGTTGGTGTGTCTACCATTCTCCTGAAATGGGGAGTAGCCCTGCAGCTTTCTCATCTCTATGGTGGCAGGAGTTACGCAGGAGTTGCTCAGAATTTGCTTTACCCATTGCTAAATGTAACATCTGGATTGATCATCTGGGTAATACGGAGTAACTGCCTCTGCAATACCATGCAGAGCAAGAAACACAGCTCTTTGTCTCCCTCCACTGGCTACTTAATGTCAGAGCTTACAGCTGAGGGTGACATCTCTGCTCCTTTTCCACCATGGGCAATCCTTCCAGTGACTCTCATTTCAGCCCCTGAATCAGTTGCCTAAACATTTAGATCCAGAGGTTTGTAGTTGTAACTTTTGAACCAGTCTGGAAAAAGATGGAATTATATGTATTAATGCTTTAGGATAGGGTGTTTAGTTCTCTGAACTGAGATGTAGGGAAGAACAGAGGTTTCCAGCCTCTTTGAATCGTAATCACATCACATAAGGTCTTTCACTCTTCATAAATTCATCTAGAAAAACCAAGCTAGTGAATATAGCTAGGGAATATGAATTTCTACATGCTTTCTTTAATGAAAGAAAGCATGTGGGATTTGCAATGTTCAGTAGCAGCAAAGGTCTGGCTTTTAGCTCTCATGAGAGAGATATCCAGCAGTACAACTCTGCTCTTTGTGCTGCTATGGCAGTGGGGCCATCCTGCAGCACGCTGACCTGTCACTTGTTGACATCTCTAGCACTCTCGGGCTTCAGGAAGGTTTGGTGTTCTGCTGCCTGACCTTTGTGCGATCTGAGATGATCACAGCCTGCAGAAATACAGCCACAGGCAGAAACAGAGGTTTGCTGCACCTCTGACTCTTCAGGAATAGAGATGGGCAGATCATGAATCAATGCAAACAAAGTGGCACTACAAGAGCAAAAGAGCCCTGGGGAGAGTGAGAGGCCTGGTCTCTGGCTCTGTTTCTCACTAATGCCAGCAGGACACAGATAAAGTCAAAGGATTGTCCACACAGACAGGAAAACAAATATTGTCAAAAGATACATCTAAAAGATACCTGAAAAGAAGAAAAAAGTTGAAAGATAAGCTCTGCCTAGACACGGCCTGCAGTTTCTGTAGCCAGCATCCCTGTGTCCTACCCTCCTCTCTGGAGACCAAGTGACTGGCTGAATGGTGAAAGAGGAGAAGAGAAAAGGATTTGCTACATCTCAAGGCTACAGCTCAGCTTGACCTCATGCCCTTAAACTCACAGCAAGTCCCTGAACCAGCTCTGCTGCCACATCTCTCTGCAAAACAGACATGAGTAAATGTCATCATTGACACGTTCCAGCCAGGAAGCCAAGGCTATAACATGCAATGTATCAGTAGTGCTGAGAGGGGAAGACAATGCTTGTGGAGTCTAAACCTAGCACTGACCCACATACCCTTGCTAGTCCTTACCCAACAATTCCTCTTACCAATGGTCTTATTTCTGTCACCTCTACCAGCACCTTCTATTGTCTATATCTATTCTATGACCTATATCAGCACCTTGGAGGCTGGAGTCACATGGACAGCTGAAGGCTGTAAAACTTTGTTATACAGCAGAAAGAAGTGAGGAATGTGCTATGGATCTTTCAGCTGTGGAGTTTGTGGCTGCAACTGAGAAGGAAAAAGAGAAGTTCAAGGCAAGATGATAAAGTATATACTTTTTATCCTTTCCAAGGTTTCTATCAGGAAAACCCTTATACTACAGTTCTAAAGATGATGAAGTTCCACTCACAAAATTACTGGCATCTCTGGCTGTGCTTAAATCATGAGGAAGAACTATTAGTTTGCTTCGTAGAAAACCACACATGTATATATGTATGCCTTTACATATAAGATGTTTGAGATAAGATCTCAGCTGTTTATAAGTTATTTTTCCCAAGGATAACCTATATTCATTGCATAGGAGTGGAACACAGTTACAGAGCTCTACAGGGTAAGCTTGAAAAAAAACACATGAAAGTTGTTTTGTTCTGTCCAAGGATGAGCTTAGAAACTTGCATTCCCTTTAACTTTAAGGCAGTGGAGATGGGTCATGGTGTAACTTGGAAGAGAAAGTCCATGTAGCAGCAAAGATCACCCGTTCCAAAGCCATCTGATAGTTTGATGGGCATTTGGGCATTGTTAATATTGCCAAAGAGAAAAACATGATCGAGAACAAAGCCCGGGAAACTTTCCTCACTAGAAGCTCATCCCTAAAGCAGAAGATCTTAGGAAATCTGAACTAAAAGTTGATATGCTTGTTTTCTTGTAATTCTTTTAAAATCAGGCTACTAGACAGGAGATTGCTAGTTTATTTACTTCTTGATGACATGCTTCTTGAGCCCAGACAGAGAGCACGGTCAGAATAAGTCAGATTGTAAATTCTCTCCCAGACTGCATTAGCAAACAAGTAAACAAATAATCCATGAACTGATCCTTAAGCTTAGTTCAATCTGAGTTGCAAATTATTCTTTGCTTGTCTCTCCATCATTGGCATGAAAAGACTCTTTGGCTGCCTCATTGCACAGCTGTCAGAGCAGAAGAGAGCCACAGGTAGAGAACATCTCAATGTACCAATCTCAAAGTTGCTTCTTTTCCCCCACACCAATCTTCTAATATCCTGGCTAATTCCTAATGAAATGGTATGCCCAAAGAGAGATGAATAGGAAAAAATACAGGAACTGAATTAAAGACAATCCATGCTTGCAGTTGCAGTGATAATTTTCACTTCTGGAGTAACACTCATCTACCCTAGGACAATATATTTCTGTAATACTGATGCCAAGAAAACATTTATCAGCTCTGTTCAGGACAATATAACTTTGCAAAGAGCTGTTCTTGCTGCAAACATTTGCTTTCTCACTGCCTCATTGGCAAAGGAAACTACAGAGTTATTGTAGCTGATTGATTTCTCTCATGCTTTTGTCAGACAGATTTGTTTATTCTTAGCAGCCTATCTCAAGCAAAGACTGCTTAAAAAGATTTAAATTAGTAACAAGAGTATGATATTTATCTGTATATGTGGATGGCATCACTATGACCACCAAATTTTTGTCCTAATCTATCTTTACAGGGTTAGACATTACTATTTACAACAGGTTATCACAAGATGAGTTCTCAGTAGTTTCTGCTTGATTGGTAAAAGCATTGTTATTTCTCCTGAAAGAAAGTGAAAAACCTTGATGTTTGTCAGTACAATCATTAATGCATCTTGGTAATATGTTTCTTACTGAGTTACTCCAAGATGAAGCAAATGTTATTTCAGCCACAAAGATCCTTCAACCAGCCCTTGTGATCAAAAAACCCTTTCCATTCACAAGCTTAGAATAACACCATTGCATTGTTCCAAGGTCACTAAATCATCGGTCAGTTCTTGACAAATCCAAAATAAGATACAGGAAAACTATTACAGCCAAAGCTCACAGTGCCCAGCACTGCAGTTCTTACTGTAGAGCCTTCTGAGTTCAACTGGAGTTATCTGTCTCTGTCCCCAGTGTTGGCTAGGAGATGTCAGTCACCTTAACGTAATAATTCAAAGAGAAGTGATAGAGATTTTATTCCCCCGGGGAAAATCGTAATATTGTTATGTGCCAGCCACTTCTTTGAAACATGCTGCCTCTAACTGAAAAAGCTTCAAAAACTGAAAATGTGAAAACGGGTTCAAAACATTCTATCTGTCATTTAAAGCAGAATTATTTGATTCTTTGTTTTCTACTTATTTATTTATACAAAAATATAAACCAAATCTGAATGAAAAATATGATTCATGTCAAAAGGAATATCTCCTATATCTAGATTTTCCCATCACAATCTAAGTGGCAAGACATTTTCTACATTCCGGCTTTGTAAACTCAAACCCTTTAATATTCATTAATATTATTAATGAAATAACCCCAAACCTAACTTATTTCACAACAATATTCACCAAAACTTTGACCTGAAATGAGTGATTGCTGCAGAGGGGGATTTTTTTTCCTCCCTTTTGATCAGATTTCATGATAGAGTAACCTTTAGGTTTTTTATTTTCTGCATATCTATGTTAGCTTTCCTACCAACCCAGTGTCTGAAGCAGTGAGGAAAATGAATATATGCCCTCAACTAGTTAACCATCTGTATATAGTAGAGAGAATGGCAAATGTCCAGAGGACAATGCTTCATAGCATTTATTTTAAAGTAAGAAGTTCTTCCTTTGCCATATTAAAAAAAATATCTCTCAATCCTACAGAAATGAACCTTTTCATCTATGGTCTACACATGAGAAAAAAGCATTTCCACACAATATTGAGCTGAAAGTCCTGCTTGGGTCACCATGACATTGATGATTATTATATTTGCCTAGAGAAGCAAACTGGAAGTTAAGAGATATTTTCAGACTGGTAAAAGAAACCAGGCTAAAGAAGCAAGAAGGCAAGGCTCTCTTCAAGCAACAACTTACACTTATTAATGCTGAGATGAGCAGGTTGTTGTGCTCTGTGCTCTGCAGACACACACACGGTTGCAGCTATGATCTCGTCCCCAGGTGACAGGAACAGAAACATGCTGTTTTCTGTTTGTGGCAGCACTTTTCAGGAACACCAGAGACACAGCACCACAGGTCATAAAGCACTCTGCAAACACTAAACCACAAGATGTGCAAGTGCAAGTCAATGTTTTATCCCAGCTTTCTCTGAATGCAAATTAGAGAGGCAGTGAGCCCATGTCTAATGTATCTGTAGCTATGTACTGCAGCTTGTTAAAGCAAATCACAGTGAAGTTAGACTTGTTGATTCTGAGTGACAGGATCCCAGCACAAGAACTGGGGACGATCTTTTTTAGCTGTTGACAACAGAGGACCAATGATTGGCATTGAATTGCTCTGAGGCCAAGTTACACATATGCCTGTGGCTGTGGCAGGCTGCCCAGTAGGACTATTGTAATTCTCCCTGCACAGAATCAAGAGTGTTCAGGACGATGCAGCTGTTGGTGCAGCATGAGTAGTCAGTCTTCAAAACTGTTTGAAAGCAAAATGACTGCATCGTGGGACTTTGACAGAAGTGTGACCTTCCAGACAGTTAGAGAAGGCAGTTATGTGGATAAGGATGGACTTAGGAGGAATACAAGACCATGGAGGCAGCTGTCTTGAGACAAGCAAGAGGATGAGGCAAGATTGTCTGAGGAAAGTGCTATCAAGTCCAAGGTCACCAGCTGCCCTATGGCTAAGCTAAGAACATGATGCAAGTCTTATGAATTAAAATCCATTCCTTTAGTCCTTAGACCACATTCCTAGGCCAGAAGGATACATCTGTCTCACTCAGATGTCTAAATCGCTTTTGAAATGCAGAAAATACCTGAATTCTATCTCTAAGCAACACCTGCTTATTTAAAACAGGAATCTGAGTATTTACAGTCTGATTTCCTAAACACTAGGCTAATGCATATGAAAAAAAATGATACAATGTGTTTGGAAATACTTTGAACAGGATAATTTCTCAGCTATGTAGTTTTGCCTGAAAGCTGATTTCTGAATTCAAGGTATTGCCCCCACCACACAGTCTTTATTTAAAGCCAGACAAACTGCACAGTATGTAAAAGTCATCTTACTTCAGAATGCTAAAGAAAACTCAAGAAATATGTGGTATGGTGATGAGTATCTAGTCTACTAAGGAGCTCTGTATATCACTTTTTGCTTCAGTTTCTTTCTCTGAAAAGAAAAAACATTTTGTTACTGATCTCCTTACAAAGAGCTCAAGAGCTAAAAATGATTAATAAATGAAAATACCCCTATCTTTGGAAAAAAAATAAAGAAGACTAGTTGAGTCTGTAGATATTGTTCCAAATAGCAATTTACATCTCATTATCTTTTAGAATATTAACTTTTATCATACCACATATTCTCCTTACACTGTTTCCTTTCATACCTAACGTCGATTGTGATAGAAAATCACAGGAAAATCTCTCTCTTGTTTGGTTCAAGTTAATGATGCCGTAGTTCAGAGATTTTGATAAGTTGATACTTCACCCCCATCATGTTTGGACCTGAAGAAGATGGAAGAAAGATGAGATTTTTCTCCTTAATGTTTTGCTTTGCAAATGAGAAAAAAAAAAAAAAAAGATTATTTTTGGTTCTGTTACATGTGATCCCATCAAAATAAACTATAAATAGCTGTGCTACTGATGTTTGGGCTCACAAGGTTGATAGAGACTTTACTTCTGAAAGGATCAATCCTCATTCAAATGAAACATGATAGTACATTTGAGGGACAAGGACATAGGGTCTCATTTTGACCTCCTTGGGTGGTTTTATAGAGGCACAGTTATCCATGGAACATGGGTTGCTTCTCAGTATTTCTGGGTTATTTTCCTTTCATAAAGATCGCCTCCATCAGCTATAGATAATGCTGTTCACTGGAGCAGCAAGACAGGAGGTAACTGACCTGTCCTCCTTCCCAAAAGGAACATTTTGAGACCATGGCCAGCAGTTTTTTTTACTGCTGCTGGTGGTATGCTTCTCAAATAATCAGCCTTCTACCTTTGAAGGAACTCTGTCAAATCTGGTCTACTGCTTATAAGCTCAATCCAGCAGGATGCTAAACCCATCGCTGAAGCTGCTGAGGGTAGACTCACAGGAGCAAACTTTAGGTTCATTGACCACTCGAGCTTCATAAAAGGAAAAGGCAGTCAAAATCCCACTTTCGTAATTTTAAGGACCAGATTCACCTGCTGAAAACCAGAATAGCTCAGATGATTCATAATAAGCTTAGTGATTTAGCAGATTGTCCTTGTGCTTCTTTGAAAGTTGGGGTTTTTTTAATACACGCCCCGTCTCTCCTATCTGGTATTTTTTTGTAAGTCTTTCCTTCATTTTGATGCAGCAAGATGATTTACAATACTGCCAGCATCACAATTAACATGATACTAAGATTTAAAGAGTTTTGATAATAGTACTCCTGGCCACCCGAGAAATCTTTTGCCTATCTTTTTCAGGTTTTCATTTTCATTAGGGTGTAATTTACACAGATGTGGAAGACAGTTATGTGTGTATTGAAAAATTGCTTCAGAAAACGATTTCTTTTATTTCTGGATTTTTTTTTAGTGCTAAATAATGGTTCAGATGTTCACCAATATCTCCTTTTTCCTTCGCTGGATTATCAGAGGCAGAGACAGCATGTAATCAGAATGGAGAAATACAAATTGGCTGACTTCCCTATTATATTGCTCTGATCCTTAAAAATAATTAATTAACAGATGGGGCTAAAAAGTAGACTGTTTTTTTTCCACGAAACATGCAGTCTCTGCACATACTTTTACAGATGTAGTGTGTCAGAGGTATACAGCCCAGTCCTTTATTGCTGCAGATTAATTTGAAACCAAGAATGGTGTGTCTTGTAAATGACAGTAATACTTTCAGGAGACAGTAAAAAGTCTTTATGTCCATTAATGAACAAACCAAAGCCCTTCAGCAGCCTCTAATAGAAAGACTGCCATTATCACAGCTGGACGAACTCGAATATGGACAAACTGAGTTGTCACTGTCACACCCAGAAACACTGGCAAGGCTGTGACTGCAAGTCCTACTGTGTGCTGATATTATCCAACCTCTATCTTTCTCATTGGATCAGTCAATAGCCCTGTCTACCACACTTTTCGACTTCCCATTTTCAGAACCCTTTATGTTTTCCAGCAGAACACTGATTCCAACAGAGCAAATTTAACCTTAATGTAAGAAACCTAATCTGAAAAAAACCTTATCTTTTTGCTTAGTTTTTGTTGCTTCCATTAAAGATGTAAAGCAAATTTAGTGACAACTGACAAAATGAAAGGTCTCTCTGCTATCTAGATGATATATATCATCCTGCTCCAGAGCAGGCCTTGGAGGGGAAAAAATTGTCTTTGAAATGGAACGTGGTAGAACAGTTCAGAAGTCTCCTCTGTTTAGCTGCAGCTTGCAGTAATCTCACTTCTGGAATAGATCATTGCTTCTCTTTGGATGGGAATGGAAGGTTCTGCTTTCATGGCTTCTATGATAAATGAGTCTGTATAAATTCCCAGTTTCTATTCAGAACCATATTTTCAAATGTAAGGCTTCCTGTTAAAAAGCCAGGCAGTTCATTTTGCCATCTCTACTTTGACTTCAACGGAAACAGAAAACTCATTTCTCTGTTTGAAGAAATTTAATTTAAAACAAGAAAAAAAGCAATTCTCCTCACAAAAAGGCGCATTTTGTTAAACTTACATCTTTAAAATGAAACCCAAAGTTAATTCAGGAATGACTATGATTTCTTTCTATTACTTTTTATTTTTACTGCATCAGTTATATGCAGATTGGAGGCACTTCTCAGCAAATATCAATGAGGAGAGCACTAAGGACATTACAGAGGTTTGGTGGAAAAACTCACACCTGGGAAAGTGCACAGACATCACTGAACCTCTCTGCTCTGGATTTTCAGTTCATGCAAACTCTGTCATTGACACCTTGGTTTTTCAATGAAATCTTAAATTGCCACAAACAAGAATAGCTCCACTGAAGCTGATGATGGTATCAATAAGCTGGAGTGTATCTTGGTCTTTGACATTTTACTCGTAGCAACAATAATATCTCCAAACTGTAACAAGGAAGTCCTGCAGTGGCCATTTCTGCAATGTCTTCAGTAGGCAAATACGTAGTTAACTGATTTCCTCTATTATTTGCGTATTTTTTATATAATTACCATTACTTTGATCTACACTGAGTGTTTAATTGCCTGTTATTATTGTTATATTTTGTATTTATGCAATGTTGTAAGGCCCAATTTCTTTTTCGTAGCATACCAAAACAGCTTAATGTAACCCAAGGTGAAAATATTTACATCAAGTGATTGTTTATCTTACATAGCCTTTTCCTCAACATGAAAATGAGAGGTAGAAAACAGCAAACAGACAATTTTGCAAAATGCAAATCTGTGCATTCCTGATTCTACACACTCGTGTTGCCGCTGTAGAGCAGAACGTATAGATATCTTTCTACATGCCCTCATATTTTATACGCTCTCTGAGTTGAAACTACTTTTTCCCCTCTCATTTTGCTGAATATTGTGGGACATCTGAATGTTTTTGTTTGTCTTACTTGCCTCAGAAAAGAATATTTTTTACTAGTGTACAAAGACAGGGTCCTTAAGTTTCTGCAAAACAGGCAACCAAAGCATAGCTTGTTTTCTTCTTATGTTAGATGTTCAACAAGGATGATATGGATTAGTACTTCTAGCCAGAAAAATGTTCTCTGTATAATTGTGGAAGTGGTGGAATATATTTTTAAATTAACAGTATAATGGATAAAGACTCAGAAGACTTGAATATAAGGTCTGTTTTTTTCCAATTGGCAGTTGTCAAGTGATTGTCACTCTATACCTTAACTTTCTTATCTACTATCATCACATGAATTTAGCCTCAAAGTTGATTTAAGTAGAAATTGTTTCCTAATACAACTTTGGCATTGCACACAAAGAGACTTTTCCTACATTGGAATCTGTTCTCATTTACTGATAAATCAAAATTTATAATATGGTGCTACCAAAAACATCTTAATATGTTGGATAGGGACATGAAGAAAGGAGGATTCCAAGTCTTATTTAACTGCTTTATAGTGAAGCAAGCCTTGAGCCATGATGAAAGTCTCTAATACTGATCATAGCTCATTGTGCTTTCTGTTTGCTGATTCCAAGTCCTGAATCATCACCATACCTATTCCACAGAACATTTTAGAAGAGCCAAATGCAGATGGGAGGACAATTTAAAATAATGAGCTAATCACAGTTAATTTTCTTGGTATTTACTGTAATAACATTAATTTTGATGAACCTCTCTGTTATTAATGTGAATGTCACAAGTGCTTCTATAGCATTTCCACTTGGATCCCATATTAATTCACTGGGCTGTTAATCTAAAGTGTTACTGCAGGAATATAATAGAACATAAGCCAATGAGGGGAAAGAAAAAGAAAGGGTAAAAAAAAATATAGCTCTTAGTCAATGGAAGGTATGAAATAAATAAAAGTCATAAAATGACCTTCTCTCACTGGTTTTTTAGACATGGTGAAGTTTCAGTGCCCTGGACAAGGTCACGGTCCTGTAATGGTTCCATTTACTGGTCTGCGACATGATGATCCATGGCTGGATTACCATTTGAACTCATCCCTCTTTACATGTAATGGACATAAATTGCATTTATGCTTGCTTTATAGCCCACTTTAGTACCATCATGGAAAAGAGCCTTAAAATAAATGAGAGCAGATCCATATTTCTTATCTAGTTTTCAAAACATGAACCAAGTTGATTTTTTCTTAAGGAATTTGGAGCTTATCAAAATCTCCAAATAAAGGATGACAAATACTTCTGTGAGAAGCAATATGTCAGGTTTCTGTAGCATGAGAGCTGGACATAAGCTAATATGTCCTTTGATTTCTATTCAGTGCCTCTAATCACCCTCTTTATGAATTTTCTACATTGCAAGCAACAACCTGGGAGCACTATATAATTCACTAATGGAGCCAGATCTGTTATACTTTCCTTTTATGAGCTATCCTATGCCCTGCTAACACAAATAATCCTATAGAATTTAGATTCCAGGAAAAAGCACTTTTCATCTCCTTTATGTTATTTTTTTAAATACCAGCTGAGTGGGATAGAGATGGATTAGAAGCAACACTGTGAATGTGAGTTAAAATGTGTACTATTTCCTAGTACTATGGTTGAAATATCCCTCTCTCTTAGGCTTTAGTGTTATACATTTTCATTGACATAATCTAAAATTTCTTCCTGTTCTATCTTTGCATCCCAGAAAGACCTCTTGCCAACCACTCCTGCAGGCATCCTTTTCCTTTTCCCTGGATCCTTCTCCTGGTGTCCAGCTGCAGTGCTGAAGGCTCCAAAGATCCAGTACCACTTTTTATGCCCACATGTTATCACTGTAAACCTCTCCGCTGCATTCCTTATTCACTCCTCACTTTTACAGGACCTGAAAATTCTTTCTAGCACTGTCTCTGGACTCCCTGCACAAAGTGCTCCTCCATGTCTCAAATCCCTGAATAATTTCCTTTACAGTTTATCTAACAAATTCATGTCTTGTCTTCACTTACGTGCCTCCATCTTCTTTTCTTGTCTGTCTCCATTACCTTCAGTGTACTTTTTCCTTTCTTCCTTTGTGTGTATAGCTGACTATGGAAGTAAGCAGAAATCCAGGTATGGCACCCATATAACTTTCTCTGGCTGCTTGTCCTGGCATGGTCTTGGCACCTCATCACAGCTGCCCCTGATGTTCAGCACAGTTTGTGCCTCCTGTGCTGTAACAAAAGTCCTATGCACAACTTCCCTGCTTTTTTTAAAGGGAAATTTCTGCATAGAATATTATTTGAAGTGCTAGTTTTAGTGACCTGTTTAACTATTCCTCACAGACAGAAGGTGGTCCATGTGCCACTCTTATTCAGAAATGTGTTCCATGAGATGTCTGCCTGAAGGGTTTTGAGTCATGCTACGTCTTAAATTATTTGAAGTTGGGTACAAATGCATATGCATGGTTTAACTCCAAAGTCCCTAATGATGATTTTCTGTATGGTTTACTCTCAGGGTCAGGAAATATCAGCTTTCTGCTGTGTTCAAACAATGACCCATCTTATATAGAGAAATCCAAGAATGTTTAGCGTCTGTCATGCACCAACTTCATCACAGCTCTGGTGAAAAAGAGTGTTGAGTAAGTGAGAGAAAGCTACAAAAACATAATCAGTCTTATCTGGCTTTCCTAACATGTCAGTGGTGAGGAATTATAAAGACCTTTCTCCTCAGTCTCAGCCTCTAATATCATAGACCTTGTCAGTCAAGCTTGTCATACTCAGGGCTGCTAAATATGTTACAGTATTATGATGATGTAACAGATGGCAGAGAGCAAGACACCAAAGGAATTTGATTATATCCTAAGGAAGATATTTTAAGACATGGTAAATGCACATCTCGGTCTCATTTCATATATTTATCCAGGCCTAACAATAAAATATTCTGTAACAGCTCAGCAAGAATACTAGTGCAGCTCAGAAAATTAAATATTGCAAACTGCTCTGCCCACCTCTGATAGAAGGTATTACCTCTGTGCAAAATAATAAGGGCTTTATAATACAGTTGGATTTCTGAAGGAGACATCTAAAAAATGCCAAGCATGTTAATTATTAGGGAAGAGATGTAATGATGATTTTCAACTTCAGTGAGAGACCGACTGGATCAACTGAACTGATGTCTTACTGGTTGAGAGGGATTTTAATTTAAAGATAATAACCTTTCTAGTCACCATAGCCTGTTTTCATCACTTCTTATGTTCTTTACAGATTTTCATGTGCTAGGTGAAAGGGGAAAGTTTTCTTGAAAAAGGCCCCCAAATCAGGAGTCAATTTCACTTGAAAGCATACAGTTTGTCTCTTTGTCTTGGTTTAGGCCCATCCCTGAACAAAAGACCATGATCAGCCATAAGTTACCAAGGGCCTTTGGAATTCCCTAGGGACAGGGAGGGCTCAATAGCCACTTATGGTTCCAGCCAAAACAGACAAAGCTACTCAACTTGTGGAAGAAAACAGAAATTAATTTAATCCACCACCAAAACCAGAAAACCCCAAAACCTAACAAACAGAAAACAATGAAGAGCACAATCAGCCCTTTAAGACCATTTTCCCCCCACCCCTCCACTCTTCCCAGGCTCAGAGCCCTGATTCTGGTGTCTTTATTTCCTCTCCACCTTGAACAGCTCTGGAGGACAGGGAATGGGTGTTTCAGTCTTTTCCTGATGGCTCCTGCCATTTTTCTTGCCTCAAGGCAAGTGGGCTCCTCACTGGGCCTCCCTGCTCCAGCTCTGGGTCTCTCACAGGCCCGGCAGCCTTACACAGGCCACTTCAATGTCCATTCATCCCAAAGGCTGCAGCTCCTCTCTGCCTCTCGTGTGGGGCTACTCCGTGGCCCACAGGCTCTCCAGCATGGCCTTCGCCGTGGCCGCCTCCTCATACAGTCTCTCACCTATCTGAGTGCACTTTCCCAGAGCTGCTGGTGGCTCTCAGTTCTGCCATTGCCCTCCATGGGTTGCAGGGGCACAGCCTGTGTTCTCACCATGGGTTGCAGAGAGGTGTCTGATCTGGTGCTCCTCCTTCTTTCCTCCTTCTCTGACTGTGGGGTCTGCATGGTCCCCTCCATCTTGTACCACTCCTCCACCTCTTCTTCCCTCTCAGATTCTCCTTCTGATCATCACTCTAGTGATGGCAGAGGCACTAGATTGGCCTGGCTGGGCTGGAGGTGGACCCACCTCAAAGCGGGGGGATGTTTCAAGAACTGTTTAGTGGGACAGCATTGCAGCCTCTTCACCCTGTTCCCAGGCAAAAAGCAGTGCCACACAAACCCCTGACATTCTTTAAGATGAAATAGCAATTTAAACTTCATTTGTGAATTCTTTTGATTTTCATTCACTGTTTGGCATTGCTGCTTCCAATGAGGTCTCCTGGGCTGACTGGGAAACTGAGTCAAACATAGAGCAATTAGTCAAAAGATTTCAAGGATGTCAGTACAATTAGTGTTGGCATGAGAAATCTGGGGTTATCCAGACACAGGACACAGCCACTCCAATAGCAGCCTTGATGCCTGACAGTCCTAAAGGCACTAGTGCATCCCTACAGGGGAGCAAACAAGGTCTCCATGGACAACTACCCCACCAGAGTCAACCCCTTTAACTGAGTAGCTGAGAATTACCACTCAGATAAGAAGTGCATTTATTATGCTCTTCACTTTCAGCTTTCTCATTTTGCTGCCCCATTATCAGCTACCAGAGAATGCCCTTGCTATCAGCGTATTACTGCTCAGACATTGTATAAAGTGCTGGGGAACAGACTGAGCATAGTCAAGAGCTTATTAACGATGGACTTAACCAATTAATAAGCATGCTTTCTCTGCTCTCTGAAAGCCAGAGCAGGCATATTTTGTGCTCCAGTTTCTTTTGCTCATACTATATTTCCTCTTTACATTTGCATTGTGGGGTCTCTGATTCATGGCTGCTTTATAAAATGTTTGCATATACACTAATTAAAAGGGATTTATCAGGTTGAGCTCATGATGACTGAAGAATCCTGTCTCCCTTGGCAGTTTGAATATTTGAATAGCGCATTAATGCTCTTGCTTTTTCTCTTTATAAGAGGAGACTGAAAAATGAAAAGGGGATTTGCTGTGCAGCTCTAGTTGAAAGGTTGCTTCATTTATTTTTAAAGCTGTCTAAAGGGGTTAAGCCTTGCTCTGATTTACCCCAAAGGGCAACTTCTGACCCCTCACCAAAATAATTCCCCATTTACATTGGCAGGCACCATTTATTTGCAGAGTTTCTTCAATGCAAACAAGAAAAAAAAATATATCTGAGCTTTTTGCCTTTTGAAAGTGTAAAATTGACACAGCTCTTCTAAATCCCTGTGAATCAGGAGTTACCTTAGACATGATGTAAATCAGACAATCATAGCCTTCAGATTACAGGAAAATATCCTCATTTAAGCTGCGTGGGGCTTTGTCCCTTGAGCTAAAAAAAATGCTAAGGACTTGATTTTATTCTTATTCTGCCACTATACTTTCCTTCTAGAGTTATTCCAGATTTACATTGTCACAGGTGAGAGATTACTGCATCTTTATAATTGAAAAAGAGTAGTGCCCATATAACAGTTACAAATTTCAAAGTAATTTAATATATCAAAAAATGTACACATATATTTTTAAAATACTTTGTATCAGTGCTAATCTTGGGTGCTTGGTTGGATTATTATCTCATGAAGATTACATCCCTGAGAGCTTTTAGTGCCCACTATTTCTTCTTTTTTTTTTCCTTTCCAAAGTGCTTGAAAGATCCCACTGAGTCAATTACACACAGTATCTCTTAATAATGTCCTCTTCCTGGCACATCATTGTTTTCCTTTATGTTTATTTCAAAAGATTAAATTAAACAGGAGAGTAGAGATAAATCCACATTATGAATTATAAAAAGTTACCACATGGTCCTGAGAATGCCCAGAATTTTGATAGGGAGGATTTATCGAAGCTGTGCCCTGGGGAAGTCAGTGCTAGAGAATACCAGGATTGTTAAAACCAGAGGAGGGCAGGATGTATGAACTTTGCTGTTTACAAGTCCATTTTTTTCTGCACTGGGAGGCTGGTGCCAAGCACTGTCTTGCTTGCTGACTCTAACAGATTAATTTGCCTGCAGATACCTGTATTATGTACCAATTTAACTTACTGCTAAATAAGCAGAGAAAAAAAAACCCAGTGCTTGGGAATCTTTAAGAAAAGATTAGTTTAATACCCTTCAGCACTGTTTTTGGAGATGATCCTCTTTTCAGTAAGGTGATCCTTTATCACTTTGAGAAACCTCCAGCTCTGTGATTATCTGAAATTCTGCAGTAGAGGTACAGAGGAGTCATGTGGGCTGGGAGATTAGTGCTGCCTCATGGGAATAGTAACAATGACTGTCTGAGTATTCCTGTTAAATCCCATAACCCTTCCTAGTGGTAGAGGGGTACCACACCTCTGAACGAAAACTTGGCAGGCATGCTCTTGACCATATAGGCCTGTACTGGAGACTATGGATTCTCCAGAGCGCCAGTATTACAAATTTCAAACTAACCACTTCCTAAAATACACCGGGGTGTAATATCACAATATGGATTTCTTTCCCTCCTCCTTCTAAACAACAATGTCAAATGGTTTGTCCTGTGATTTTAAACTACTTACATTACCTTGTCATATAAATTCAACCAGATCCAGTGGGTAAACATAACCAAGAGTAGAACGACAATCATCAATAACCCCTACAGTAAGTGTACTGTCATAGCCTAGGGTCTATTCCCTTTCACCTCTTGTTTTGAGCTTTATCATTGATTCACCATGAGCTATGAAACAGCCAGTCTCTCACACCAGAACTAGTTACACCTCGGTGAGGAGTGAAATATTCCTCACACAGCCTTTGAGTGAGTACATAAAGCACCTTATGAGCCTTCCAGATATAAAAGGTAATATAAAAGAGATAGTAATATGGCCACATAAATATTAAGGGAAACCTGGCATTTCTCTTTTATAAAAGCAATATCCATTCCTGACAATATCTTCTAGAATATTCAGAAAGATAAAATCTGCATGCCCACATTTTATGGCTGCATTCTTGTCTACAAAATTTCACCTACAGCTTGATCATCCTCCTTATTTCCTCCTCTCCTCCCCAATAAATCATTAAAAGCAATAGGGCTTGTAAACCTGTTGTAGTACAGGATTTCCTGAAAGTCCTGAGGAAAAAAAGGTCAGGAAGGAGAGGCTTGTTCTGAGAGGTAAGAGATGCATGTGAGAAATGAAAGGTAAGAAAAAAAATCAACTTTTTATCCTGAAAAAAGAGAATGCTGAATCTTAGGAGAAGGCAGCAGCAATGAATGTCAAGCAAAGAAAACAATAAACTATATTGCATATCTTTTAGAGCATGAGAAACAGCTAGTAAGGTATGTAGGTCATCCTTCCTTTATTATCCTGTTTTCTGCTTTCCCATTGCACACCTGCAAGTGATGAAGTCTGTGGCCAAACAAATGAGTAGAATGGCCAAAGCAGGGCTTTCCCTGTGAAAGGGATATAGCCAATTTGCCACCTGGTGTAAACTGATATTGTCTAACAAATTGGTACTCCCTGTCACTTCAAAGGTCTCTACAGAAATTGCAACAAAATTACTGTCTTGCCCTACTGTGATCCCCAGTGGCACTTTATTAGAATTACCAGTGCTTCCATTTCCAGCTTCCTTTTTTGTCAGTAGTGTGTCGTGAGGAAGATGCCTATAACAGAGGTTGGGATGTAGGGTTATGACACTTAGCTGGAAGCATGTGTACAAACTGATTTTGATTTCCATGCCTGTGCCAGGGCTTAAATAAAATCATCCAGTTTATAGCCCTGTGGAAGATGAACCAGTAAAGACTGTGATGGATTCTCTGAGTTAAAGCCTTTATTTAGGGTTTTATCTTTCTCTAACGAGGTATCCACAACAGCAGAGATGGACAGGTCTATATTGTCTGGGTGCCCACTGATTTTGGAAATATCAGTAGAGAAGAGCAGAGGGAGCTTGAGGTAACAGCATGCCAACCATCTCCAGCTGAGATGCTACACAGTCACACTCTCACCACTACTATATAAACCTCTACACCTGCAACAGGAACAATACAGGTTCAGGAGGTAAGTGGTCACCTGTGCTGTGTGGGTGGAGAAGCTGCATCCCCTTAAGCCTAGGACTGCTTTTCTAGTGTTATGTGAGTCTGGATAGAGGAGCACTCAGAGAGGAAGTTAAATGCAAGTGTGGAAGCAGAAATGCTGGAGGAAGTACCTACAGAAATTAACCATCACAAGAGATCCTGGCTCATTGTTTCTCAATAACACAGGCAAAAACCACACAGCTCAGAGTGGAGATCCAGAGCTGGACTGCATCTAACAGGTAGGAGCAAGGAATGGGGGAGACTCATTGCTGTTGTCCAGTGTTGAAAATGGCCACTTATATTTCAAAGCAGGATTGCCTGTCTTTCCTTACTTCATTCTCAATGTAGCCCAGCTCTTCCCTTGGCAGCTCTGTTGGCTTTAGGGTTTTAGTGTACAAAACAGGGGAAACTGCCATTTTGCTATCTCATCTGTCTGTTACACCAGGCCAGCTTTACTTGAGTATAGAGCTAACTCTGGAGCAGTCTCTCTGGTGCTACAGGTAAACCAGAATGTCTTGGCTCTTGCGGCTTTGCATATTCACAAGGCTATTATTCCTCCTAAATGGCATAGTATGATTCTCCTCTTCTAATCTCCTGGGAATTCTTCCTTTGCAAAGAGACTCAAATCCTTTTATTTACATGTATAGTAAAAGTCAGATCCATCAGTCACTTCTGAGAACCTTATGAATTTCTTGTATTTTACAAAAACAGCCTGAGTTTAGGAATTTTTCTCACTTAGAGCCAATTATTTTTTTAGGTTTTGGGTTTTTAAAAAATTCCTTTGTTAAAGGGCAGTCTGCTTCTTTAAATACACTTCATATGCTCCAGACCTGGATTCTTTAATGCTTAGTTGTGATCAGGTTGCATAGGAACATGTCCAGGTTTTGTCTTGAAGACCTCCAAGGAAGGAGCCTCCCCAACCCCCCTGGGCAGCCTGTGCCAGGGCTCCCTCACCTCAACAGTGAAATAGTTTTTTTCTTATGTTTAAGTGGAACTTTTTGTGTTCCAGCTTCATCCCATCACCCCTTGTCCTGTTGCTAGCTACTATAGAAAAAAGGGATGTCCCAGCCTCCTGACACACACCATTTAGATATTTGTAAGTGTTAATAAGATCTTCCCTCAATCCCCTCTTCTCCAGACTAAACAGTCCCAGTTCCCGCAGCCTTTCCTCATATGAAAGTTGTTCCAGTCACTATGTGACCTGATCTAGGTGAACCTGCTTCTGCAGGGGGGTTGGATGAGATGATCTTTAAAAGTCCCTATGCTTCTATGATTCTATGAACTCTGTTGACTTTTGTAGAATAACTCACCACAGAATATATATCATTTTCAATCCCTCTACTTTATATTATACCATTTCTTTTTGCCCCACAAGTACTGCTCTCAGTTGTTTTCTATGCTGACTGATTATTATTTATAACAGGTCAGGAATATCCTGTAATGATGATTGCCCTTTAAAAATCCTCATTTTTTGCAGTTCCCTGGTTGCCCTTAAAAAAAGCGATTACTAAGTGGCAAAATGGTCATAAAAGACTTGGCAGCCCTAACAAAATCTGATCTGTATAAACTCTAATAGAAAGTCACAATAATTTCACACAATCGTATTCAGATGGCTCTGGTTTGGAAGATTTTGATTTTGAGATTACTTTATCTATTTTAATTTTATTGCTATTATAGATTTTAAAGAAACAATTTGGAACATGGACTTTAATGTTTAACTAGATTTTGTTTATTTTTTTTGTCAGAGCTATGTTTCATGTGAAAGTACTATTTCTTTCCTTGTACTATATGTGTGTGTGGGGGAGTTTTTTTGGCCACAGCTATGCTTCATGTGAAGGTGCTGCTCCATTTTCCTTGTAGTATGTGTATGTGTCTGTGGGGTTTTTGGTCATATTACGCTGTCCTTCTACAAAAAGACCTATCAGGCTCAGGAAGATGTTTTGAGTGGGAGATTTGAACCTAATCAGAAAATCTTTTAGTCTTTTCTTAGGTTTCAGGAAAACTAAGCAATTCCTAACTAAGGTCCAATATTTGGAGGGTACTGGGAAAGCTCTGTCTACTCTTTGCTGAATTTTAGCTATGTTGCTTCTCCTGTCCTAACTCAAGGAATGGGATCATCTGCAAAGTTCAAATGAAGCTGAAGTCAGGCTTCTTAAATATTTTTACAGAAAGGATGAATGCAGCCTTCCCCATCTTTAATTCAATTAATCCATTCTCATGGGGAATGTTCTCTCAGCTTTGGAAGAAGAAGCTTAAGAGGCCAAAGATTTGATCCTTTCAGGTTTTTTTCTATTCATGAGTTACTGACAGTGAATTAATATTAACCATGAGTAAAAGCTTGAAAATGAACTTTAAAAGCTGTAAATTGTCCCTGATAATGCTTAATCATAATTTCCAAAATAACAGGTGGCTGATTGAGATCTTCAGCCGTCTTAAAAGGTGATAAATTATGAGAGTTCTTCTTCGGGAGCTGTTGAATTCCTATATTACCCTCCAAAGACATGTCTTTTCCCGTTAGCTAATATTTCACGGGATGTTGGAACATTTATAAAAGGTGTCATATTGCTGAGAGGTGAATAGCTAAGAATGACAAAAGCCATTAGGCATGAAGGATGGCCCCAAACTATGAAATGAAAAGATAAGGTAATCACAGAAATAATTGTTTACCAAATTTCCAATGAATGTTACCACAGTGCTGTCTTTCCTAATTCAGTCTCCCTTTTTGTAGTCATTATTTCTCCCAAGACAATATTTTTCTTCAGGTGATTCTCACTAGTTCACCACTTTGCAAATGAGGTCCAGTTCCCATGAATCATGTAATGATGCTGCTTTATAAAAATAAGGGGAGTCTCTGACCAAATTGTGATGAGTCACTCAGTTTCCTGATTTAAAATTCCTTGAAATACTTGTTTGAGGAGGCCTATGAGTGAAAATCACATACTTATCCGTATATAGACTGTTTGTATTAAATGATTAGAGAAGACATAAGATCGGTGAATATCTTGAAAAGACATTATGTAGGTATTATTCAAGGAAACAAGCATCTGCCAGGAAACAAGAAAAACCCTGGCAATTGGTGATTCAATAGGAGGAAAACACTGTCACTTTACAGTTCAGAAGAAATCTGACTCCATTGATCCTGCTCATTTTGTACTTCATAGAAGTATTACAGCTTGTTGGGATCAATAGTAGCAACTCGTATTCTACCAGTCACAACTATTACTTAAGAAGCTCTTCATCAAAGGCAATCATGTTTTTCTTCAGAGCCCATGCATTATACAAAGAAATATCTGAAGTAAAAGTAAAACCCTCTGCCAAAGTCAGCATGGTGCAAAAGAAAAAATAACAGAAAAGAAGAAAGAATAAAAGGACAGAACATATAAATGTCAGAAATGCCAGAAATATCCTTTAACGATGATTCCCTGACTGATGACCAAATGGCAAATAGATATTTTGATGATGTGACTGTATGTAACTCTTCCTCCTGTCTTTCATTAGCAATAACAAAGATGATTTTAAGGGTCATCAGTACATCATAGTTCAGGCCTCTGGGAAAACAAGATTAATGACCTGTTTTAAGCAACTGGATGTGGTTGTTCTTGGGGAAGAGATGTTGAGAGGGGAATGTTATCACATTTAAGAAATGAGAGATGATTTATTTGGGGGTAACAATCTCATTCATATATTGGTCTATAGGGACTGATTCTTCAGCTGTTAACCAAAGCTAAAACAGTTGCTAATGTCCCCAAAGAGAACACTCCAATGTCTTATTTGCTAGCATAAATCATATACAGGCACTGCCACAGAGGAGAATACTCCTAAGGAAAAGGTATTTTGTTTCTTCACCTAAAATAATTTTTTCCACGGGTCAAACTTGTGGGATAGTTTTGAACGACCATACACCTGGGAGACACTTGTCCTTGTTGGGTCAGTCTTTTCTACAAGAAGATGATGCATTTCATAACTCTGAGGCCTGTTCTCTAGCTCCTGGCTAATATCAATTGAGCGCTCCTCCAATTCCATCCCTATGGAGATCTTTTGGAAGAGGCTGCTCTTTACTCCATATGTCTAAAGACAACAGATTTATTTCTGGAAAAACATCCAGAATTGCTCACCCAGAAGAATGCTTGCAGACTGCCACAGCTGGGAAGTTTTGGTTTAAATAATTATTCTTCCTTTCTTAGATCAGCTGTTATCTCCACTCACGTTGAAACCACAGACAACTGTCATAAGGTTTTTAAGCTATGTAGCTTTTTTTTTTTTGTGAAAAAACCCCAAGCTACATTAGAACATACTATTCTAACCCAGTAGAATTCACAAACCTATTAAATTAAAACTTTCATACTTTCTTGGCTGCTGCAGCTAGCAGTTCAAGTGGCTAAAGTAGAAGAGGTTATGATATAGTGGGATCGAGTATGCCCTCAGGAAGTCTGCAGATGACACCAAGCTGAGCTGTGCAGTTGTCACACCTGAGAGGCAAATGCCACCCAGAGGGACCTGGCAATGCTCAAGAAGTTGGCCCATGTGAACCTCATAAGGTTCAACAAGGGTAAGTGCAAGGTCCTGCACCTGGGTTGGGGCAACCTCTGCTTAGCAATACAGGCTGGTGGATGAAGGATTTGAGAATAGCTGTGCTAAGAACGACTTAGGGATACTGGTGAGCTGACAATGTGCATTTGCAGCCCAGAAAACCAGCAGTATCATGGACTGCATCAAAAGAAGCCTGGCCAGCAAGTCATGGAAACTGACTCTGCCTCTTCTGCCCTGCTGTGCTCAAACTCCACTTGAAGTATTGTGTCTACCTCAGGAGTATAGGAAAGACATGGATCTATTGGAGTGGATCCAGAGGGCTTGAACACCTCTCCTCTGAAGAGCTGAGAAAACTGGGATGGTTTAGCCTGGAGAAGGCCCAAGGGAGACATTGTGGCCTTTCAGCACTGAAAGGGGGCTTATAAGAAAGATGGAGACAAAGATTTTAGTACAGCCTGTTGCGCTAGGACAAGGAGTAATGTTTTTAAACCTAAAAGAGAGTAGATATAGACTAGATATAAGGAAGAAATTTTTTTATGTTGAATGTGGTGAAACATTGGAACAGGTTGACCAGAGAGATGGTAGATACCCCATCCCTATAAACGTTAAAGATCAGGTTGGACTGGGCTCTAAGCAATTTGATCTATTTGAAGTTGTCCCTGCTCATTGTAGAGGGGTTGGACAACCTGGACTTTAAAGATTCCTTCCAACCCAAACTATTCTATGTATCATACACAACAATTAAATGAAGTTGCTCTTGAACTAAGCTCACTAACCACCTCTCAGTTGAGGTAATCCTGCCTGGAACTATACCTAGGTCTTCAGATAAAAGGATTTCCAGAACTGAAGACTCTATCCCTCATGTCCATAATTTCTACAAATGACTACTCAGTTTCAGCATTCAATATCTTTGTCTTACTTCTCATTCAGATATGTCTAGCTCTAGACTCCCAGCTCTCAGTTCTCATTAAGACTTTTTGAGATAGATTAAAGAGTCCTTTAGGACCTGGTATTTTCTCCCTACAAAGGTACTTACACAGACAATCAGCACAGTGACCTCCCAATCCAGGGTACATATTTAAAAGTTTTACTGCTTAATTACTGGAGACGAAGAGCCAGGGATTTCATTGACTCAAGTGACCTTGTCATGGATCAGAAGCAATAGTAGTATAGCTGAAAATAGAAGCAAGCCTTCTAGGCTCTGCTTATGTGCATTTATCATAAGCTATCTGTCAGATAATATTCACTCTTTGCTGGAGAGCACAATCATGAGTGTATTGCACAAGACGATGTATGTTGTGGAAGCTAATGGAAGGTAGTTTCAGGGGGATGGGGAATCCAGCCAGGAAGAAGTAGTTTGACAGGTGTGCATTGAATTCCTCCACTGTAACTGCCTTCTACTGTGATCTCAGGCATCACTTAATTTAGCAGTGTTCCACCTAAAAATATGTACTGTCCATACCATCCAGTGTGCTGAGAAGAGTAAGACACTATAATTCATCCTGCAGTAACAAGAATAGAAACAACAGCATGGCTTCAGTCTGAGGGAAGTGAAATAGCCTTTGTAATCCAAATTCATGTTATCTGATTGGATCAGAAGCCAGATTTGTGTCACAAAGTCTAGGTTGCTGAAAGTATATAAATATGAGACTGGTTTTAATTAAAAATAAGCATTTCAATCCTTGTGTAAAGAAGATGTGAACCATAACAGCTTAAAAATCAAGGCAATATGAATAAATATAGTTTTTAGTTCCATTTGGTTTTTGCCTCTTAAACAATTTTTTTATAGATATTTTTGACTATACTAATACCCAAGCTAAATACTCCTGAAGCTCACCAATGAGAAAAAAATTGGTTTTTCAATTGCCTATTACTGCTGTGGTTTTATTCCAAGCAAGAAACTGTAACAGTACATCAAACTAGGGGATTTCAAGTGTTTACATTATTGTATGTATAGAGATGCTGTTAATATTTAAACTTTTCTCCATTACCAAAATCCCATAGATTTTTGGTCTTTATTTTCAGACTGGTTTTGATTCATTCATTGTCTTTGAGTTTAGGTAGCACATTACTTTCTAATTCATGTGTTCATGCACAGAGCAGATGGTTTTGAAAATGCAAATTAAAAAAAAAACCCATACAATATGCAGACCCTGTATTTTAAAAGAAAATATATATTAAACAGAGATAGATCTATTTTGAGGAGTTGAGATTGAGATACTGAAAGAGGCAAGGGGTTTTTTTTTATTTTGGATGAGGGGTTTTTTTGAGTGCCTAAGTGAAAAATAAACTTCTAAGATGCTACAGCTTGGATTTAGAAAAACGTAAGTATTTTTCAAATGCATAGATGCTCCATCTTAAATCACAACTTGATTTTTCTATCCAGATTAAGCTTTTGAAGAGCCTATGCTTTCCCAGTTTAACAAACCCTACGCTGCATACGTAATTTCTCAAGTGTGTCTCTTTAATGGACAAGGTTTATTTCAAATAATGACTTCCTGGAGAAAAACAGCTTTAAACAAAACCCTGATGCAACAGTAGCTTCTAAATTTCAGGTAAATTGTATGTCACACTCCCCAGCACAGAGTCACCAGGCATGAAGGAATGACTGCCTTCTCCAGTGAGAGCCGTGCAGTTTGTCTACTGCCTTCACACACTTTTGTGTATCCAACATCGTATTTTAGACAAAATATTGAATAACAGCTTCCCTTTCTCTCGTCTGGGTGATGGTTATGCCGTTTCTGCACTGAAGTAGAGTAGTGACATGGTTTTTAGGATGAATTTGTCACTCCTCAACTACTGTTTATTCTGTGGCAGCAGTGGCACAGTTGCTGTGACTTCAGCAATCTGCCCTCTGGATGTGTTTCAATTAGAGCTGTGCATGCACACCAGTGTGAGAATTTGCAAATTGGTCATGTTGGATAAGAATTATGAAGCGCACTAGGTATCGGATCAGCTAATTATCTTAAATAACCATGAGGAAATCTCCATGGAGCAGGGCATCCTGCCAGCTGTGTCCCAGCATGGGCTGATAACTCTCTGCTAGGAGCATCAAGGTCTTTTCTTCTGGGGGCTGGAAAGTGCTTTAAAAATGAAAATCAGCTGTACATCACAGTCATCCCAAGGAGTAGGCAGATATTAGCATCCCTGTTCTGGAGGAACAGGAACCAAGCTCTCTGTAAACTTGATAGTGTTAATATAGAGAGCAGAAACAGGAATGGCCCCCATTGCAGAGTACTTTAACTTGAGAAGTGATTGCCCAGCTACAAACTGGATATTCTTAAAGTGAAATGCATACAGTGTAAGAACGGGTAGGAACTGGCCAAGAAAACGAGTCCCTTGTATGCACAATGTGACTCAGATGTGTTATTGGAGAAGCACATCTCAGTGATGTATCACATGCACACCAGTGCAAAGCTGTTGAGGTAGTATGTTGCAGTTTGCTTCTGTGACAGGAAGAAAAAGGGCCCTCTCTCTACTAACAGTTTCCAGCAGGTATCTAATAATTCAGAAAGTTGTAGTCAAGTAAACGTACGTTTTGAATCCAAATAGATTGTGTAGTGTGGTGGCAAATGAACAATTATCAACTTTACCTGCAGTAAGACAGCCAAGTGGCAGCACAACTAGGAGCTTTTTGTTTCCTACACTGCCATGTACTGTTTACAATAACTCTACTGTGTAAAATTGTCACGAGGTCACACAGGTAACAGAGAACACCATTTTAGTAATAACGGTTTGTCTCCAGATGTGTTTCAGGGCATTCATAAATGTTTGTAACAGGATATTCGTTCTACAGATTTTGGTATACATAATTTTTTTCCTGATTCAGAAATGAGAAGTGTTTGACTTCTGATTTAAAAGCACCTGCTCTCACACTGGTGTTTTCAACCTTCTTAGCTGTACCTGAACTGAAAGATTATCAGGTCTGAAGCAGAATATAGGGTGAACCTGCCCTGTGCTTCAGGCACAGACATTCATCAGAGCTGAACAGCAGCAAACCTGAAATACAGCATTGTTGTTGTGATATTTTCCCTCTGATCCCATTTCCATTCATTCTGTGGTCAAACAGATGAAGACATCTGTTTGCTTTTAGAGAAACCCACAAAGAAAGAGTAGAAAATATCTTAAAATGTAAATGTTAATGTTTGCCATGGTTAGAAACCTGTGATAAGTTACAATTTTCTGTTTGCCTCTATATTTTCATCCGTAAGAATTGCTGTTTTCTCAAACCTCTACTAATAAAGCAAGTTGAAAAAGAGTAACATTTCACAAAGAATACTTGCAATTTTAAAATATATTCTAGTACAGAAGTTGGCAAATGTAGTAGCTATTAATTAATTCAGATATGTTGTTACTATTTTTTAAGGAGAAGGAAGAGAGAAACGATATGTATATCTTGCCATGATTCTTCCACTCCTTCTGTCATCTTACTACTGAAAACAGAAGAAAAGGGATAGAGAACAGGCAGATACAGCATTGAGGGGAAGTGTTCCATGGAAAAGGCTATTTTGAGGTGGGAGAGAAAGTCCTAAAAATGTTAAAAGACTGATTCAGAATATGACATTTCAGCTTTTTATGTCTATTGCTGTAGGGTAAACACTCAATAGATAATGCATAGGAAACTTTTGTCAAGCATAAATCTTAAATTAGTAAGATACAAAGGTCATGTATGGAATCAAATAGAAGTGTTAAAGACTATCAAAATGGTAATTATCTGAAATTGAAATCATAACAGTACCGTGACTTACACATGAAAAATTAGGCACAGAAATTTAGTATCTGTTTTTAAATGAAAAATGGTCATAACCTGCTTAGTGAAGGTGGAGTAGAATTAAGGCAATTTTTAGGATATTAAATTAAGAAAACAGTCTCTGTGAGGTCAATGGGAAAGATCTTATCAGCTTTGGATTGTAGAAAGAGGTAGAATGAGAACCAAGTAGATGATGAAGAAAGAAGAGTTTATGAAATCCCGTGGGACAAACATAAGGGAAGACAGCGTGAGGACAGACTGAGGCATGTGAGGACTTCTGTGAGGGCAGCTGTTTTGCTTGGTGATCACAGGCCAGTTATTCTCAAAAACCTGAGGTTGGAGCTGGTTAGCCTCAGAAATGCAATTATCAGTAATGAAAATCATTAAGAAAGGACTGCTTGGAATACCTAGAAGGAAACACTTCCAGATATTGCAATTAATTGGAAAGTGAAACATGAATGTGGGCATTTTATAGGAGTCTTATAGCAAAGGTCACTGAACGTAGGAATGAACCAAGCAGGGCAGATTTCTGCTGAGAGTTTTTTTATCAGAATTTATATCAATAGTCTGTTTCTACCAACATTAATCATTCATTGAAGGTCTCATCTTCTTTATGTAGCAACATATAGGCAGTTCAATCCATTTATTCATCACTCTTGATACTTAACATAGGTTAGAAACAAGATAGTAAGGACTTGATTACTCTGTGTGTAGGAGGATGTTTTCAAATGCCAATCATTAGATTCCTGAAACATGAGTGAAGCTAGATGTTGGCCTATTGGAGATCAGCAAGACTCTTTGAATTATCCTGTAACAGAGTTGGTGTTTTCCTTCAGTCTAACCTGAAGTGTGAATACAGAACATGATTTATGCAGAAATTTGTTCTTGGCATGCATATATGTAGCAGGTGAGAAGAATCAGAGAAAGTAAAAAGTGTTATAATACGAATGCAGTTCTTTTCTTATCCTACGATTAAGCTCATAGTAAGACCCAGGCCAACCATGCCTCAAGTCAGAACAATACCCAAAGTCTTCTGATGGCAAATGACACTGAACTAATGCACTGCATTATTTACTTTCCAGAGAGTGGAAGAGATGATCATGGATTAAGAAGATACTCATTCCTTGAAGTACTCTATTTACACTGACTCTGGGAATACTTCTGAATTACAGTGATTTCCAGCATTTGTTTCCTGCACAGGTAATATCTGTCTTTCTAAATAAAACCACACAAACAAATGAGTTACACCATGAACTTAAAGAGTAAATATTTCTCCACAATCAGAAACAAAGGTTTTGGGGAGAATCTAATGATCCCAGGGGGAAAAAAAAAAATCTATTATTTCAATTTAGTTTCAACATGCACCACCTTTATTGTTATATTGATTTTCTACCTTCACAATCATCTTCACACCATAAAGCGTAGTAGGATGGTGACCCACATCCCTGTTTTACCACTCTCTGCTTTTACAAAAATCCATGCTGTGCCACATCATTGAAACAAATATTATATATACATAGATGACAGAGAAATTTTAGTAGCTGAAAAAACAAAAGACTTGATATTTTGTTTCTACAGTAATTTTCTCTTAAGAGCATTATGTTTTATCTGTAAAAGTGAATACAATAGTGGGAGTGTTGGGCTTCTTGGTGAAAGGGTTGATACAGTCATTATTTTGTAGTATGATGAGGTGACATAAAACAGTGTTTCTCTTCGGAGTGAAACTGGAGATACGAGTGGATGGATTCTGTCCTACTAAAAAGCTGAAAGAGCTGATCCCGACAGATGATTGTGATTTTTCAGTATCAGCAAATACTTTCAGTGTTTCAAGGTTGTTTTGGTTTTTTTTCCAGCTGTTCACTCTTCATTCTGTATCATGCTTCTCTATTTGCACTCCGTGTACAGGTCATTTCTTCTTTGCTCACCAAAGGCTTTTCCTTACTAAAATCCATGTTCTTTGTCAATTTGGAAACTAAGTAAGCCCCTTTACACAGCAAAGAGAGCATTTGAATCCCAAAGCAAGCTTTCCCAAAAAGTCAGGGTTGTTCTGAATCTGAGACTGGAAAGTGTCCTGTCAATAGCTTCCAGTGATGTAAACCAAATTTTGAAGTAATTCTTGATGGATTAAAAGAATGGTGCTACTTCCTCCTGCCCTGTAGATTTAGTTTTATCAAAAGAAATTTCCTTCCTCAGGCAGGTAAGAGTTCAACCAAATAGTGCGAGGTCACCACCACAAAAGAAATGTTGTCTCAAGAGCTGATAGATACAGCAGGGTAGTCTAGTGCTACAGACAGCAAGGGCAGTTAAACTTTTACTTCCAGGAAGGGAAAAAAAAAGGTGCCTGCTGTACACTGGAGTAACTTTTAAAAGGTGAAAGTTACAATAGAAAAAAGCATTACATATTTCACATACGTTTGAAAAAAAACTAAAACTTTATGGTCAATATTTTATAACCACAGACAATGTGGAAGAGAAACAGTCAAAGAAAATGTAAGGTAAAACAGTTTTAAGCAAGGTGGTGGCCAGCAGTACACCTGGAGGGACAGAAAGGTGCTTCTTGAAAGCCAATCTGACTGCTACTGAATTGTGTCTAGAACTGAGAAGTCAAAGTTAAGATGTGATAACAGAAATTGTGCAGGGTACCTGGAGTTACATGGAAATAATAAAATTTGCTTCTGATGTCCACCACAAAAGCCAAGGACAATTCTGATTTTAGCTGAGTTCTAACAGCAGCATTAATCAGTTCATAAAAGTCAGTTCTGTTTCCAGCTATCAATCTTTTCAGCTGTTAATATCTGATATTAGACTAGATTCTCTTTACATTTTCACTTGTTATGTATCTTTTTTTTTTCTCTTTTTTCTTTTGCTTATTTTTCCCATGAATTGTCCCATGAACTTCTCTGGTAGAGAGAAAATACGAAGAATCAGCTGGTGCATCTTTGTCTGGGACACAACTACCTGAGGACACAGTGCCTGAGTGAGTACCTAAGATGTTAAAAAGTCTGCTGAGTTCGTAGTCAATTGCCTGGTTTTAAAAATATCTTTGAGGAATGACTGAAGAAAATAAAAATCCCAAAATAAATCTACAAACCCTAAACAATAACCAGAATTCTCTATCAAGAAGTTCTATGGGAAAACAGTAAATCTGTACTGCCTTTCTGCAGGACTGGGCTGCAAGATTTGTAGTGTCATGCTGAAAATCAGAGAATCCATTAATTATTTATTGTTACTTAATACAGTGAAAGGTTTCCATCACCCACATAATAAAACTGCTAAGTTAGTGGAAACATACAAGACTTTCACAAAGACTTCTACTTGCTTTATGCTCTTAGTAAAGTTTCTCAAAGTTTTCCCAAGCTCAACATTTTGATCCTAAATGATCATGACAGAGGTTACTCTTATTTCTGAGAGGCTTGTGCCTCATAAATCACTTTTTTTATGGGAGGTACAATAGTCTGCTAAAAATCTCCAACAAAAGTTTTCGTAGCACAAAGAGCAGTACTTTGTGAATCAGGTTAGAGATAGCTGCCATTATTCCTCTCCTGTTACAATGGTTTTGGAGTATCAAAAGTCAGATGAAGGAGATACAAAAAGTCTATCTAAACCTACTGATTTTTGACATATTGGTGTTTAAAGGACCTACAACATGAAAGCTGATGTTGATAATAATAACTCCTCCAAAATCATGTGATTAAATACTACTGTAATCACCATATGAGAGCATGTGAGAGTTAGAAAAACAATAAGAACCAAGATGTGCAGATATGTAACATAACTAATGGCCTAATGCACTCTACACTCTTTTCTCAAGATATGAACATAAAAAAATCTTTGTGTGTATTACAGTATTGCAAATTTTAAGGAGTAAAAGATAAAATAGATATCATTGATATTTATTATGTGAACTTTTATGTGCATGTGTGTATATATACTCAGGCATATGAATATATGAACAGACATTAAATTTGGAGAAGCTTGTTGAAACATACTAGACAGACAATAGTCAGACAGATTTCAAGGCTGATGAGAAGACTTTTCCCTGTAGTTCTCCATCAGTTTGATTTTGTAAGAGTGTAAACATCCAACCCAGTTTCAGGGTGAGAATAAGAAATGAAGGGTGGAAAAAAACCCCTTTCAAACATTAAAAGACTAAATGAAAGTAGCCAAAAGAGGATCAAAGTCTGTGATAAACTTCAGACTTCCTGTCCCATGAAGAATACGATACACTTGCCCCAGACTTCTATTTGTGAGACAGACACTTGAGTTGTTGCGGATTTTGGAAGCATTATAGCCTGGAGTAAAACCTTTTAGTAGCATGGACAATCTCTGAGCATTTCTCTTTAATGTTTGCCAGACAGCCAGATTTGCTTTGAGCAGTATGTACAGGGATCTCTAAGTTACCTGTGACTGTTTGTAGCACTTCAGCTTTACAGTTTTCCTTTTAGCAGCTGGACTCCTCTCATTTGAATTTCAGCCTAATTAGGCTACAAGATTTTGGCAAGCTCTGTCTATTCCTATTATTGTAAATGGGCCTCGGTGTATTGCAGAAGCCTGTCCAAGGCAAAGAAATGAGTTTTTGCTATATTTGCTTTGCTGGATTTCTTACAAGTTTCTATGTGATCTTAAGATTGGCTCAACTAGTAGATTACCTTTACCTTCTTTTCCTGAAATCCATTGGTCGGTTTTATGCTTCTGGAAGACCTTTTTCAACATCTGGGAAGAAAACTAGATTGATCATTTTAAATCATTCACTTTCCAGAGTAAAATCACAATCCTAATGGCTTTAGAGCCATTTAGTACAGCTGGAAATTAGAACTTGAGTGGTGATGGAAAATTTATAATAGTGACCTGAGCCTATGAGCATCACCTTCTGTGATGCCAAAGTTCCCTTTGATCATTGAACCAAATTCTGGATAGATGCATGCTGTGGCAATAAAATGGCCTCAAAAAAACAGTTATGTTGTGTCTTTCGGTACTTACAGGAGAAGGTTCTTTCCTGAGGAAAGTTCTTTTGCATGATTTATTACATTCTATTATTACCCTTTATTCTTATTCTAGTTTTGTAAAAAAAATCACCTTGCATTTGCCTAAGCAAATGTGTAATAAATTAAGTGTATAATATCCCAAAGTGTATGTCTTTGCTTAGCAAAGTCTTTTCTTTTTTTTAAATGCTGTGAGTTAACTACATTAACCTGAATCAGCCCATTGCCTACAGTATGCTATCAAAGATTTCAGCACTCCTTTCCCTTAAAACTGCCTTCTCACCCTGCCACATTTGCATACATGGGAACCATCCATTCATGTAGTTCAAAATAAGAAATGTTTTCATGACCAATCATTCAGAGCAAGTATTTCTGTGCAAGTGGGAATACAGACAAACTACCTCAGAGTATCCAAGAGAGAGTGGTTTGGAACAGCTGTAACTTGATTATTAAAAAAATAAAATTTAATGAGTATAGAAACATAAAAGCCACAAAGGCTAGAATTTCTTCCTGCATAAACAAACACTGGCAGCCTTGACGATAATGAATAGCCTTCCATCGCTAATCTGTTCTGTTTAACAGGTGGTATTTCATACTCATATTTCATCTATGGGATAATTTTTTAAAGGAAAAAGATATTATCTTAACAAATAACTGCTACTTCCATGCATAACTGGCTTAGTAGGGTAAGCAGCAGGGATGAAATCTTGGCACTATCAATGCAATGCACATTTACTTGTATGGTGTATGAGAAAGGCTGTCATGGGCTGCGTAAAGGAAAGCTTCCAAGTGGGCAGTCTCTTATGTTCCCAGGTAGGTGTTCAGCACCAGTCTAATCTACTGATGCAGATGGCCAGGTCTTCATCCAAGAACAGTGTCTTTTAACTGACTTGAATGAGAAGAAATACAAAACAATTTTTAAAGAATTTGCAGTGTAGTGTGATCCCTTATTTCATGTTGACAAACATGTAAAAGAAGGAGTAGTTTTTCCCCCTGAAAGTTTACTATTCGAATATGCAGGAAAAAATCTTCAGAAAAATATTTGGTGTATTTTCAAAGTGCAAGAAATACCTGGAAAACTGAAGCCATATCTGCTGAATTCTCGTCTTACAAAAGCAGAGCACTCTTCATACCAACTATACTACTTAAGTGGTATACTTTGATTGAAATGATTGTTTCAGATACAGTCTTAGACTCAAAAGCTTTGCTGAGCTGTGCTTAGAGTTAAAATGGTAAGCAGTTTAACCAAAAGGATCATCCTTCTGCCTGTTTCCAAGTTTCAGATATCTCAAACCATAAGCATAAGAAGAGAGATTTTCTCTCGTAACTACTGATTGTCTATAAATATTCTCAACTTCTGAAAAAAACCTATCAGGAGGAAATATTCTTTTCATCTTTTCATGTTGCTTTGCGGGCTGCTCTCTGACAAGCAATAACGTCATGCTTGAAAATCTCGGTGATCCACAAACACCTAGATAATCTTACGAGTTAGGTGCAGCTGACTGCATGATCCTCCTGCACTCATAGCTGTCATTCAAAAGATCTTGGAAGTCTAGCAGCCAGCACTCAGAGTTGCTGATAACAAAGTACCTTCTGCTTTAATATTCCCCCAGTCATGACACCACTCACTGACCCAGTTCTATTCAACAGATCTTTTACTGTAGAGCAATTGGAGCCGGCAATCTCAACAGTTGCTAATAAAGCTGCTTGGATGAACCTGCCAGAACAACCAGTTGCTTCTGTTATCCATCACTGAGCTCATTGGTTTTAGCTAATCTTCTGCATTAAAACTGCTGATGAAAACTTAGCGGTTGCCAGGGAACAGACATTTGGGAGAAAGTTGAGTAGTTTTATGCCACGTGGTTAAAAATAATGGGAAACTTGGAAAGAACCGTGCACATGCAACAGAAAACTTTTAAGACTACAGAAATGGCACATGGTTGCATCATGTATGTGCCATAGCAGTAGTTTTGTCAGACATTACATTCTCAGAAGAGAAACACGGAAAAAAAACCTATTTCTAAGGATATTAGGAAGAATGGTGATTCAGTTTAACATAAAATGGCAGAAAAAAAATGTTTCGTTAGTGTGATTACCACTAACAGAAATCAATTGTTGCCCAGTGTGCATTTTCACTGCAAGCTTGTCTCATCCTGATAATGGGAAGGGGACTGAAAACCTATGTACTTCTGCTGTTTTGAAATACAGAAGTTTAAAGTAATTGAAAACAAACAAGTACTGTCATTGACTTTTTTTCCTCTAGTTCAAAATTGAAACATTGTTTTTCTAGTTTGTCTGTAACTTCAAGAAGAAACTAAGAGGGGGATAAAAATAATCAGAAGATAGCATAGGCCTGTTCTTAGTGGAAAGCATTCATGATATGAGATTTCACCAATGTGTCAGCTACAGTCTTCCTACATAAGAATGTTAGATCCAGTTTCTTTGTATTCTACACAATATAGGAGAGACAAAATATTTCAGTGTATTTCTTTTAGTTTTTGAACTGGCACAGGAGTGAGAAAAAAATGCACAGGGAATTTTTAAAGTTCATAACAAGTAGGTGTTAATTTCTAAAGAGAAAATATTAGTTTTACTTTCACTGCTATTGCTTTATCTTTTATGTTGCCTTTCCAGACCAAACACTTCACGGGGCAGAAAAAAAATCCCATTAGATTGAGTGAACTCCCTATTGCTTCTAAGCAACACACATAGATTGTAAAAGGAAAGTTAAACTTTTACTTCTTCACATTGTCAGAAATGACATTTTGATTATCAAGGAAACAGAAAACTTTTATAGTAAATGAAGAATAATTGTGTGCTTTTATATTTTGGTAGGAAAGAAAGCATAGCAACCTTTTACACCCACATATATTGTTCATAATTTCCATACAAACACAAAAGCAAGCATGCACATGCACAGATTTTTCCTCTTTTGTCCTTAGGTAAAGAGATGTACCTTCTGCTTCTTACCCAGTTTTGCATGTTATTCACTGTGACCTGTACTTGAAGGGTGCAGAAAGGTGTAAACTTCATCACCTATTTTACCAGTGCTATGAAAGCAGCTGATAGGTTGCAATCCCAAAGGCACAGAGGTCACTTCATCACTTCCCAACAGAAAAGTTAATAACAGACGATATTACCCCAATTCTATTAATTTCAGGAGACTACAGATAATCTCCCTGAGTCATCAAATCAATATCTCCTGCTCCAGAGTGCCAGCTCCATGCCAAAACAAGGTGTGTATGCCCAGCATCAGTCTAAGAGCTTATTGCCAATTTCAAGCTAGGAAAGTCTAATTAATTCATCTCCAAGACCACAATGTAAATTAGGGACTGGCTCAGTTTGACTTTACAGGATGTTCTCACAGCTGTCTCCCCCTTCACAATCTGTTTCACCTCAGAACAAGAGAAGTGCAAGGCCAGCCAGTGTGTATGCTGAATTATGCATTGAAATTGCTTGTGCTTACATGCCTAAAAAAATCTTAATGGCTTAATTAAGCCAGAAACTGCACAATGCATCTCCTTATATCTTAACTTCCAGATTACTCTCTCCCCAATGGTGTGACAGTAAGTCCAGAGCATAACTAAGACAACAGGAAATGTGATAACAGGGTAACTTTCCCAACTAAATCGTCTTATCAGACACTGGTCAGGGAAATATCTTGACATAGCACACCACAGGAAGCATCCAGTAGGATAAAAGAAACATCAGTGTGTATTCCCTGTGTGTATGTGGTAGGACAACAGGCTCTAGCTAAAATCTGTGGTCCCCCAAAGGTCAGTTTCTTTGTCTTTAAAATGTATGTACTGATGAAAAGGTTTCTCCTCTACAAAATATCTGCTATATGCTCTATTTCTTTGTTCAGATTTGATGAATGTTAGGGAAGGAAGGCAACTGCTTCAGCCTTTTTCACTGAAGTGATAAAAAATGTGGCAATCACTCCCTCTCTACTAACACTTTACTACAAAAGAAACCCAACCCCAAATTGAACAGTTTTCTGTCATATACGTCATGTGTCATACACTTATTTGTGTTCATAACACAGCTACAGGAGTGAAAAGTTTATTGTGTGATATTGGCAGCTATAACTATCATGATAGTGTGAGCTCCATCTTGGTATGCTTAGCATGTATAATGAAGAAGTTCTAACACATATCTGACTGACCTTGCATCAGATCTGAAGGTTGCCTCATTTCCAGCAAGTCTCAAGGGAAAAAAGTGAGACCACAGAGCACACCATGCAAGAAACCAGCTCTTTGCACTTCAAGAAGAGAAGTTTGCAAAGTCGTTCTTTGTACAAATCAGGCACATCCTCCACACATCAGATTTGTCCTGAGAAGCTTGGGCCCTTTTATTTTTAATGGGCCCTTTTATTTTTGGTCCTACCATCATGCCTCTGCAGAGCTCTGAGGCTAATTATTCTCAATTCTGTGATTTTGACTGCCCAACTCTTTTGAAGAGTTTCTGGAAGTAAAGACTTTGACACCTTGCAATTGCAAGCTGAGTCTGCTGTTACAGGCCGTCTTCCCCAGACATAACTGTCTCTGAAGACCACTGCCATGAGATATTTGGCATCTGGGTTCTTGGCTTGGCTGTCATGACATCCCCTACTTAATGGTGTAGCCATCACACAACTGTACATGAAAGTTATATGTTCCATTTACATTAATGTCTATTTCCTAATAATAGATGTTATGTGACCTGAAAATTGAGTTTCATGAGTAAAATCTGTGGATAATTGATGGAGTGTAGTGAGAATGCTCCCAGAGGGGCATCTTATAGAGGAAAAGGGTCTGGAATCTGACTGACCTGCTTAGCTGAACTGCCTCTTGTCCCCCAACACATGCCTGTATTACCAAAGCCATTTTGTCTCTCTCTTTTCATAGCTTTAATCATTTCTCTCAAAGTTGTTTTCTCACAAGAACAAGAGAATCTCATTGGGCTCAGAAAAAAAAGCAAGGATGCTTTTATTATCAGTGGGAGCTGGCATAAGAGGAGACAGGATAGGATGAGAAGTGTGTTGGACATTAGCTGTGAATGCGAAAAGCAGAAGAAAAATTGAAAGCGCTCAGTGGAAAAGAGAAACAGTCACAATCTAAGCACTGAAACTTAACATTTATCCAATGCCCTTGTTGTGGTGTATTTTAACTTGGATTTCTTTCTAACCATTGCTTCAAACCCAAAGTAGTTTATTAGAGAATTCAAAACACGCTCTTGGGTTTCAGGCCTGTCTGTAGCGATTAAGCAGGACAGCAGAGTCAGGGCCAGGACAGGAAGCCCCTGGTGGCCACCTGAACCCAGCTCTCTCATCCCACTCAGATGTTAATGGCATGCACAGGACGCTAATCTGCACTCCTAGATCATGTTAGAAAATCAAAATGCCTTGTGACAACACGAATACCCCATAGTATTAGTGACTTTCTGAAATGTCTCATTAGATCTTCATAGCTGAGTAAATCAAGCAGGGTCGGGTCTGGCAGATGTGGATGTGGCTCCTCTGAATGTTGATTGCCTGTAGCCACAGCAGCAAGGCTGGAATGCAACATCTTTTTTTGCAGCCATATTGCTGGTTTCCAGACTGTTTTTATCCATACCGGATACATATGTGCATGTGAAGGAAGGAATTTAGCAAAGTGAAACAGTAAGAAAACCAGTCTGCTGGATGAGAGGCTAAGTCTGTAACATTTTTTATCTTTCCTTTGATGAGATCAGCCATGACCCTTCAAATCAGTTCCTTCATGTTTTCTTTATTTCCCCCAACTAACTCTGTCTTTCTCAAAGTCTTGACAAGTCATTTTGCAATGCACTTCCCCCAGAATTTTATTTATTGTCATTTTTGACAGTTAAATATTCTTTCCTTGACAGAGAAGTGTTAACGGATTCCTACAGAGACCATGCTGACTTCAGTACTCTGAACCTACTCTGGACAAACTAATCCTGATATTTATGAAGTCAAAAAGTTGTTCCAGGACCATTAAGTGGGTGGAGGACCTGAAGGCAGTCACTAAAATGGAACCATCCATTTCAGTAGATTTTCATCCATTGAGTAGATTTCAACCTGGATCTCAGAACTGAAAAGTAAATGCACTACATCAGAGACTGGTCTACAAGTAGAGAAAGAGTCTGAATGATATTAGGGGATGGTTTCAAGCACAGACAATCTGTCAAAGGTGGTCCAGAAGGTAATGGCAGGATCAATTTAGTCACAAGGTGGAGATAGGTAGTGAAAAGAAAAGATAGGTAGATGAAACAAACACATATGTGATCCATAGCAACATTTTCTGCCTCTCCCTTTCTAGAAAATTAAAAATAAACTATGAACAACCATGAACAGGGACATCTTATAAACACTTATGTACCAGCTCAACTCAAGTAAGCATCTGTGTGTCTTAGAGTTATGCTTTCAGTCCCCTGATAATACTCCATTATCATGATATGAGAAAGCACAAAGGGTTTTTTGCCTACATAGGTGTGTGTCACTCTGCACCAGGGAATATATTCTAATAGGGATAGCCACAGCAATCCTGATAACTACAATGTGTTGCACAGCATTCCAGTGCTTGCTTTGGTAAATACTCTAAGAAGCAGCATCTCCCTCTCTCTTATGGAAAGCGTTTGGCACGAACAACATGGCGAGTTGCATGGTGTCAGTAGGTAGGCATTTTTCATAACTCTCCATTTAGTAACCAAGTGCTCAGCAAGTTTGGGGATAAATTATTCCAGAGTTGGTAGATTATTAATGGTCTCCAAGGAGGCAAGTAGTTCTACAAGGTAAATGGTCCTGGGCCTTGACTGTGCTGCTAAAGATAGAAGAGAAATGTCTCAAGAAAAATGGGAGTGTCCTCACAAAAATGGCTACCATAGCAGCAAGTCATCATGAGAGATGAGCCCTTTCCTCTTGTCAGTACAATGTATGGTGCAGGTGGCTTAGTTTAAAAGGAAATCTGAACCATAGGGTGAAAGATTTTCCAGTTAAGACATCCAATTAACAGAGGTGACTGAATCATTTAGTATATTTTAAACATGGATTCTCTGTTTCTCTTTTAAAAGAATTGATAGCTAATTAACTACAAAACCACTCATCGTTTTCCATCAATGTAGATTGTGACATGGTAAAGTTCTTGTTTTAAATTAGGAAATACATATAGATGATGAGGTCATGAAGGGCAGGAATTTTGCTTGAAGAATGAATCTGAATTTTGTCATCTTTTTTTAAATATAGAGGAAAGTCATCAGTTGACCTGTAGGTACATGGATCCATCTGCCAGAGGAGGGCCAGCTTTATTCAAGCTCAAGATAAAGGTAGGTATATTAAAATATTAAAACTGTAACAGCTCTGAAAATTCATTTCCTGAACATCATGTCACAGCTTTACATGTTCAAATTTAAGTTGAATGAGCCTGAATACTTTCACTGAAGTCAACTTTGTTTCACGTTTAAGAATATCTCTTAAAACTTCTCAGGACTGAAGTCTTGTCTGTCATAGAACCATAGTATCATAGAATGGTAGGGGTTGGAATGGATCTTTACAGATCGTCTAGTCAGTTCCAGTGAGACTTTCAAATCTCCATGCATTAATCCAGAAAATTCATGAAAGACCAGCACAGCAGTCTCCTGTCCATAGCTCTGAATATCCTGTGAAAGCTAAGAGGTGTCTGAGCCAAGCATGAAAAACATTTGCTTAAATAAAAGAAAATTTCAGAAACTGGAAAGAGCCTGTACTGGGTTTTTTGTTTGCAGAGTTGGAGCAGGGTACCTCACGTATCTGTCAAGACTGAGCAATGAGGGGAATGCCCCAGATATCTGCCAGAACTGAACACTACATCTTAGGACTTTGTCAGAAGCTTTGATTGCTTGAAACAAGCGAGTTCTCTCAGTGCTTTGATTTGCCAGGTTTAGCTATCTTTCAGACCTTTTGCTGATAGAAGCAGGGAATCTCTACAACTTCAGCAGTTGACTCAGAAAAGTACATTTATTACATTACGGTAATGGCTTTTTTGGCAGTTGTTTCTTTCCTTTTTTTCTCAGAGCAGTTCTTCAAGCAAGAGCTTAGGTGTAAAAGCAAGTACATCTATTGCACTTATAAGTGTGTGCAACAAACAAAAAACATCCTGCTCTTCTGCTGGACTAGCACTTGTGAAATGCCACCTAGGAAACTTTGTACAGAATCAGAACAATGAAAGATGTCCCTGTTAATGGGACCTGTGGATGTTAAGACTTCTGCTTTTCTACTACTGCATTCTAAATTCTTGGGTGAAAAATAAAGCTAGCAGTACATTTGTGCATTAACTAGAAAAGGTCTCTTTAACTACTGTAGACCTTTAAGTACATCAGTTAGGAAGGGGAGCTATGTATACATAACATGAACTATGAGGACAAATCTTAGAGAGAATGATCTATTGAGCATAAGAGTGGCAATACCAATAATGCTTTATACTTTCACTGTGATTTTCACTATGAAAGTGTTAAATGCAGAAAAAATAACTTTGCAAAAGTTAGATTCTGTGTCTGACCATCCTGAAGACATACTGGACATTAGACTATACTGGAGATTTTGTTGCTTTGTTAAACAAAATGGAATCAGCTTTAGATAGGGTTAGTATTTATAATAGGAGATCTGAGTTGCCATTCACTTTATACAGCATCAGCCTGGGTACAGCTAAACCCTTAACCCTTATGAGCAGTGTAACTGTGTTATGACATATACTCTTTCACACGTGCATGGAGGAATGTTTCTACTATCTGAAGGAAATAGATCAGAATAATCTAGAGATCCAGATATCAGAAGTTTAACCTAGGACTAAATTACTGATTTTTACTGTGAGGGTGGTTAACAAGTAGATCAATAGAGGAACTACAGCAGCTTTTCCAATGCTAGGAGCTTTTAAATCAAAACTGAATGCCTATAAAATGCTACAATAATAAGAACTAGAATCCACAGAGAGTTTCCCAAATAAAATTGAAATGTCTGTTCAACAGACAGTAACTATTGCAGTCCTTTATGGTGTTAAAATACAAAAATGTTTAAGAGGAATCTCACTGTGGGCCTCAATTCAGCAGAGGGGATATTTGAACTGCCCTTAAACTACATTTTTCAACTCTGGGATGGCCCATGTAAAGCTTTTTTTTGCCTCACCTAGTGTGCTGCTGTTACTTAATCCAAAGCAGCAGTTCTACAGACTCTGACCCAGATGGGCAACAAGGCATTAAGAAACCCAGATCTCCTGATATTGAATTTGGTTTCAGTCTCCAGATTCCTAAAGCGTATTAAAAAGTTACAGGCTCAATTAACTTGCTACCTATAGTGGAAGACTGCACACATCACTATCTTCTGATCACTCTCACATTGGCTTTCTTCCTTTGCCATTCAAAGAAAAAACAGAATCTGGACAAACAGGGCTTCAGCAACAAACTCTCTAGCAGACAGTTCCTGAAAACATCCTGAAAACATCCCTGCTTTGTGACATCTTTTCTCGTCTCTATCAATGTAGTTTAAAGGCAGCTTGATCTTTCTCACTCACCCTATGGCCATTTATTTGTTATGAATTGTTACAAGTTGCTTTAGCAAGCCAAGTTTTATAGATTAATGTGTGTTGGCAAACATATTTAAAGAAATTACAATATGTTCTGAAAGACACTATGCAAAAATAAAGGCAGTGGGAGGCCTGTATTTGACTCCACATCTTAGACATCTGTTGGCACGCAAGCTTACAATCAGTTCTCTCTAAGTTTTCCTTCACACTAAAACCTCTGTCCAAAGTCTATCACGAAGAAAAATATTTGTTATAAACCAAAAGATCAGCTACCAATGCAGTAACTAACAATATAAATGCACCTGAGGTTAGAAAACAAAACCAGGGTACCTGATGATTCCAGCTTTGTGACTGTCAGGTCCTGAAATGAAAATTAATTCTGAATAATGTGTGTCTGCTTTGTACCAAAGCAATGTTTTAGATCTGAACCATCTTGAACTCAGGGTCTCCCCTAAAACAGGATGTGAATTTCAGATGACTTGGCATTTATTAGGATGGTAGATTAAGAAAGCCTTTGTGTGGTAGGAGAGGATCCACAAATTCAGTCACCCCTTCCTGAAAACTGCAAGTAATGGAACTTTTCCAGTAAAACATTTTTCATCTTCATCTGGCTGCTATTCTAGTCCCAGCTGTGCTATTGCAGCTTCTGTAATAAAAAGTGGATAGATTGGGGGAAGATTTTTATTCTATAATATTGTGGTTTGGCTCTAGTCTTGAGTGTCAGTATTTAAAGTGGTATCTAGCTGCAGCCCTGACGTTCATTTTATGACAACACAGCAAGTTACCACCTATCAGCTGACTGCAGATTCCTTAACTTACCCCTAGGGTCTCATGAAATGCAGTAGTTTCAGGGAGGCAGCTTATACATTTAAGAATTTACTGTAATAAGCACATGTGTTTGCTGATGCTCAGCTGAGGATAACATGAAAGTAAGCTGTTATGTCATAATAACTAAACAGTAAATCTTCCTACAGATACATTTTTGACCATTGACAGAAACAGGATACTGAGCTGGAGATGCCTTTGGTTCAATTGGTTTGGACACAGAGAGGAGTCAAGTCACTTTGGCTAAAGTTACAGGTGCATACCCTAAAAAAGAAAGGAACTAAAACCACTTGTGAAAGGAAATTTTTACTGGGAAAGGGGAAGATGTAAACATAAATTGTTTTAAAGTTGCTAACTAACCATCTGCTAATCCATCTTAGCATTTGCAGCTCTGCTATAGGCCAGCCCTGGGCTAGAGATGTCGTTTAATGCTTCACATTTGTGATGCTGCTGCAGACAGCACTGCACTGCTCTCTAAGTCCTACCAGTTGGAGCAGAGGATTTATTCTATACAAACAGATGGGTTATAGATTTGTTGGACTTCAGAGAGACTGCTATTGCTATTCTGTAACGGCATCAGTTAAATAAACATTAAGGCAAATGGCTGTGTTTGAGAGAGAAAAATGAGGAAGACAGTCATTTAACACTTAAGAAAAATCCTCTCCCCTCATCACTGTGCACCTCCTTCTGTATTCTAACTGCTAAACCTAGCATAAAAATACTAAGAAAGTATTTTGGCTTCTATGGAGACTTCACTCCCCTACACGTAAAGTAGATTTCATGATTTGAAACTCTGCTTTGAAAGGTGCCAAGTCCAAGTTTCTGGGTCACTCTCATCTTTTTGAGATCTCATGTCCTCAAAAGTTTAGCTTAAACTAGTCAGGGCACTCATTACACAAATATTAGATTTATCCTACTCAGGAACAGTGTGGTAATACAGACTCTTTGCCCTGTGCATGATACAGTTCTATGAAGTAGGGGTCCAGATTAGCTAGCAAATTTTCCCCACGTTTCTTAATGGGATGCCACTGTTGGGGTTTAAAAGGCTTCAACTTTTGCCTTTACAGATTCTCCAGGACTGCCAGACTTTTATAGCCTGGCTGACGTACTCATCGTGGTTTTGTCCTGTCATGTATAAATTCATTCCTCATCATCCGAAAAATCTACCAGCATTCATTCAAAGAGGATAAAAACCCCAAATCTTCCTCCACAATTTCTATCACCTAATAAGACAACTATCAGGGCATTTACAACCATTACAACCCACTATTGGGATTCAGAAAACATTTTTTCATCCCTTATTTCTCATCAGATCAGCTTCCACAGTATTTGTATTAAACAGCCAAGAGGAATCATTGATGCTAGAGGTTGTATACCTGCAAACTGTCACAGAGAATTTATAACTGAAGTATGCCACAAAAGACAGCTGGAGACAGTTTCAGCTCTTCCATAATCTAGACAGTGGGGTGGAATAAACTCACCTTTCCTCATTCCTGTCAGTGAACTGCAGCACCTGTGGATTTAAGGCAACGTTCAGTTTAAAAACTGCTTGTTAACTGGTTTGTATTGAAAACCTAGTTAGATGTGTTTTTTTAAAGCCAGGTAGAAGAGCTTGCCCTTAGGCACAATTACTAGCACATATTCTAGAGGTACAAGCTTGGTCCAGGCAGGATTAAAACAGAAAGGAGAGGAAGCACTGTCTGAGAGCCCTGATCACTCATGGAATAGTCCAATAGGCATCTCCAAGGTGATAGCAGGAGCAGGATTTGCTATGACCTCTGCATTCCAGGGAGGTGCATGGAGATGCAGTGTGCACTTAGGGCAAGAAACATAATTTCCTTTAATGTTAATTTCTATTTAAAAAGGAAGGAGGGAAAGAGAGACTTATAGGTTGTATGTTATTTATCAGATGTAGAAATTTTATAATCAGAGTGAGTATTTATCAAAATCAAGAAGGGATAGGACAGCCCAGAACACCTGCTTTCCTTGGTCAGAAATCATTTTAATGGGGAAAAAACCCCTCGGTGCACCCCTCTGACCCATATTCTGCCATAGAAACTGTTGATATGTATTATACAGCAACAAGCAAAGTGTTAATCTGTTTCTTACCCTGGCTTTAAAAAAGTCTTACGTTTTAAGAAAAACCTCTGCTGACATCTCCCTGGCTGAACTCAGCTTCCTGTTTTTCTACACTGAAGTCTCATAAAGAAGCTGGTATTTCAGAGGAAATTTAGTTTACTGATGCATTTCATCTTTCTATTATTTCATCTCACTGTCTCATTACCAGATTCTGTCTGCCACACTCTCTCCTCTCTTTTCACACTGTGGCCATCTTTTGCTCCATTTTTCACCCACATGCTGATCATTATATCATTTTGCGTTTGCTTAGCCAAAAAACCCAATTGCAATGACCCCAACATCCCAGAAGTCAAGCCATCAATATGTTTGGAATGAAAGCAATATTGACTGCCAGCACTTCTATAATTCCTAGCAATCATCTCCAGTCTCTTCTCTCTTAATGATAGATGGATAAACCATTTGACTTCACTTTTCCAATCTATACAGAGGCCTTCACCATCCTTTATAACCCTCAAATTCAAGGCAATTAGGACTTGATTAAATCCTATCATCTCTCAGGTCTCTTAAGCCGAGTAATGGCTTCTTGGAGAAGCCAAGTAATTTTACAGCTTCTCCATTCTCTCCCTCTCCATTCTATTCCATGTGCATTTCTGGCTCTAAGCATGAGTTTAATTAAATGTACTTGACATCCAAAATAATTAAGGAGATTATTCTAGACCTTTAACACAGAAGCCATGTTTTTATTAGCAATTTGTCTAGAAAAAAAACCCCAAAGCCTACACATATATACATTTACACCTATACATCCATTTACATCCATATTTGCATTTATATTTTTATATATGCTGTGTATATAGACATCTATACACATATTAATCAAATCTGCAGGTCTTCACTTTGTGTTGTTTCTCACCTCTATACTGGCTTCATATATGCAAACTAATTTCCCTGAGAAAAAAGGAAACAGAAATCCTGATCCAAATGTACTAGGGTGTGCTCCAAACTGTGTGGCAGATACACCACAAGCACCTAACACACATGGGCTTTCAAAAATGTTGATTGTGACTTCTCACACCTTCAGGACACATGCTTTATAAAAGGCTGAGTACATATGTCCCTAAACTGCCAGCTCCCTACAGAATTTTCACTCCCTTTTTCTGTTACACCCCAGTTTTATGTTCTCAATCTTCCTGACTTTTCTGATTTTAATTAATTTCTACTTTTTATTCATCTTATGTTGTCAGCATCCTTAATAGACAATTTTGATCTTTTCTCTCTTTACACAGTTCTGTTTCTATATGTTTTTATATTTGCATGCCATGTTAACACTTGTGCCTTACATTTATCACCAATACAAGGGTTGTATGAGCTCAGATCTTCAGGTAGTAGCCTATGTGATGCTTACGTTGGGATAGGATCTATCTCTTCATCACAGCCACATACAATTTCCACATCCTAGAGGAAGAATAATAATTGTTCATAATCCTCAAAACTTCTGTCAATGGCCACTGTCATTGCTGTTGATGGTGCCCTGGTCTTACCTAATCCAAAGAGGAAATAGGTTCAGTTATGAGGTCACATAAGAAAGAGATTGAGAGTTTTGATCTGTTCAGAATTGTGCTAAAGGGGAATGCTTAGGAGGGAAGAGTTGGACACACACATTCTGTTGGATCTCGAATAGGAAGAAAATATCAGTGCCTGGATCCTTTTGGTTCAGATGGCAAGAGGACAATTCTGAGGTGACAGAAGAGAAAATGTGATCTTCTGTTGCATGGAAATAAATAGAGAAAGATAGAGAAAACTAGTTTAATGTTGTGCCCATATAAGTTGGTCCCTGTTAATCACAGGATACCTGGTGATAAGAAAAGCTCAAAGAACTCATCTGTGCCTTGTGTTTGGCCTTCAGAACAGCTGTGGGCTTCTCTACTCCACTCCTGAGAGCTCCTCAGTGCTGAAATATGGTCATATAGGGCTAACCTTGCAGAAAGGAAATATGGAAGTGGGGCTATTTTCAGTGAGCAAACCATTGGCTGTCAGTCTGCATGGCAGAGGTATCCATCTAGAAATCAGAGGAGTGGCATTATCGGACATGAGAGTGGGTCAGTTGACGGTCAGGTTCCATTTATAAATTATTCATAAAGAAATGACAAATGACTGAGCAAGGTTTTAATATGTGATTGTACCTCAGTAATAAGATTAAGCAATCATGACATGGAAACATTAGTAACAAATACTAATTGAATCTCTGACATGCTCATAACAATATGTATTATAAATGGGATCGATGTAAGGGTTTCAGCATTAAATAACACCTGGTAAACTACATGTTGCTCCTCACTTTTGTAATATCTTCAACAATGTTACTGTTTTATCCTATGTGGAATATACAGCAAGGTAAGAGGAAGGTTGAAAACATTCCTTTGTCTATCCTGTAATGTAAAGGATAAAAACTTTCCTGACTTGTGTGCCTCATTGCTTTTCCAATAGTTATCATCTCAGGGGCAGACTGCAACCCAACAGTCAAACATGGCCTTTTGGGTCATGGGAAATATAGGTCCAATTTCCTTCTTCCCTATAGATCACTTGTAAGATCTTAGGAGAACATTAATCTTTCTACAATATCTAAGATTCCATTCCTCTAAAGCGAATCTGCACAAAGATTTTAAAGTGAGGACCAAAGCAAGCATCTTGTCAATGTGCAACACTCTGAGCATCTCTTGAAGAGAGTACCTCAGAATTCCTCCCCATTTCAGGGGAAACTGTCCTGCTGTTCCTACTTTAATCAGAATCAGCATGTCATATTGAAAACAAGATTATAATTCGTTAAGTAATGACAGAAATATAGGAGTAAATAAGTGAAAAAAAAAAATGCAAGCTTGTTTTTCAAGATGTCAGAGGACTGTGGGATGATTCTTTAAATAAAAGGTCAATAAACCCAACCTGAGTAAGAACTAGAAGTAAATCTGTTGTCTAAAACAATTCTGCGTTGTCTCTAGCTGTGTCTTGGGACTAGATAATGCATTTGCTCTTTTCCATCTCTGGTTTCTGTGATGGTATACCGAGTCCTGAGACAAAGCTATGAAAAGCTTGATGTAAAGCCAAATTGCTCTGGAGTTAAAAAATTGCCTTTCTCTTTGACACAAAATAGATGTTTCTGAGAAAACATAGGAAAGGATGAAAAAGCCACCAATAACTGCTGCATTGCAAAGGAAAGCTCCTGGGCCAGCTGACTTAATTATGCTAATCATCCTATCAGTCTTAATGGGACAGAGACTGTAATCCTAAAAATACAGTCAGTGAGGCACCAAGAAAATTCCTGGTTTTCTTACATTTGCTAAGGACTCTGATCACATGGCATCATTATAAAGGTATCACCTTGCTCAGAGATAAACTTTAACTAATTCAGATCCATTTGAACAATCAGGTGTCAGCAGAGATGGCCTGTATTGACTGCCACATGAGATAATGAGACTGCTCCTAAAGCTTGTTATGCAAAAGTCTCGGAGAGGAGCTCCAAACTTTTGTTAAACTTTAAAAAGACTGTGAAATCCCTCTCTTCTCTCTTTTTTTTTTTTTCTTTTTTGTCATTTTCTGTCTCCCTTGTTAGGCTTATTCCAACTTTTGTACATTTTCAGGTAGTAATGTAATTCAGACCATGGAATGAATATGAAGACTGAGCCTCTTGAGGAATGATCTTTTTACTCAAATAAAAAAATGGGAATTGTTATTAATAATGGAGGTGGGTTTTTTTAAAGGGGCACATTTCTCAGGTCTTTTGTAATATAAGAAATGATGGAAATACCCGTGCGCATAGAGGGTTTAAGTGCTACTATCCCCACCTGGTACTGAAGGAGGAATGAGAATCTAATTTGACATACAATCAAGTTTGTTCCTGCTACCTTTGAGAGATATACTATAGCCGATGTATACTCATTTTCCAAAGGGATCGTCCAAGTTTACTACAAATACATACACAGGATAGTCTCTCCTCAATGGAGCCTTATCAAGGGGAGAATAATTTTTCCCACACTTTGAAAAGTGTATTTTCATCTTAATTCCTTTCTTCAGATGCCTGATGAATGCAGATGATACATGAAGCTTTAGCATCTGGCTAATTTGTTCATTTTTTCTCACCTTTCAGGAAAAACCCTACCACCTCTCATCAACTGTGATTCGATCATGTTACAGACTAAAGCACAATTTCATCAAAAACTGTTTATAGCTTTGTGGTCTGCTCTGGGAAGCAGTACAAGTCAGTTAAAGTGGAAGGTCACCAGAGAGTAAGTGGATGATAAGATATACTATCCTTCTTTCAATTTTAGCTTGGATGTTGAGCAGAAGCTCTTTTTACCTGGAATCTATTTTCCCAGTTTTATTTTGAAACTTGAGTATCTTCAAAATTTAAGTTGCACCTGGGTGGGAAAACCTGGCATTTAAGCTACATCTACTCCAATGATGACAATGTCACATGAACTGCTCAAAAATACAAAGAATCAAAATTTAGCATAAACTTTTCCAAACAATTAGTATTCTGTTTGCTCTCCTGCTCCACCTAGCTGAATGAATTTTAATTTAGTGCAAATTTAAAACTTAGAAAAAAAAGTAGTATTTTTTTAACAAATATATTCTTTATTTATGTATAACAAAGTCCAGTGACCGCATTCTTATTTTAGGACAGAAGGCTGATGCTTTAAAAAATGCAGGGTGATTTATAGATGAAGATAAATTTCAAAGTAACTTATATTTTTATTAAAAAATCTAATGAACACATGAATGAGAAACATATTGACATAGTCTGAAAATTCCAAATTCTGCAGAAATTAATGAATTGGTTTGTTGTCTTGAAATAATTCTTTACTGAATACACAATTCTGAAAAGAAACAAAATATGATGGATGTCCGGCGGTTAGGACATCCTTTTTTTTGATGGTATCTAGCAAGGGGCAATGGGAAGAAACTGGAACACAAAAAGTTCCATTTAAACATAAGAAAAAACTATTTTACTGTGAGGGTGATGGAGCCCTGGCACAGGCTGCCCAGGGAGGGTGTGGAATCTCCTCCTCTGGAGGTCTTCAAAACCTTCCTGAACACATTCTTATGCGTCCTGATCTAGGTGAACCTGCTTCCACAGGGGAGTTGGACTGGATGATCTCTAAAGGTCCCTTCCAACCCTACCATTCTATGATATTTCAGAAAAGCATAATTTCTACATTATAGTTTCAGACATTAACTAAATATGTTTGCTTTAAGTCATGAGCTACAGCGGGGATTTGTGTAGAAGATGTAAATCATAAATGCATACTTGATCCTACTTTCAATGGTTTATACTATTCTTTAGTTTTTTCAAGTAAGTTGATATTGAATTGCTGAGGTTGAACCATTTGGCACAGCCCAATCAGATCATTCTACCTCACTATGTAGGATGTACTATGGTAGCAAGCAACAAAAAGGAGTTTTTATCTCCAGCTGTAGAAAAGACTCTTTCCTGACTGTTAACGTTGATGTAACGTTCCAAAGGCTGATAGCAGATTATTTGATCTAAGGTACTGTAAAAGCACAATGGCTTCATTAAATCGTTCAGTACTTCAATAAATCTAGGCATGCATTTCTGATTTGATACTAATCTCACATCCTGAGAGCTACAGACACCTCTGTACTGTTCTAAGTAATATATAAATCTTCTACTTGTTCTTAGCTAGTTTGTGAGGTTTTTTGGAGTAGATCAATTGTTGTTATTGCAATATGTGACACCTTATATGTGTCACAAGACAGCATAGTGAGTAGACAGCATCCAATTTCTGTGTCCTTCATGGTGCAGAGTACTTAAATCACCACTTACAAAAGTCCTCCTTGACTGATGTGTTGAGGACTAGGTGTACAAAAGAATGTAACTGGAGTTTGTCATACAGGAATGAAGAACATTTTTGTTAAAAACAAAGTATTTGCACAACACTGTGATGTTACCCTAGCTTTAATGAGTCTATGAAATCCTTGATAAGAAGTGTCACTGAAATAAAAAGAAATATATAAGATGTTGGGATGTGGAAGACATTTCCTATGGCAGGCCTTCTGCCACGTCCTCTGATGCCTTTTAAATATTTGTCATACTACAAGCTTTGCAGGTGGCAGATCTTCTTGTCAGAACAGAACAAAATAAAGTGATTAAAATTCACACCTCTAGCAAAAGAAAAAAAAAAAAGAACATGCCTACTTAAGGAATGATTTATCTGGATGGATTAAAGCTGATCCCTTGGAGGGCATAACCAGCAGACAGCTGCACAGGGGATATGAGACAGTGAAAGAATTCTGCAGAAAATCAGACTGTCCAGGTCAGTCTCTGCTGGGGAGAAGTGGGCAATACCAGAGAAGATTCCTTCTAACTGTTAGGTTGATTATACAATGGAAACAAAGTTATTTTACTGTATGAAATTAAATGCAAAACTAAATCACTGTAGAGCTTAGTGCTAGACTGCTTCTGAAATTCTTCCAACTCAAAGCTTCCCAAGCAAAAATTCCTAGCTCTTTTCTCCCATAGTGGAAGAAAACAATTCTGCACAAATTTACATCCCCTCTGCATGCAAATAGTTGTTTTATCTTCATTTTGAAGCTGAACTCAAAAAGCAAGGTAACGTGTTAAAAAAGCACAGTTGCAGAGGAGAGATTAGTGCACAGAGAGAAAACAACCCATACACAAACAGTAAAAAAAAGAAAAAAAGGAACCTTATAACTCTTGGCCATTTTCCTGCCTACAAACATCTTGTGATGGAGAAATGTTGGGTTAGAGAATCGACATACAACACACACCTGGGGATTCAGGTGTGCATTTGACTTTCAATATCATCTGGAAAGATCAGTGACTGAGAAGCCAGTAGAGCTGAGTAGGTAGGGAGAGGAGACATTCGGAAAGCTGGTCAAAACAGACTTAATTCCCAGGAATCAAGGCACTGGTGGTGTGCAGAAGGATATGCTGCTGGGCTCAGCCTGTAAAACCTCTTAGGAATCAATTACGATTACACTGAACCAGGTTATTACCAGCCCAGCTCTGAAGGGGATTAGGGCTAGGAAGAGTTTTTAAGACTGTGGTCACTGACTTGTGCAGGAGCCTCTGAGATGTTGGGAGAGCATGGGAAGAAAGCAGAGAGAAGAAGTTCTGTACTTCCTGTGCCATGGGGCTGGGTGCAGATAGCAGTTTCCCAGGTGGGGTCCACAGAGTTGTCTCACTTTGTACCATACAAGAGAGAATGTAGAAGGGAAACTGAAGTAAGTGGAGCTGAGGGTACAGAGCTCTTTCAGCACAGTTTTAATAATGTCACCTGTGTAAAGGGGCTATACATAGATCTAAAAGAACTTTGAAAACCCTTCAGCTTTCATACATGTCTGTTAGTAAACTGGATGTTAAAGTGGCATTTATGAATAGCTGGGGTTTGTGTCTCAGGAATGGTATGACCTGATCACACGCCTGTCTTGTTGGGATCCTTTTAATCTGGCTACCTGCACATTCTCATGATTTAACTCCAGCCAGCAACTAAGCACAAGGTAGTTGCTCACTCATTACTCTTTCTGCCCCAAAGGGATAGAGGGATGATGAGGGGAATCAGGAAGAAAAAGTAAAACTCATAGGTTGAGATAAGAGCAGTTTAATAACTAAAGTGAAACAAAATATAATACCAATAATAATATCTATATTTTAATAATAGAGATTTAAAGGTGATCCTGTGAAAATGAGAAATACATCTCCCAAAAAGACAAGTGGTGCAGAATGCAATTGCTCACCACCAAATGACCAATGCCCAAGCAGCCATCAACACCCCCTAGTTTACATACTGAGCATGATGTTCTATGGTATGGACTATCCGTTTGGCTGGTTTGGGTCTAGCTGTCCTAGCCATACTCCCTCTCATCTTCTTGTTCACTCCCAGACTGCTCCCTAGCAGTGGAGGGTGAGAAGCAGAAAAAGCCTTGATGCTGTGCAAGCACTGCTTGGAAACATCCCTGTTACCAACGTTGTTCTCAGCACAAATCCAAAACATAGCCCTGTACCTTCTACTAGGGAGAAAATAAAAGCTATCCCAGCCAAATCCAGAACCCACATAATGCAGGCCAATGAAATCTTCAGTGCAATTCCCAGCCACCTTTTGAGCAAGCAAGAAATGCACTAAGTTCTCATCCATTGAGTAGTTTGAACCCAGTTAAATCAGATCTGCAGAACACATAGTCCTATATAGGATATATAGAGGAAACATCTTTGTTTCCTATGATGCAACAGCAATAAGTTCAAGGTATGTTTTACTTAAAAAGGAAGCATATTTTCATAAAGCAGCACCTTTAAGGAAGCACTCACATCAGAATACACCTTTCATGCGTAGCTGTAAGCTGTGCTGATGTGCTGACCCAAACACCTTCATAAATTTAGATTGTATGGAAAGTGCTGCATGTAATTATCTGAAGCAGCAAGAACATTTGTTATGATAATTAAAGTCAATTACTTTTATGACAGGATCAAAAAATAAACACCTCCTCTAACACTTTCCTCATTTTCCTCTCTCTTGCACAATACAATATTGCCACAGGAATTACTGCCCTCCTAGCAGATTCCAAAGGCATGGACATCTTAATTCACTTGGCCAGTTTCTTTCCAGATGACTGCTTCACTCAGTGGCAGTAGATGGATATGTTCCTTAAAATGTTGATAGCATTTCTGATTTGGTTTTTGTTTAAAAAATGAGTAGTTTATTGCTGTCAGAACTCCTCTGGATAATGGAGGACATGGTTTGAATTATTGCTAAGAAATTATTACCTCATAAGCAATGCTAGACACATCTTAATGTACTCAGAAATAGGATGTTGTTATGACTATGGGAACAATACGAGACTGAGAATATCTTATGCCATTCATTTCCTTGTAAATGTCTGTTCTGTTTGGAGCTGGAGTAGAATAGCAGTCTATTAAAATAATCAGAAACTACTTTTTCCTCCTGGGATTATATTCAGGGTTTCAATTAATAGATTAACAAAGTTATTGACAGTGTTTAGAAAGTTTTATTTTCAAACTTCTGCTTAAGTTTTAAGGCAAAGGATGTGTCATTTCAGTCAAACACTGAAATATGAAAATAGAATGATGCAATTTGTTACCAGCTATCCTGTTCAACATCAGCTGTTCCTCTATTCTTTTCTTGGCTTCTCTTTGTAGTAGAAAGAGTCATTATCTAAATCACAACAAAACGTCTTCCAGACCTCATGTTCAAGGTCATAGTTCTTTTGTACTCTGGGCTGAGCCTGCACCTTTTGAGAAAATATTTTCTCTCTGATATTGCTCGTGTGTTAAACAAATCCATATTAAAAAAAAAAAACACAAAACACCCAGACAAACCAAATCTCAGTACACTGAAGCTTAACTTTGATTCACTCTTCAAATAGGAGAATCTGAATTTTAAAAATACTGTTATACAGAAATATTTATGAAAAAGTTCACCCATTGCAATGGGACAAACCCAAGAAAACTAATGGCCGTGCTTGCAGCTTTCAAAGATTGTGCAAATTTGTAAAAACAAGTAAGATGTTGAACAAATACTTGCAGTTCTTAATGGCAAACCACTTTCAGGGAAAACCAAACAAAAATCTGTGCCAGTATAGCACACGGGAACATTTTGTAAGGCACCTAGGTCAAACACCTTTGGCCACAATTTCCTAGGACACCCAGCTTTCATGGTGCCAGTGAGAATCTCTTGCATAGCAGCAGAGTAGTGTCTGAGTTCTTCTGGAAGTCAAATGATACAATGAATGATGTGGCTCAGTCAGGATCTCAGGCTGCTTTGATTATTAGTGCTGATATAGCAAAACACAGTTAAAATACAATTAGATGCCTTAGGGAACAATTTCAACTAAACTAAGCTGAATAACCAACAAAAACACTGAAATATAGAAACATAAAATGGTGTAAGTTGCAAGAGACCCTTGAAGATCATCTAGTCCAACTCCTTTGCCATGGCCAGGGACATTTTTCAGTAGATCAGATTGCTCAAAGCCCCATCAAACCTGACCGTGAAACATTTCCAATGATGAGGCATCCACAATTTCCCTAGACAGTCTGATCCCAGACAGTATTTTTTAAGACTAAAAAAATTAACTGCTCCTTGGCCTATCTTACATTGCATGTCTCACTTTGTCTCCTTCCTCACTGTTGATAAGAAGAAAGCCTTTCTCACTCTGATAGGGAGTCAGTGTTAGTTAGTGCTGCTTTACACGGGTGCTGGGATCTTCTACATCTCAGACTCCAATAAGCTTAATGAAAAAGCCTTGACAGTCTCAAAGGTGCATCAACATCTAAAGAAATAGAGAGACAATAACTCACTCCACTGATACTCAGGGGACTTATTTTAAAAGAGAAATGGATGCAAAAGGCTATATTGTCTAAACCAGCAGGGAGTATAAATCACATTTTGGCAGAGATGGCATGGACAGGGAGGGTATGATCTGGAGCTGGAGGTATCTCAGGGAAGATGGGTACTCCGTCACATCCTTACAGTAGACTTACACTGGGGCAATCAACAAGCTCACTTGACAGCTGAGATGTGAAAGCGGCATCTGGTCCATCTCAGTGTTGGTAACTATTAAAATCAGAGGTGAAAAAATTTTTGAAAGAGGGGTAAAACTCCACTCCCTGCAACTTTACCCCCAAACTGCAGGGAAGCCAGGCAAGGAACATGCAATTAACTGGTTGGCATGAAGGATCCTGGCATGAACATCCTTTGCAGGTTCTCTGACAGTACTGTAAGAGCTATTTCTCTTTGAAGAGGTTCCTGTTCACAGGGACTGAGAAATCTTTTTAATTTTTTCCCCATCATTTTCATGCAGTCAAATAATCATGACAGAAATGCCAAGAAACAAGATCAAATGTATTGTGGGTCACTACTGCTCTTTTACCAAAGCGCTTCTGGTGTTTGGTGTCTAGACCAGCTCATCAACACATATCAGAGGTTAAAGAAAATAATAGCCTGGACACTGTTGAAAATGATAAGAAACAAGTAGCAAGGAGGCAGATAGTACTGCCCGAACCCAGTGTTATTTCCAAAGGTCAGGAGAGAATGAATATTTCTCCTTTCTTTAAATGTCAATTTGATCTGAAAGACATTGAACCTCAAATAACATTTCAAACTAATGTAGAACTTCTGAAAACAAGGTAATTGCTGATCTAGCAGCCAGGGATTTCATCTTAAAACGAATGTTACTTTCAATACCCTTCTTGCTTTACAATGTAAATATATATATCTGAAGGAGAAAAAAAAAGCACTGTTTAAGAAGAGAAAGAGCAAAAAAAAATTCAAGGACACCTCCTTGGCAATGATGAGCTACTGAAACTGATGTGCTGAGATTTAAAGGATGTACTACTATCTCTCTGGATATTTTGTACTCTTTCTTCACCAAACATTAAGGCTACTACAGTAAAGGCTTTGTGCCTTTTTGATTGGAAATCAGTCACTTTAAAGGTGAAGGATCTTGCCCAAGGCTGCAGAGGAAATCCACAATACATCTGAGGAATCCAAATTGAGGGGTTTGATGTTGGATGTTTCTTCTAAACGTTGTTCTTAATCATAACCAACAATCATGTAATTTCTTAAATCTCTTTTGACATGCTCTGCTCCTGCCTTAAGACACAGTAACATGCTCCAAAAGACACAGTAACATGCTCCAAGTTTTGCTGCTTATGAATTAGAAGATGACAAGTTACAGGGATTTTTGTCATCAGCTGATGCAGCCAGAGATGTTCACTTAGAGGACCACTGCAGCTCAGAGACAGGCCTCCCCAGAGGGATTGTGGAGTCTCTGTCTGAAAGTATTTTAGACTCAGGTAGGCAAATATCACTGCATGTATATGCAATTATTCCTACTCTGGGAATGTAGGTAGGGACAGGGTACAGTCATGAATCGATTGATGGCTCTTTCAAGTACTAGTAATAACAGCACTCTAGGAGAAGAGTTCAAAGTGCTCACTGTGTCACTTCATGCTCTAGATATCTGCATAGGGTTTAAAGACTCTAGTTCAAAAGCTTTCTTTGCAGAATCACCATCTGATTAAAGCAATATTTGAACTCATTGTTTTAAAGATCCAAACCATTAAGTTATATTAAAAACATAATGAAAAATTATTTTAATGTTGAGATGAGAGCCCTGGCACAGGCTGCACAGAGAGGATGTGAAGTCTCCTCTGGAGGTCTTCAAAACCTTCCTGGAAACGTTTCTGTGTGACCTGATATAGGTGGACCTGTTTTAGCAGGGGAATTGGACTAGATAATCTCTAAAGGTCCCTTCCAGCCCCCACTATTCTATGATTCTATGATTAGAGCCAGGCTAACATTTGATAATTAAGTCTGGCTGTAACATGATTGTTGGAAGAGCCTTGAGTTCTCAGCATAAATTTGATACCAAATAAGTTTTTCTAAAAAGAAAAAAAATTGGCTATTGAGAATGGTAAATAACATACTACCCCTATAGTGCTAATAATATAGCAGATTTATGCTTATTTTGAGTGTGATCTACAAAGTAATGGCTTGCAGTAGAGAATCCAGGATTCAGAGCAGTTTACTTGCAGTGATCTTTTTCTTTTTCCACAAAGTAAAATGGTCCTTATATGAAAATTAATATAACAGTTTCACCAAATTGGGCCTGCTGCTATTTATGTCAATAGCATGATGAAAGGAGCTATTTCTGTTTGGGAGTATGGGGGAAGGCATATAAGGAAGATTCAAAAGAGACGAGAGATGCATAATGCATTGATAGAACTTTGATGTATAACTGTGCTGCAAACTCATCTAAAGTTCTGGGTTTCTTTTTCTTCCTGTATTAATGTAAGTCCTCTGGAAATGTTGATTGTCAGCTTTTATAGGAAAAAAAAATAAAAATAAAAGCCCTTTGTCCAGAAATGAATGCTGTAACAAGAACATCATTGCAAGGTTCAGAACACACAGTTATCATTCAACATGGTCTATGTTCTGAACACAGCAGGAGGCAGAAATAATCTATTGCCATAATTCAAGAGAATGATCATCATAATAAATGTGGCAAGTGATGATGGCATTTTGTGATGTATGCACTCCCTGAAGAGGAGATATGCTAGGATTCCATATCCAAAACTTCATATGAATTTTTAAATAGCCCTCACTCGCTCAGGTACTCTGCACTGGATTTAGACAAAAAATTTAAAATGTAAATTCTTCTTTTGTATCCTCTTTAGGGCTTTGAAGGTGAATTTTCTTCTGTGTTCATATGCTTGTGAGTATTGTTTTAGAGCTACACAGCCACTGAAAGGAAATCCCAGTAATCCCCCTTGATCAGAGATGGAAGTGATACACTAAGATACACTAAAAATCCTTTGAGAAGTAGAATGAGTATAAGATCATCTAAACACTCACCCTTCCTGCTTTTCTCCCTCCTACATGCTAAGTTGTATGAGAAAGTGAAATCCTTATCCTTTTTTTTGCAAAGATATATTCTAATAAAGACGACATTTAGCTTTCCATAGTAACTGCTGGTCCTTCTCTTTGCAAAAACAAATTCAGATTTTGTATTTCACCTGAAGACCAGGAACCTGATGAAAGTAGTTTATACATCCATAATATCAGGATGAATCTTCCTATCGTCTTCCAATGAAGTAGAAGGAAGTTGACCATATGTTCAGAAAAACTGATGTCTCAATTTTGGCCATGGGTAGCCAAACAAGACGCACCTTCAGTGAAGCACAAAATATAGGTTGCACAAACAAAATAGGAAAACTCCTTAAAGTGAAAAAAAATTCCTTATTTCTTCTAAATTTGACCTGACTTGTCAGAACAAGAATTCATAGAATCATAGAATGGTAGGATTGGAAGGGACCTTTAGAGATCAGTTTGGGACAAAAGTAAACTAAATCTATAAACAGCAAGCTTTCATATAAGCTATACAAGAGAAGTACATACTTAATCAGACAGAACCAACTGTCAGCAACTGGATCCTATGATGAGATTTTAACAAAAAAGGCACCTATAGTGTAAGTGGTTAGTATAACACATTGTGTAGTACATGCTACAGTTCACTGTCAAAACCAGAGAAGGAGTAGGAATTGTCTCCTCTGGACTCTGCAATTTGAAGAGCTGACATTTGATAGCCTGTCATGCCTGACATGATGAGCTCAGACCTTGATCAGATCTTTAACCATGTTTGTTTTGTCTCCTATGAGAAGCATGCTTGCTAAGTACTTTATTTACACTGTACAGCAGAATACAATTCATAACAAGAATTGGATATACTTGGCACACACTGATTTGTGAACATGCTGTCTATGCAGAATATAGCTACAAAGTTTGCACTGTTATATTTCTACCAAAGAAAAAGGCAGGTTCTATTTATTACTTAGGCTGAATACTGAGAGCTTCCCAGGTTAGATCCACTCAGCTGTAAATTATTACAGGTACAATGGGAATGAGTTAAAGCATTATGCCAGCTCTGCAAAAACTTTATTGGAAGTGAGTTATCAAAATGTCTTCCATGCATAGTTTATTAGATATGTATCAATGACAAATGTGCATTGCTGATAGACTTATAAATGAATCCAGCCTGCAAATTCTCTCTTATCTTTATTGAGATTAGCATATCTCATCAATATTTTACCCTTGTATATGTACGTGCCCATTAATAACTGCCAGAAGAACTAGATTATGCTGTGTTTTTGTACAAAGAAAATATTGCTGGAATTAGCCAAGTTTTTATCAAGCGTTGGTCAAGTATTTCCTGCTCCTCTCCATGTGGAACAAACTCAGTGGCTGAAAGGACATCCAGCAATGTTGCCAATGGCTTTCCTCCTGTATGAGTATGCCTAGTGAAGTAAGTAGGTGTTTGCCTCTTTTTGTTTTGAACATAAACAGATATAATTTTAAAAATCAAACTTCCCCTCAACACATCTGTTTTCTGGTTAAATAATCCACAGTTCATTTTAAAGATCAGGCCAAGGAGCTGGAATTTTAAAGCATTCCTGTTTCAGACACTTTAGTGAACTAAGTTTTCAAGGGTCACTTCAATCACAGTGAGAAAGTTTCAATCAGCCAAGAAAAAGCTTTACCCATGTATGTGTTTTTTTGGATGTACTTCCAACAGACAGATGTGTCTTCCATTCACATTGCAAAGGTTCCCTGTGTCCTTTTCATAGATTTCTTAGGCTTCTCTGTCTGGGCAGAGAAAATAGATCAAGTATGAATGTAGGCAATTTAGATGAATATTTACACATCTGAGTAACAAAAAAGAAAACGTATGATCATACACTTCCATTTATTTCCATGGTAAATAATGGCTTGAGAAGAAGCACATCTTGTGTTGTTATCCAGGAACAACATGCAGAAAGAAATTTATTAAGAGACCCATTGACAAATCCCTATGCAGTAATGTCTTCCTACATGTATACGGAATGTTTGGCTGGAGGACTTCCTGAGGAACAGTACTGAGGTGATGAATAGGAGAAGTAATTTTTTGTATTCAGTACTGGCATTGTTGTGACAGGTTTATGGTTATTCTAGACTAATGCACCTGATTTGTCTGCTAAATACAATATAGTTCCAGTTTTCTACAATACTTGGGTGGTGGGTTTTGTAGGTAGATTTTGTTCCTGTAACCTACATAAAGCTGAGAAGTCATGGCTGAATACAAGAAAATACTGCATCTGAATGTTAAATGAATTGAAAAAAAAATATAGTTGAACCTACTGTCACATTATAGAAAGGTAGGCACACTTACTTTTTGCCCTTTTCTACCTGTTGTTGCATTTATGTTGAACGAGACAAACGGTACTCCAAGTAGCTTATAAAGGTCAGAGACTAGCAGATGAAACAGTAGAACAGAGAAAGTAAATTCTTTTACTCTATGACAAAGAGGGCACTTGAAGAGAAAAGACAAACTCATGTTTACATATCTTTTTGAAATGTAGACATTGATATTTGAAGCTCTAGAGACTGACTTTCTGAACTGAAATTCAACATGGTTCTGCACCTCCTTAAGAAAATCTACAGTACCAATTCACAGCTAGAAACCTATGCAAAAATCCTAGCTGTGGCAACCTGCCTACATATGAATAAGATCTGACTTTGGATATTAATGCTCGCATATTTTCATCTATTTATAACACCATCAGAAGATTTCCCTGGTATCTCATTAGCCCTTTCATCATCATCACAGAAGCATACACTCTCTACTACCCTATTTAGATCAGAAGACCAAATAAGCTACTTAGAATTCTAACAAGAAAAGAATTTTGACTAAAACTATTGCTTAAAGTCGCCCTCTGCTACACTGCAAAAAAGAACACATAAGCATATTTTTCTTGTTGTGGTAGTAAACACCACTATAGGTAGCTAATTTAAGGTTAGTAATACACTCTGGAATCAAGCAGCAAGAAAAATGAGACATAAATGACAATGTAAATAAAGCCAGATGGCAAGCTGACTATGTCAGTCTAGGAAATCATAGGGCTTCCAGAAAGAAAGATCTGATTTCAAAATAAGGATGTTATTATCCTCAAGCTTAAGGATGCTCAAAGACATCCACAGCATTTGTACCTTCTGTGAAAAGCCATAACCACTTCAGAGGGTAGATCAGACAGTGGAAAATGAATGGAATGAACAGAAAATTTACAGGTCAGCCATAATTGTGTTATGACAAACAACATTATGTATTTCATAGAACTACATAATACACTCCAGATAATTCTTTTTGGCAATTTGTATGATACCTTTTCATTATGAAAACTAGCCACTATTTTTCCCTTAAGCCAAGAAAACTATGTCATTCGATCTGTTTGCAGCTGTAAGTCTGGTTTCTTGAGAGGATTGTGATTTTATCCTGTTCATCAAACACTGTCAGCACCTTAATTTCCCTGGAGATTGACACAAGGAGCAGCAGGCAGGCAATGAAAGTTTTGATTCATTAAACTCGTTAACATTTTTTGGAGTTTCTGTTGAGCCTGAGCAATTACTAATAAAAGCAGAATGACTGTCCTTGACCAAAATTCTCCTGAAATACTGATGCAGAGAACAAACCAATCACATGGGTTCTACAGTGGCACTACATACAAGTGGTCTACTCTGACCACATATTGAAATTCTTCTCACAACTATTGTGGAAACAGTCTTGTGAGAGACACATTTCTGGAGGTTGGCTTAGAACACCTATATACAGGTTAAAATATCTATATTTGAAAAAAAACCCACTCTAAATTAAAACAAAGTAGATATTTAATTTGAACATACATTTCAGAAAGTTGGATTTCTGTGTGGTTCAAACATGTCAATCAATTCATAAAGTGCCCTTAGAAAACTGAAGATACTTTTGATTCAATTTTTTTATGGGCAAGAGACAAACCTTTCTGGATTTTGATAGGGGAAAACCCCACAAGATTTACCATGATTTACAGTTTCTGTAAATAACTACTATGTGTGAATCTGCTTCTTCAGGAAAGTGCTTAGCACCACTTTCCTAAAGATTTATTACAGTATATGACACCATACAGGCAGCTCCTAATCAAACAAAGACTTCTGGCTTCATGAGGACTATCTTCTTACATGAATGTTTCCAGGATCAAGGCCTGTTAGTTCTGGTAGACTTCAGGGCACAGATGTCTAGTCTTAAACTTCAACAAGTTCAATGATGGAAATCCTACCCAACTTCCCTTGAGAGCATCATCCATTGTTCTGATTGTTCTTCTACCCCAAGTATTTCCTAATGTTAAACTGACATTTTTCCTGCAACATCCTAAATCCATTAATCTTACTCAGCCCTTGATGACTTGAGAGAATAATTGGTCCCTGTTCTCTCTGTAATATCACTTTATGTATGTATAGACAGTTATGTCTTCTCTAAGTGCTAGATGGTCTCTTTATCACTCTTGCAGTTTCTATTTTCCAGGTCTTTTATCATTTTTCTACTGTTCCCCTCTGGACTACCCTACATTTCTTTGCAAGGTCCCTAGTAATCCAGCATGTATAAAAGAACAGCCTTGACACCTTGTTCTCCTATCGAGTTATAGCTTACAGGAACATGTAATCTTTCCCTTGCGAGATGGAAACCCCCCTCAACTGAGTATTTTATTCACATTCTTTTTAAAAGCTGCAGAGATGTGCAAAATAGAAGCAACACCTCTCTTCCTCCCCCAAAAAAAGAAAAGCATGTACCAGGTTTACTAACTTTTCTTCTTGCCAAATGGAGGTACTATGTCAATGTCCAGGCAAGCCAGCTCAGGCTCACATGCTTCTGTTACAAAATATCTAAATTGAAGCTTTACAGTAAGCAAGGAAAGAACAGGAGTTATGTTTTTCCACTGAAAATATAAACATTGAAAACACATACACTCTATTAAAGAAGTAGTTATCTTTTGTTTGTGTGTGGTTAACAATGAGTTTTAGTGCCACCCTGTTCCAATTCTGAAGTTCGAAGTCTTTGGCTGAAGTTGTCACATCTGGGTGCACGTAAATGCATTAACCTACCTAAATGAGTTAAACTGCTCACATTGTGTTTCATGATCATACCATAATGTAAAGAGATGGGATTTCAATTTAATATTACTATTTTAGCATGATTCACACTGTTTTCTACAAAGTAACTAATCCTAGAAAGACATTATCATCTCATTCTTCCTCAGTGTGAAATACAAGTATTTCTCTGCCATATATTTAACAAAAAAACTTATTTACTGAATTGGCAGTAGTTTAACTTTTGAACAAAATATGCTGAATGATGCATATTTACAAGTTATTCTTTAATTTCAGTGAACCATACACTAACAAGCATTACTAGCAGCCACCTATTTGTGGTGGTCATGTCAATATCAATATATACTGGTTTATTACTTGTATTGTTATTCCAGATCTCAGAACATGCTCTTCAGGTCTAAACTTCTCCAATATCATCTTTAGTTGTGTTAGAAAGACAATCATTTGGAGCAAATCTTTTCTGAAGAATCATTGTATTAGTCAAAGCATTGGTAGCATGTGAAGCACTTGGTGAACAAATAGGCAAGACACAGAAACCTATTTACAAATACTTAAGTATTTTCCTCTGTGTTATGCTTCCTCCTAACTTCAAACAAGCTGATTTTCATTTTGATTTCTTTGTGCTTTGTGTTGTAAGCAATGGTTCCCCACTCCAAGAGTTACTTTCAGCATTTTTTCACGTGTAAGGTTGCAGCAAGATTTTTTTAGAGGTATACATCAAGATCTGTAAGGTCTGTGTGCATTCCCTTGAATATGCACACCAAACTTCTCAAACTTTGTTTCAATGTGCATTCAAGGAGAATGCCATTCCCTAAAGCTCATGTATGTGTTTACTAATGGCACGTTTTCACATTTCCTTTTTTACTATTACCTCCATGGGAGCCAACTGCTTCTTGGTATTTCCTGTGTGCAAAATCTGAAAGACTAAGTACAACTTCCTATACTTCAGGCTGCCAAAAATAGCCTTGATAAGATATTTTGGTGCCCACCACTGCTGCTGTCAGATTTTATCACCCTATCTTGGTCTAAAGAGAGATGAACTGCTTGGAAGGAGAAAAAGCTGCTATCTGACTGTGGAACCGCCATGGAAAATAAAATGAAAGTCCACCTCCAGCCCCAAAGTCTTGTAGCAATGACATTATCTCACATCTCAGGCCAGAGGGCTGAGTAATTTGTTCATGGCGTTTACAGATTCCCAGAGGCTCTGAAAACCAGTGTTTTGTCACGTGTGAGGAAGGACTGCTAATCTCAGCCTCCTGTTCAGCTACAGTGATCATTACTACTGTAGTACACAGACATCAGAATAACATAACAGGGGGGACTGAAGCGTAGAAGATGAATAGCACTTGCCAAAACACACAGCTTCTCTAATCCCTGTTGGACAGTGAATTCAACAATCACACAAAGAATGATCTGCAAAGCTATAAATCAATGGAAGTTATATTCTACTAAAATAAAGTGAGAGATTTGCCTTCTAGCCACAAGAAAATAATGGAGGTAGCCTGTACATTTTGCTTTGTATTTTACAGAAGACATTTGATTATATACATAATGCATTTGCACTATTCTGAAACTGGCCAATATTCACAGTTATTGAAATAGGGTATGGCAAGACATTAAGCACGGTTTAGTAAACTACAGGAGTGCAGTGGGACATAGCATTAAGAAACTTGATCCCTAGGTAGTTTTGCTCATCACATCTCTATTAACATCAGTGGAACTGCTGCCATTTTTACCAGCTGAGGCTCAGAAAAATTTCCATTGTGTTTTTCAGAGTAAATGGTCAGTGAAATTGGCACTAATATTGAAGAGAAGTGCTGGCGAAAATACCAGCTGTGACAACTGACATTTACTGTTGTATAACACTAGTAAAAAATATCAACCAGTTAATATAAATTGGTGAGATTTTCATTCATGTTAGATTAGATAAGAATTTCAGAGAAGATACTTCCTCAGAAGATCTGTGGCCTAGCTATGCCTTACAATCACTCTGTCTTCAACTTTTTCCACCTCATAAGTTCTGCAAAGAGTGCCAATTTTGCACCTATGTGATAGAACTGAGAAAAGTTTTCATGGGCACAATAGAGTTTTGTTGCAAGTTCTGCTGCTGATAAATGTCCAAATCTGTAGGCAAAAACTACTGGAAAACAGAAAGTCTCTATGTTACACAACTGAGAAACAATATGCCTTTCTGAATAGGTTGTGTAACCGATAACCCAACAAAATTATATCACTAACAAATAGCATGACTTCACCACTGGTTTGTTGAATCTGCATTAACTTCATGTTTTTATCTGTTATGGACTAAGCACGCCTTTTATGCCTAACTTGGTGTAGGTGTGGATTGAGGCATTTTCAGCCATCTGCAGCACCAATTATTTTCAAGATTTTCTTTTGAATACCTTAGATGGAGAGCTTTATGTTATCAAACAATTGTGTGAGGCCTTCTGAAGCCTAGGTTGATGATATGTATGCAATATGTTTCCAGAGATGGCAATGTGTCCTTTGAGGCTCAGATTTTACATACTTCCACTTAAAGGGGTTTGGTTCCAGATTTAGGTGTACAAACTGAAATCAATATGGCAAATATATCCTGTATTTTGTGTAGTCTATGCTGCATGTGAGGCTTTCACGTTCCTGTGTGTTTGACCTTCTTATTAAGTTTAGTTGCATTAAAACTGCAGGGCAATTGAAGTCAAACATTTAATAGACAAAAACATAAAGTACTTGAAAAAAAAATACAGACCATATAATATTTTATTTTGGCTATTTTGTTTGACAGAAGAAAAAAAGAATTGATAAAGTAAAAGCAGCACTTACAAACCCTGAGTGAGGGTGTTTCTTTGGGAAAGTGTATATTTTCTTTATTACAAGCATGGCAATAAATCATTTTATACTGAATTCTTGTAGACATTTGTGAAATAGCTCATTAACAAGACACTTTATGAGAGGCAAAGAAATGAATATTTTTAGCACATTAGATTGATAATAGCACTTCACATTTGTAATAGTGTCTTTCCTGCCAGAATCTTCAACTGTGTTGCAAATTAAGCCTTACACCACATGTGGGAGGCAGGTACAGTGTTTTACATTCTTTCAGACTAATCCACTACAGAGAATTCCTGTCCCCAGTGAGTGCTTACTGAGGATGCTCAGATTATTATTGCTAAGTGAGACACAAATGTAGTTTATCCTGATGTCTGTACAGTCACTTTATCTCGATTACATTAGGCTGTGGATTTGTGTTTGTCAGTCCTCCCTCCTATTCCTCCAAATAATCTGGTCATAAGCGATCCAGCACTGTGAAGTGGCATATGTGTGACAGAGGTTGCACTCACATGTCTCGTTATGTTTCCCTCATACAAGAGATTTTGACTGTAAAGAAGTCATGAAAATGGAGAATCTGATCATATGGACATCTGGCAAACCTAAACACACAAGATATGCCCCAGCAACACATAGGTTCAAACATGGAGGATGTGAGTATGACTGTGTACTTACAAGAAGAGGACTACTCAGTCTCAGCATATCCCCTCACACACTTGAACCTAAACAACTGAGGAAATAGGATTAAGATTCTGCCAGATGCAACCAGACACCAACAAGAACAAGAGGGCTCTGCAAAGCATTTTGCACGTGTACTAGAAATGTACTTGTTAGGGCTTGACAACCAGTCCTTAACCCCTCCACAGGGAGTAATACTCCTGACAAAAATCCCTGAGGCTCCTCTTGTGAAAAGAAACTGCAAGAAGAGAACAAAACTAATAAGAAGTACCAGTAGAAATAATCAGTGATGAACATTTCAATTCCCCAGAGACTTGTTTCTAAGCTATAAAATACCAATTCTTAAGTAATCACAGCTGCATCCTCACTGCAAATATCAACACTATCTTTATAGGAAGCTATCATCACCTTCCCTTCAGTAATACACTACTACCTCTAAAGAGGTAGGCAGCATCTCTAAGGATAAGTCTATAGATTACCCTGCTGCTAGGTAAACTACCTTTCTACAAGAAACTGGTATGTAGATTCTAGCCTAAAATGTGATATTTTTAAAATAAGTTAACTGTTTATGAAACCACTTGGTATCCTAAAACCACAGTCAAATTTTTTCCAAGCTGTTGATGTCTCAGTATCTTACAACTGAAATAAATGGCTACTAGTTCCCTTCCTTTCCACCATCCCTTTAGCTCATTCCCTACAGCATTTTCTGCATGACCTCACTTGCCTGAATTGTGGAACTTTAAAAGAACCTACAAAACTTACTGTAGCCTCAACTCAGAAATAACATATACCCTTTCTTTAAACGTGCCTTTCCCAGTAAAAATAGAAAAAACACTTAAGAGAAGAGGCTTATATGGGTTCCTTACCTCGTGTCCCAGTGTATAATGGGAAATGGAAGGCTATACATTTCAAGCTTTGCTAGCTAAGGACTTTTGTGCTTGTCTACAGCTGAAGGAGGAAAGGACAGAGTGAATGAGGAAGCATGCATGGTAGGCAAAAGATCGCTGCTCATAAATCTAGATTGGGAGAGAAATTTATGTCTATTAGAGAACAAAAGGTCTAAAGTAAGGGAGATAGGTAAGGGTAAATAAGTGGAATTGATAGGTAAGAAATATTCATGAAAGGGGATATATGTGGTTTCATACAATGTCAAGGGACTGTTTGATCACTTGTTCTTTGCAAGCTTGTGTTTCAGTTTACTTCAGAGATTTATGAACAGTCTTACTAATATTGTTCAGTACTGCTAAATCTTTGAAAATAGATTATCTTAGGAATCAGGGCCATAAAAAAATGCACAATGATATTGCTTATACATCCTTAGTCACAGCTGAAAGGAACTAGAATAATTTCCCTCTCAAAAGAGTTTTTTTTTTTCTAAATAAAGACTATGTAGGAAGCAGTCTTGAGGAGTCTTATTTCTATTTGCCTTACTCTTAGCTATATATAGAGGTTGAGTTTGGTTCTTCATTTTCTTATTTATACACTTTTAACCTTATCTTTCCTATGTAAGAAGTAGTATGTTTCTCCCTGTGGCCCAGCTCACTCGTGCCTGGTGATCATTGCACCCAAAGCATATGTTTTGGGGTGTTGCATTTTAAGCAAAATGAAAAGCTCACACACAGTGGTATGTTGATTGGATTATTTTCTTTCTTTCTTTAGAATAGCTAGCTCTACACAGACATTATACATGCAGGTCAAATGCATAAGATGTAGGTATGCTTGCTACAACTCAGCTTGAAACAGAGCCCTTATTTCCTGTTTCCTGTGTGGAAAAGGCTACTCAATGCTGTTGTAATAAGAAAATAATTGCTAGGTGAGACGTATCTTTTAGAAGGCTGATTTGGTCATGCTCCTTATAAACTTGCCTTTAACAACTTTTTTCAGCAGGTGACCATAATAAAGAATTGGGAAGAAAAGTTAAAAAGAAAAAGGGAAAATATCTAATTGAGGACTCAGAGAAACAAAGTTCCTTGTATTCCTGTAATAGTAATGCTGCAGAAGAGTTAAAAAGCAAGAAGAGGCTACAAGAAAATTGCTTTAATACAAAATCTCCCATATTTTCCACAGTATAATTACACCTGGTATTACACCCACTGTACTTCAAGTATGATTTCCTTTTCCACAACCTATGATCAATACCTTTTACAAAACAAGAATAATTTCTGCTTTGACTTAACAGGTCAGCCTGCATCTAAACATCCTATGCTAACTACCTACTCAGCCTTGTGGCAGGGACCGAGATTGGAGGGAACAGCAGGATGATGGGATGTGAGGTGAGAATGGAAGCCTGATATGAAGAACCTGCCAATTTATAAGTGGTGGTGGTCAATTCTAGCCCTGAAGCAATATTTCTGTAGTAGTTTATTACTACCTGTATGTCTACAACCTTTCCATTATCACAGTTCTAGGTGGTTACCCTCAGTAAATGCAAACAAGGGTCTTTCACAGGAAGGAACCACCTCCTAGTGTCTTGGGAAGGAGCAATCTAATGTTGTTACCAGCAACTACATGCTACTCAGAAAAATGTTTATACAGATTTGCTTTCCATGGCTTAAGGAAGACCGTTCTATGGTGCTCATATACTTTCCATTGCATTTCCAATCTGCTGTCTCTTCTCTGACATTTGGCTTGCAAACCTTTGATGAAAAAAACATACTCTGTTTCTTAGTGTTTGCACCAGCTAGTGCAAGAGGGTCTGGTAATTAAGAGTCACAGGTGCTGTAGAAACACAAATATAAAATACTTGGCCTGTTTCCTTTTTGGATAAGTGACTGAATTCAGAGCTAGTAATAGCACCTGATGACTTTGATGGAACAATAATGAAGTGTAAATATTTTAATTTTCAGGGAGAAACAAAGGTGAATGAGCTGTAATGTGAATAGAGCTGTTCTTCCTGGAATCATGATGAAAGGGAGGGATTGATGTCTATTAACTCCCCTTCCCAGTAAGCAACACGGTAAGTTCCCAAAGCTTTCACAATTTAGCTTTTTCTCCATTCTCTTTGTGAAGGATCTACTTCCTCTTTTCTCATTGACTTTCTTCCTCTCAAATAAGGACATACAACTTGTCTATTGTCTTCAATATCTGGTTTTAGAATAAACCCATTATTGTATAAGGTCTAAATTTAAGAGATATTTCTTTAGAAGTTTAACAGAAGTTAAACAGAAGTTTACAGTTCAAGGACCTGCCATCCCTGGTGATCCTTTATGTCACCTAAGACTAGGCTGGTAACCTTATTTCAAAGTCTGATTTTACAAACTTAGGGTTGGGATACTGTGTTCATGATCTTTGCCTGAGTTGCAGGTTTACTGATGTGTTGCTTCCATATGGATTTCTCTGGGGTAGGTCCTGCTGAGGGAGTTGCAAGGCACAATCAAACGTGGACTCCAGGGATCTTTGTGTTAGAAAAGTACTGACACTGCACAATAAATTGGTAAGGAAGATTCACCCCTATTCTTCTGAGTTCTTTTCCTGGCATGTTGTAAGAAAAGTGTTCTAAACTGTTTTAGAGGAGAGTCATTCAGTTGATGTGGTGGCTGAAATTGCATCTATTTTCTCAAAATCCTTTTAAATGTTGCTTTCTCCTTTGACTGATCCATTGGATCTGTGCCAGCTTCTCTTAGGCTGCTACTGGCTTTCCCACTCAGATTTTCCCAGTTACAGGATCACAGAATCTCAAGGGCTGGAAGGGACCTCTAAAGATCATCTAGTCCAACCCCTCTGCCAGAGCAGGACCACCTAGAGTAGGTCACACAGGAACTCATCCAACTGGGTTTTGAATGTCCCTAGAGAAGGAGACTCTACAACCCACCCAGACAGCCTGCTCCAGTGCTCCCTCACCCTCACATTGAATAAGTTTTTCCTTGTGTTTCTTTGGAACCTCTTATGTTCCAGCTTGTACCCATTACCCCTTCTCAAGAAAAAAACCTTTCTCTTACTTCCTTATGTGTGAAAGAGTAAAGTCTTACCTAGAGCTTGATATTTTCCCAGCTCATATCAAAAGAATATAATAGCCTGGGTTGACTTATAGGCACAATTCTGCATTGGAGACTAAGACACAAGTGTGTATTAAATCCCTCAGAACAAACAGAAGTGCTAGCAACCGACTAAAGACTGAGGTGATAAAATGCTGTGGAAACATGGTTATATCACTGCAATAAAAGAAGCTTCTTCAGAAAAAGATCACAATATTTATTCATATTTCTTTCAGGAGCTGCACACTCAATAGTGATGCAGCTGGTTATAGTATCTTGCTGACCTTGGGCCTTAGCATTACTAGTGGCTACTTCATTATTTTGATGCTTATTTCCCTTGTCATCAACCCTTAGTTTAGAAAGTAGCATGGATTAAACAAAGAAGGATGATTTTTTTGTTTCCAAACAATGATTCAAGCAGCGATGAGCTGTGTATTTTTAGTTATTTGGATGTTTTCTGGGTAACTCTGACATGTTAACCTCCTGTTCTGCCTATGGGTACAGATCTGTACTGCCACATTACGCTCAGATCAGCAAACCATGTCACAGGATTAGTCAAAGGAAATATTCATGACTAATCATTACTTTATAGGTTTGCAAAGTGCTGTTTATGCAGAGATGGCTTACCTGTTACTGCCAGAGTGAGGACATGGTGATGTGTGATGCACATGGAGTTGGATGTCAAAAACTATTGGGCTGTGGCAGTGTCCTGCTAGTCACCGGATGGCCAGATGGCTTCTGCTGTGCTGATGAGTCTGCACATTGTCCAATTTGAGAGCTACTGGCTGAAACTCATTCTTACTTTTAGCCATCCTGACAAATTTTTCATAATTGTATTCTTGGTCTGATTCCTGACTGGACTTGTTAACAGACTATAACAGACTATCAAGCAACACATTCAGCAGTCTGTTATTTTGTCATCATCTTTTTAAGAGCTACAGCTCTGAACCTGTGCTTTATTGTGCTGACTGCAGTACAAGGAGACTAAAGGAAATTGCTCATACCTCAAACAATTTATAGTCTATATATAAAACGGGATGCCCCGTGAGTCTCTATGCATTATGAAAACACAATTGCAAGTTTAGGAGTTGGGGATTAAACAGAATGTTTTGTCTTGTACATCTATTCCATATAATTTAACCTCCACAAAAAGAACCCATGTATCTTTCAGTGCAGTTTATTATACCACTACAAGTTTTTGACTGTATCCCTTCATGAGCACCAATTATGTTCATATCCTGTGCTTGGCACTTGAAAATCTTCTTCTATAAAGTTAATAATGAGAAAAAAACACTCCACAGAACTTAAATGAATTCTGATTGTAGAAGCTGAAGGTAGAAGGAAAGATGGAGCCAAATATAAAGCATATTCCAAGGTACCTTCTGGCTGTAGCCACTTGTTCTCTCTCTGATCCTTACCTCCTGCCCTCTCCTTGATACTCTATGCTTCATTGAGGTTATCTGGAAAATTAGATCAGTTGTATGTGATGAAAAGTCAGATTTTATTCAGGTTTGGGGAGGATATAGAGGAGTTCTTACTCAATACACTTGACAATATACAAGAGTGCTATGAGGCTCAGATGGAACAACCTCTTTTGGTTCTGCCCGTGACTCACCTTGTCTTGATTGCATGTGTAATTCCCTGATTTGACTGATGAGTGCTGTCACAAGGATAGACCCTGCTGCTTTGAACCAAAAGCCGTTGCACAAATGAATCCAGTAAGACCTTGATGGGTTGTGTTTACTCCAGCACTTCCCTTCATACATGCCTGTAGCAAAAGATGTTACAATTCAGTTTTGGTATTTTAGGGAGGAAGAGTCAATCTCTACATAGTTTTGCCTGCTGTGGTGCTGTTCATTTGCATTACACAGGTGGTTTGAAATGAATTTGAATGAAGCTATCCCGCAAACTTTTGCTTCCATAGCTGCAAGCTTTACTAGGAAACCATGCTCTTTTATCTTCAGTGCTTGATAGTGCTGGTTCTTGCTTTTCTGATCGGGTGGGCAAAAAGAGTAGGGAAATTGCAGTCACTTTTAAAAAAATATAGTCTAAAATTCCAAAGCAGGATGTTTTTAATGGTATTCCTTGCAAGGGCTAGACAGACTTTGAGATCAAATTTACCTAGCCACCCATGGCTTTTTAATAGCTAACTATAACCATTTTAATTCTTCCCTGAGCACTGATTAGATGCGGTATAAACTGCAGCAACAGTCTCCTGCCTCGTAAACACTGACAGAAAGCACAATCTTAAAATTCACATAGGATTTGTCCCTAGGACTTTGTAAGATGAACTGGAGAGTGAGTGGCATTCCACATATTCAACAACATGCAAATACTGACTTTGCAAGCCAATATAGCTGCTTTTAAGGAGAAATATAGACCAAACTTCAAAAAGACCTTTATATCCAGATCTCAGTACCCCAAGTGAATCACAATTAGGCTTGGAAACACATGACCAGATGTTGCACTTGCAAATACTGGAAGCTGTTGGCTGCTGGGCATTTAAAAAATCTGCTCCAATATAAATTGAGAACTGTTTCTGCACTCACTTCTACCTGCCAAGGGTTGTGGTTTTTCTTTTCCTTTTGTAGGCTGTTTCTCACTCACCTCCATGATACCTGAGACTTCATGTACTACAAAGGATTCAGAAATAAAGTTGTTATGTGAATGTAGCTCTTCAGACTAAAAAGAAAACAAAGTTCCCAAGCATCTTGTTTTGAAAGGTAAAAAACATTTTTTAGTACTTATGTAAAAGGAAAGTTAAACATTACTGAGAAAATAATTGAAATCAGTTGCTTGCTGTATGGTTCAGCTCCAGGACTGGAGGCAATTAAAAATATTTGTATTTTAATATTTGGAATAGATCAACTGTGTAAATTATTTGGAACTCTATGACTAAATTTTTCATCTTTAGAAATCTGAGGTTTGATTCTGTCAGTTTTTAAAAATCAAGGGTTGTGAGATATGGGAAACTAGTTCCTTAAGTGGGATGCAGAAATGTAACAGCAGTTAATATATCCCTCCTGGTAATAATCAAATCCACAGATGATGAGGATTCTCTTGTGAAAGTACTTTCAAGAAATGGAGGGAGAAAGATGGGGGTTTTTGTCCTGTTAACAAGACCACACCATGACCTGCATTTGCAAAGCACATGTAAGGTCAGGCAGATTGCTATTCACTAAGCAGAATAAAATGTGCAGTCAAATAAAGAAAATCTGTAAGTGAATTTTTATACTGACTGCATAAACAATATGGAGTTGATTTATGTGATAAAGAATTTATGCTTAGCCAAACCAGCATTTGTAATATGTGGTTTCCTTCTCAATTGCCCTCATCAGGAGGAAAGCCATCCATTGTGACTCCTCTTTTTCCAGGGTTCAGCAATGCACTCTGAAAGTACAAAGATCTAAGGAAAGAAAGGAGAGGCAATTGTAGTGCATTGCCAATAAAGAATTCCAGCTATTTGAGTTCACAGTTTTTTCATTGCCTTTGAGACTGGGAGGGATAATGAGAAATAGAGTCAGAGTGGGATTCTCATGATGGCTACTCATAATTACAACAAGCTTTGTTGATCTGGGATGCATATGTTGTAGTAATAGTGTTTCACCCATATTTAGCTTAGTCTTTTAGCCAGGCTAAGCCTGGGGGCTGTGAGGGTCTGTACTGTGCAATTAGAGTGCAATGGGCTGCACTCTGCAAAAGCAGAAGTGTCATTGCCCTTTGTTGTATGTGCACAGTGTCTTTGGTAAAACAGGCACAAGAAAGAGAAGACTTCAGAGCAGACTAAGCTCCGACCTCTGTTTTTATGTTGTACTTTCCTCAGAGAAAATTTCCTGTTGTGTTCAATTACAATGTCTTAAATACAGTACTTAAAGTTAAAGTCAATTTTCTTAAAGAGGAAAGAAATACAGACTTTTTAAAACTGTTATTCTATTGTGCTCTCTCATCTTCTAGAAGATCAATTTCTGAAGGCATAAGTTTGCCTGCAATTATTGTGCTACATGGAAATTTCACATAATGGCATTTATATGGACTTTTCCTTCAAACACAAAGAAATAAATTATGTAAGTAAATTACTTGGATCACTAAAACCTGCCAATTAGGATGATTCACAGAGATTAATCTATTGCTCTAAAACACAAGCAGTCAATTAAAATTTTCATTCAGCTATAAGCTACTGAAAAATTAAAATTTAGCAATCCTAATTCTGTGGACAGTTTGATCAGAAAATAAGCAAATAAAGATTTTGTCATGACCATCATTATGTTAAAATAAACAAATAAGTTTGGTTTAGCAGCTTTTTTTTTCCAGCATGCCTCACAAATAGGAGGAAAAAATCAAGAATCTAAGTTTAAGCAGTAATTAGCTTAACAGATGCCAGAAGGAAATATGTTGGCCAATTATCAGCGTAGCATAACAATGCTTCATATTTTATCCAAAGAGTGATGAGTATGTTTTCTACTGATGTAAATAAGTTCCATTCCTGTGGTTAGGTAAGAGTCAAAAGAAGAAGTCATTATGTTATACTGTAAGTGAACAGATAACAGAATTGGATTAGAAGTGGACTAGACTCCATGGAAAACACAGAGATTTGAGATATTCCAGTCAGATGCTCAATGAAAATGAATGACAGTGTGCTCTCTGCCTCAATATGAAAGGCTGTCTGATGGTAAGGTCACTCTTTAGAGGCAACAGATTTTAGAGTCAAGTCAAGAATAAGTCACTATGCTTGCATGTACCTGAAATTTGAAAGGAAGTCTCTCTCAGCATGGTTTGTGCGAATCTGTATAGATGCACAACTTATAAAGTGAGATCCATGCTGTTTGTTAAGCATAAAACCTCACAAAGTTCTGGGAATAAAAGCTCTTTTATGGGATCACCATTTTTTGCTTTGAATATAGAGGCTTCAGCACTTGAAGTAACAGCAGGAGTCTGTTATTTTGCAGCAGTATATTTATTCTACTGACAAGTACATGTTTAAGATCATATCTGAAATATCAGTTTGGCTGCTTTTTGGTGGTGTGTCTCCCAGTATGTGATGATCAGGTGACATGATTGTGACCATATTTCAACTCCTGATATCATACAGCATGACAGGATGAGACTGAGCATACGAAAACTTTTCATGAGTTCTGCTGACTGAGAGAGGTTGTGGGAAGGAAAGCAAGTGCTTGCATTAGCTGGTGACAGAGCTAGTCTGCTGTAGGCATGGGGCTGGCCCAGAAAGGGCAGGAGCTCCCTGGACTTTGTCATGGCTTCACCCTTCACACCATTGAGGTCTCCATAAGGGTTTGCTGTACATAGCAAGTTGCAACACTGAACCCTTTTTCCCAGGCATACTCTGTTTTTTTAGCTAATGTTTAAAAACACTCTAGATCAATGGTGCGTTCCCACTCTTGTGCATCAGTCCCAAGTGGGGTTTTCTCTGGTCACCTTGAGCTTACAGATATAAGTTAGTGGTAGTTTATGCTAAACAATGTAGGAAAGCTATAAAGTCTTTTGCAAGGTAATGTTGTTTTCAGAGTTCTTTTCATTTTTCCTTTTATTTTTTCTCAGTGCATAGCAACTAAATGTTCTCATTTTATTAGGATTGTCTTTATAATGAATAGCTTCTACTTTCTTCTTTCATACAACATTATTCTCTTGAACCTCTGTTGTACTCCTGCTGCCCACAAAATTTCTGTTTAGAACCACAAGAGATTAAAAAAAAAGTAACAGATTGCATACTTTCTACATGGTAAAGAGAAGGTATCTGAATCTATTCTACCAGATGGCTCTGAAGCCATTGTCCTGTTGAACTGTCTGGAATCTTGCAATGGATTTAATACACATTTTTTTTTTCCTAGCAACTAATTGTAAAATTAGGTTATTATTTTTTTTTTCCTATAGTAGTTCTCTTCAGCCACATTTAACTGGGAATATAACATTTGTTGAGTTGTTTCCTCAGTTTGAGTTTCAGTTGTTATTTAAGATTTTCATTGCAATAATGGCAAATTTATACACATTTGGGAGCCTTTACCAAAGGTCATTCCTATGCTTATTGAAAGCCACTGTGTATTTTTTCCACTGAGTTGTCAGTGACTTACCTCCTTTGTTGCAAAAAACATTTTAATTCTGACTCCAAAAGCTCACTGCACAGATCAAAATCAATTTCAGCTTCTCTAGTAGTTTGCCCATGTAAGTACAAAATGGCATTTGATGATGAGAGAATAGTGGCTAAAGAAAAATAATGATGTTATTCCTTTGTAAAATCCCAGTTTTTCAAACTGGGGTGGGATTGGTTGGTGTGGAAACACTTTTTCAAAACATTTTTCTCTATTTCCTAGTGAAAATGAGAAACCCTGAGAAAGCTGAGGAGAAAGTGAAGGTTTTCTGGGAAACATTGCCTTTTTACTTCAAAATAGTATCAACTTTTTGAAGGCTGAGACTTGCACATGGTTTAGAAATATTTTATACCTTCCATAATCTTTGTCCAATGCTGAGAATGTGTTTTCATTGCCTTGTTTAGCAGAGTAAATAAAAGTGTCTCCTCAAAGTGCCCTGATGCCAAGAACAGTGTAGCAAACCATGCCAGGAATTTCTTGCTTTTCTAAATAATTGTTTTGATTTATTTTTCTACACAGAAGGGGGAAGTGAGCTAACCTTACTTTCCTCAGTGGGAAAGATTTCTTGGTTTTAGGTTTTTTTGTGTTTTCATCCTGGTGAGTCTGACCTTCTTGCTCTTGCCATGGAACCATGAGCAGGGACATTCTCCTATAGCTGTTTCCCTTGCTTTTAAGATATTCCATAGCGTCTGTAAAATCCAGTTTATAGCTCCCAAATCTTCGCAGTGATCTCTATTTTGCCTTTGAGCTATTCTTCATGCTTTTGACATATTATCTTTGCAGACTTGTATATGTTAGTTATCTCTCTGGGAATCTCTTTAGATATTGATGGAGAATAATTCTAGGTCGACGTAACAGTTTGACTCCAGCTGCACTGAAGCTATGCAGAGCTGCTGCCTTTAGGAAACAGCATCTTATTGTTTTCAGGGGAAAAAAAAATCTATTCTGAGGAATAACTGCTGCCTTGGTATCTCTTTCAAGAGAGAATAAACAAAATTTGCTCTGGATCTGTGGTGGCGGTTGCTCTTTTACTTTGTTTTTGCACACCAGGACTTCTTGCCTAAGGTCCAGGAATTAAACAAGTTTCTGTTCAGTAGTTAATACTTGAGAAAAGCTCTTCCAAATGACTTCTGGAAACCAGATTGGCCAAAGGCTACAGTCCATCCAGAAGTGACTCATTATGTCTGTCAAAGGACCTTGCAGGTGGAAAATCCTCCCTGAATCAATGTTGTCTGGTGGCTATGAAGCAAGTAGTACTGAGTTGGGTACAGCAAGATTCATCTGCACAATAAACTAGTCTAAACCACTGTATAGTAGTCAATCTAGGTTACAAAAGATTGCTGTATCAAATCCATTTTAATTTTAGCAAAAGATTTTTCCATATAGAGGACTCTTTCAAACAGTACTTCTCCCCAGCAGATGCATTTCTAGTGAACAGTTCCACTGTCATCTGCTCCTAGTAGACTTCACCTTCTGGTTCCAATTTATTTGGGTTGTATGGATAGCATGCACAATATAAAGGAAGGGGGTGCATCTTCATATCTGTTGCTGAGTGATGGGACAAGATGGGAATGATACATTCCACTTCAACTGATTTTAGGTATCAAGAAGATAATTAACTTCTAATTGGCTCCCCTGTGAAATAAGGTGGAGAAGGAGCATGAACTATAACCCACTCCCGAAGTTCTAGAGGCTGACTAGGTGTACAAGAGATAGGAGGACTTTTTCAGGGTCAGATAATAATTTCAATGCATCAGGACCAGATGCATTTGAAGAATTAGTTTGACAAATCATTCCTTATTCTTTTCTTGGGGTGATGCAGATACTTGTATTCTTAGTCACGGTGGATTTCAGCTCAGTTCATCACCAAGTCAAATAATAGAAAAGTGACACTTTGCAGAACTCTTTAACATTCAAATCATTTTTTTTTTTCCCCCAAGAATAAACCCTGTTGATGTCTCTTCAAGGGAAAAAGAGATCTGGAGGCAAACAAATGTGTGGGGAAATTTTTGCAGATTACTGTTTGATCTTCCAACCAATTCTCCGTAGACTTTTATGATTCTGAGTCAGATTGTGGTTGCTAGAAAACTCTTGTGTTGTGCCAAGGACTGTTTTTCATGCCTCAGAACTGTTGCTGTCATTTCACAGTGACTAGGAAACCTTTGAAATTTGTATGACTTTGATATCACTGATTAGCAGTTGCAAGGACTCCTTTTTTTCTCTGGTGTTTCCTGGGTTTGTGCTGTTACAGGAGCCAGCATATTCTTACCAAAGGTACTGTAGTGATCAGAGTTCCATGCTAACCATGGAATGTAGTAGGAAAATGCTATCCAGTAACTAAAAGGAGGGATAAAAGCAACTCTAAATGCTTACTGATATTCTAGTTAACAGACTAATTACTCTCTTTTTAAGACTAAAAGACTTTTCAAGACTGAAATTTTAGTCAAGGAAAACGCAATAGGTACCTTGTCTCGTTACACAAAATTAATTGCAAAGTGTATATATAGAGATAAATTAATGTTATGTTTGTTCTGGAAAAAGTACAGTGATTTGGTAAAATATTTATTGTCCTTTTCTTCCCCTTTGTGTGCACATAATTTCTATTATTGTTAATTGATAGATGCTTATATTCAATAAAGAGGAGATTTCGAAGGAAGTAATGTAATTTCTTCGGTTTTCATTGAACTTTTTTTTATAACATAGATTTATTTGCTTTGCATGTGTCAGCAACAGGTCTGAGTAACTGTGTCATCCCTCACTACAGTACTTTCAGATCACTGTTTCTGAAATTGCTGAAAAAGGGACTTTATCTTGAATGACTGAGAAGGAAGAAGCTATGAGAATACCAAAGTTATTATCAGCTCAAAGGAGGTCTTCAGCTTTGCTCAGAAAAGGGCAGTAGATATTAAATACAATCTTTTCATATTCAGCAAACAGTGAAAGAAAAAGTTCCAACTTTCTTTACATGTTCTATTAAGGGTAACAGTTGTTTCTACTAGATACCTTTTCCTCACTGCCTGGAGTACTTGGAAAACCCCAAGACTTCACTATATCTACTTCAGTTATTTGTCTGAAGTAAAAATCATATGTAGAGAATCCACTAAAAAGGTACAAAAGCAATCTTAGCAGACATATTGGTCTTTTCAACTGCTTTTTCTTTCTTCTTAACAGCAAAATTTTCCATGCTGGGCTAATGAAGATTTCAATACCTGGATAGTTTATAAAGCAGTACCTAATTCTAACTTGTCTGGCGAAATGTAAGGTAGAGAGTTTGTGAGCAACTGGGTTAACATTTCTCTGCTTCACTTACAAATTCACAGTGCTTAGAGCTGGAGAAAAATGATACTGTGATACCAGGGAGTATGCCTTAAATCAATAGATAGGATCTTGGCAAGACTTTCTAGGTCTGAAACATGGCTACCTGGTATAATTTAGCCAGTAAGCTGTGTCCCTTTTTTTTAAAGTATTATTCATAGGGGACAAAAACATCCTGTATAAGCATTCATATTTTCTTTACAATGCATGTTTAGAGAGAAGAACTCATAAAATGAGATTATCTGTTAGGAAAATCTCATCTCCTCCTCCCTATTGCATCTGGTACATTCATTTGCCCTGGCACTGCTTCCCTCTTGTGTAGATCCAATACAGAGAGGCTCTTGGTGTCCCTGTTCAACTCCTGTTTTGCTCAGAAGTCAAACAGCCCTCCTGCAAGCAGTCAGATGGTAATAAGCAGGGGCCAACACCACTAAAGGATTCCTACTTCCTCTGAAAATACCTATGTCCAGCTTTCCTTAGAAAATGATGTGTCAATGAATTTCTCTTTACTGGAACATTTGGTTCCTTTTCAAGCTTCTTCTAATTTTATTTTTTCATAGTCTAATATTTTGGGATGAAAATTTTCCAGAGTTTACTTTTCAAGCCTAGTAAATCCCAGTTTATTTATTAATACAAAAGGAGTCAATTGTGTACTTCCTAAGATATTAGTCTCCACCTCTGCCCATGATGTTGACTGTAAAATTAAAATTCTATTACAGCTTTTCTTCTAACTGCTCAGATGAGGTCAAGATTTAGATATGTCCTTCAGTCCTTGCTTACTCATTTTGATATTCAAAAAAACTCCAGCACATTGGACAGCTACCAAACGTCACATTCAAATGATATGGTGCTTTACTGTCTTGCTTTTCCCTCTATATCTTCAGCAAATTCTTATTGGGTAAAAGAAGAGCTACACACGTCATTTGTTTTATAGAGTTTCCTTTCCAGTTCCAAATTATCAAAACTACAAGCAATGCTTTTTATATTGACATATTTCCCTTCCACTCCTCCCATTCTTTTGAACTAGTCTTACATTCCACTTTCCCCTTCTTGAGGGTAATTTTCAAGGGCCTGTAAGCAGGAGTGCAAAGTGAGACTATTTGTGGAAAAGTATTTTCCTGGAGTGGCTGCCTGGCTGCACCTTTGCCTTTCTCTGCTGTTGTCTTCATTCAGCTGTGAATCTCTATATCCAGAAAGACAGCTATGGTCTCCCTTACAAAAATAAAAGTTTTCTAAAGACAATCTTTCCAGGTATTTTTCTTTCTTTCTGAGCTCACCTGGGAAAAGTAGGTAGGCAAAGACTGAGTATTTGAAAACACAAATGTAAGTTAGTGAGCTGTCAGCAGTAGATGTGATACATACACATGTATAAGCCAAGGGTCATTCTTATAAATGCTGTTTCTCTGCCTTAAGTCTTGCATTAATATTCAGTTTCCGTTGTTAACTTTCAAATCTTTTTCTCTGTAGAGAGAGAACACTATTTCCTCCTGATTTAATGCTGGCACAGTAGAGACTGCTCTGTGTAGCACTCTGAGGCTCTGTGGTGCACCCCAACCAATTTACCTTTCTACCTTTGATATACTTACTTTTTCTTTCCATCAGTGTTGTTTTTTGGTTTTGTTGTTGATTGGAGGTTTTTTTAATCACATGTTTCTAAACAGATGCATTTTTATGGCAAATTAGGTTGCAAGTGTACCCCTTTTTACCTAGTTTTTCTTCCCATCCAGTAGTAGCTTCTACCATCTTGCAGCAGAACCAGCCTTCAAGATCCTAACTGCTACCTTCTCTGAGTGGAAATGGTGAAGAAATGGTCTTTTTTATAAGAGTTAAAAGACCTTCACCCTTACATAGAGTTTAAATATTCTCTGAGGTTAAGAGGTTGTTACTAAAAACAATAACCAGAAATATGAATACTAGACGTGATTGCATCCCTTTTTGGCAGAAATGAAATTTCAAGAATGTGCTGTTTGAGCCAAACTTGTGGAGGTGAGCTCATGGTCTGGAGAGAAGTTTATATCAATGAGATTGAAGAGGCCAAGGGCTTGGTGCTCATTTCTGTTATCAAGAGATTTTTCCAGTTGCAAAAATCTTTCTTTAATTTTTGACACGAAAACAGGTGTTACTGACATAAGTCTCACAAAAGCATTTGAATGAGAGTTTGAAAGATGAGTGTTCTAGTGTGGTATGAGAGTAAGCTGACATAATTTGGGCTACCTGGAGCTTTTCATGGACTTCTAAACATTTTGGCTTTCCTGGTTAGTATCAAAACTCTTTTTGTACCATTTTGCAGAGACTTCTTCTTGATAAGCTGGTGAAGTCTCAGTGCAGTAAATTTAAATATAAATAACTTAAGGCTGAGTGAAAAACAAGCTGTCTTAAATGCAATAGATTTTGTTTACTAATTAATAAGAATCACAAAAAGAACTACAAAAAAGCCTGTGAAAGGTAAATGGATTTATGCTTGAGTCAGAAATATTTGAAAGACAGTTTATCCCAGTACAGAAAGTCTCTATTTTAATATATAAGTAATCCTTCGAATAATGCTGGAAGGACATTTCATAAGAAGAGAAGAAAATTGCAGAGATTTGAATTGCAAATATTTGCTGCAACCATTGTTTTCCTGAAATATATGTTAAGGGTGTTTCAAATTTTGACTGTTCCCATTTTTTACCAGGTGTGACACATCAGCCTTGTGTCCCCCCCCTCCAAGTTTAAACAATGCAAACTTTTGTTTTCACAAAATCTGCATGATGAGCTCTTCTAGACTATTGAGATTAGAAAACCCAAGGGATGTAGTTGCTAAAACTTAAACAATTATAAATTAGCTCACAGTACCCAGCAAGAAAACGGTAAAACGTTTTTCAAAACTAATGATATTGTATTTATTCTCACATAATCCCTTTTTGTCACAATTCACACTTATTATAGCTGTGCCATTTAACTAAAACTCTGACAAGCTACTGTTCTGCTGCTGTATTTAGTCTCTTCTTTTTTGCCAGGGGGCTAAGTATGGCTGATGAATTGAGTCCTTCGCTACAAGAGGGACACTGAGGTTCTGGAGTGTGTCTAAAGGACAATAAAGCTATGAAGAATACTGGAGAACAAGTCTTATAAGGAAATGTCCCCAAATTGCACCAAGGAAGTTGCAACTGGAGATTAGGAAAAGATTTTTCATCGAAACAAGTTATCAGGCATTGGCCCAAGGAAGTGGTTGAGTCACCATCCCTGAAGGTATTCAAAGCCATGTAGATGTGCTGCTTAGGGACATGGTTTAGTGGTGGATGTGACAGTACTAGATTAACGTTGGACTCAACATTAAAAGTCTTTTTCAACCTAAATGATTCTGTGATTCTATCTACTTCTAACTGAAACTACTGGTTCAGATGTTATTTTCAAAGAAACTCCTCTTCATTTTTGTGGTAAATGAATAATATAGCTAATTTAATCAAGGCAAGCAGACCATGTGACATGGGACCTGAAGTGAGCTTGCTACAACTGGGAGATATTAATTTAATTAATTCCTTACTGGGGAACAGATGATAGTTTATATATGTTATTCTAGCTACTATTGTTCACAGCCCAGTGGTATTCACTTAAATAGGCAGTGATTGAGGTTTAATGGGCTGTTACCCTGGAGAACAAGGCTTACTGGGGTATGAACTGGTATTCCAGAGGAGAAATAGCAGTGTGGATATTGAGTCCAGTGACCTTCTGGCTGTATCTTCATGAGCATTTTGGATTGGAGCAGGAAGGTATTTTGGGGAAGTGGCTACTCTGTCTTGGAGGCAATATTAAACCAGGATGCCAGAACAGAACAACAATTTATAGTCCACTTAGAGGCCAGTAGCAATCAAAATTTACCTGACTTGATCTCTGAAGGGGATATATCCAAGGAAAATGGGAAAAATGGGTTTTATGAAGAAAAAATTATGAACAATGATCTGCAAGGTGGACAACAGGTATGGTATCATTGCAGGCTGGGTATATTTCAGAGGCTGGATTTATTTGATGAGCTTAGTGCTAATCTCTTTCCACTACCTGGCCACTTACTTGTAACATGACAACTTAATTTCCCATACTGAACACAAAGTCCAGAAAATATTCAGATAATTACCACGGGAACAAGTAAAATTTTGTCAGCACTTTAAGTTTTTGCTCAGTGTTCACATCATGGGCAGTAAAGGCTCCTTAATATACATTGCAACATTTATCCAGCTTCCCAGTCCATGTAGTAACTACATATTTCTTATAACTGAGTCTATTATATAATTTCATTTAAATCATAAAGCTAGATCCAAAGCAACTGTGTATTTAACAACAGGATGCAACTTACACTATAAATAGTCCTGCAATTGACTAGGAAACAGTTACTCTCTGTGTGAACAGATATTTTGGATACTGAGAGAATGTAGTTTAAATGCATTGTTCTTTTATTGTTATGCCCTTAATTTTTAGAGACTTGGATAAGTCTGTTAATTAGGTCTGTCAGAAATTAATGTGAATGTTAAAGTCCTGTTCTCATCAACAGTGTAGCAGCTTTCAGACTCCAGCTTCAGGTTTCCTCTGCTCCTTTCTGCATACCTCTACTATGCTTGAAAATGGGGAATGTCCTCAGCTGCTTTACAGATCTTTTAGCCCGCTGCTAATCTTCCATTAAAGGTAGACTGCTTCTCAGCATGCAGTCATTTTCAGACCTATTTGACTTAAATTGGTACTCATTTAAGGAAGACAGCAATCTACTGGTAATTTGTCATCTGAGTGTAATTGATAATCTGCTGCTGTATCCCAGCTCTAGCAATGAAATAGCTTCAGTTGTTATTTTTTTATCTACTACCCTGAGGATACAAATTAGATGGCTAATAGGCTGGTCAAAATAACAGAAAATTGTCCATAGTTGCTTAATCAGATTAAAAATCAGTATATTTAAACCCAAGTAAACAATCGGGAAGTTATTTAAATATTATATTATCTAATTATAATTAAATCATAACTTCCTCATTTTTGGAGAGAGAAGGTGTATAATAGATTCATTCTACAAACATTATTTTATGAAACTCTGAATTCTCAACTGTCATTTCTCAGTTACAAGACCATTAATATTTACAGAAACACTCACTGTAATTTGCAACATATTAGAGGAATGAAAGCCTGATGTTCAAGTCTTCTGGGTTTTTGTTTTTTGCTGCTTTGGAAATACAAGCATGGTGTTAGCATTTGAAGTGGTGTAGACTTAATTTTGTTAAACTTTTCTTCTAAGAAATTTTAGTTTCTCTTTAATTACCTTATTTTCAAATAAATCTCTGCTTGCAACAGTTAACACTTTTCTTTGTCTTTTCAAGTTGGATACCAAGAATATTTTATTCTTAAGCTTTTAAAATCCTTTGGTAATTCAAACAAAATGAAGTCACTGGTAGCCTAAAATGTAGATTTCTGCTATGCATAACAGCCAGATTGAAGCAGTTTCCTTGGCAAAGAGAGATGGAGTCAAGAGAACTGGTGTTAACAGTCAAATATGAACAGTTAAAAGCATTCTCATTAGTAGCTAAAAGTGATTGACTGAGTGATGGAACTACCAAGTGTTTACTGGAATGTATGAAGGTTTATTAACATTGGCACAGGGATCCTCCTGTTTGTCTAGACACTTACAAAATCTAGTATGTCTGGACTGTGATTTGTGGAACCATTACCCTTTATAAACAGTATTTTGTTCTAAGTCATAGACATGGCCCCAAGTACACTGCAATACTGGCCTGGAGCATCAATTGGTTTTGACAGAAACCTGCTAGTCACAAATAACAGAGTAAAATGATTACTCTCTTTTTTTAATTCTCTTTGAGCTAGGGCTCTGGAATGCGGTTTCAGAAATCTGCTGCCTCCTTTATTCCATATAAAACATTGCTTTCCTGATAGTATTGTTTAAGAATGTTCCTTCTTTATTTCAAGAAAAGATATTTGGGATTGCAATGTCTGGAAGAAAGGATTGTGTATACCTCAGGAAACAGCATTTCCTAAATTATTGCAGAAAAACTTGTGCTGTGGGCACAGATGTTTCTTAACAGGTATTTCTTTTTCATTAGGTCACAAAGCAGTTAAATACAGAAGACAGAAAAAGTCCAGAATCCCTTGCTCTTTACCATTCGTCTTCTTCCTTTCTTTAAATTCTGCATGCATCCTCTCAGTAGTCTTTCCCAGAAAATGACTGCTTTCAAAACTTCTGTATGTGAAACACAACAAACATATAGTCTCATTTACCCTGTAGGTATTTAATGTTGTTACTCTGTTCTAAGCCAGAGAGTAAGGCAAGCACTTTCCAACTTAAATATAATATCCATGATTGATGAATGTATTGCCAGTGCCTATTAAATTCAAGTCACAATGTCAGATTTTGTCACAAACTTGTACGGCTCATTTGACAGTAAACCTATGACTCTGGAAAGCTGTAGTGTAGCTTTAAGTCTAGCTTGTACACGGCTTAGAGAGGATAGCCCAATAATAAAGCGACAAAGTCACCATTCCAGGATGTATGCCTCAAAACAAGACACAATCTCCAATAATGAGGCTATGCCTGGTACTTGCTCTTCACTTCGGAATCAGAATGAGATATATAGCAATGCTAGTATAACTGTATTTAAATGCACGTAGGCCAGAAAAACAGAGGCAATATTCTTGTGAAAAATGGAGCTTTTTCAGTGCTGTGGAATACCTACTGCTCACTTTACCTTTGGCTACACTGAAGCAGGATAAAAAGGGAGGAGATTTTACTAGGTACCCTGCTGTGTTGGTTTGAAAAACAAACAAACCAACCTCAATAACACAAACCCTCCCCAACTCTTAGATTATTTAATGGATAAATATCCTCAAATGGTTAAAGTGATCATCTTAAGAATTTTTTTTTTGTAAACTCCCAGAAGTAGAAGTGAAAGATGATGAAAATTTGTGTTGGCTTTGCTTAGTTGGTTTTGTTTATGGAAGAGTTTTTGAATGCAAATTAATAGAATTTTCACTTAAACACAAAACCAGTTTCAGGAAATTGGGTGCTTCTGACAGGTTCTACCTCCCCACAGAACTGGACACTTTCATTCAGTTGCTGTATTTTGGACAGCCTTACCCCTTTTCCATCATGCATAGACAGAAGAATGTTCCTGTGCCAGTGAGACACTTCAGCAAGCTTGGGAGAGGCCTTATGTCAATGGCAACTTGCTTTTGCTGTAACAAAAGCTGCAAGTGTTAAGATCATCAGTGAGATTTTTTAAATGGCCACTCCATTACAGCTTCCATTCTTTGAATGACACCTGGTAACACATTGTGCTTTTGCAATTTTGCTGTCAAGATGTATGGTGGTTTATGGACAGTATAACTCATGGAAATAGATTGCATAGCTTGCTGCAGAAGCAGTTAGTCAACAAAATGCACTCTGGCACTTGGTGTAGAGGCTGTAATTATTTGACTGGTGGCCAGCCTAGGTAGCACTTGGGAGCCATAAATAGTATTTAGAGTTTGCTGTAAAAGCTTTTTAATTTGTTACACCAGAGTTCATTTACATTGTACACAATATGTCATGGCAAAAGCACCCTCTCTTTGTAGAACATTATGTGCAACACAATATGTTATAAACACTACTTTTTAATGGCCTCCAGAGTAGCTGCAGATAGCTCATCCAGGAGACTGTTTGGAGATGAATCTGTTACATGGCTGGAAATCCGAGATCACTTCGTTTTAGCTAATGAAATGAGTCAAGATTTGCTCTGCATTTCACATGAGAACACGGCCCACTAGCAGTTTAATCTCAATAATGCAAAGTCATTCGTTACAGACTAATGTGGGAGTTGTTGCTGTAATCGGAGAACACATCCTCTGAAAGCAGAGAAAGATCTCAGTTTTGAAGGAAGGAAATATCTGGATGAACCTGAACCTGCTGCTGTGCAGCTGACATGAAACAAGACAAATCCAACTCCAGTATTATATTGGGAAGAAGTTACCAGCACATACAAGGTAATTAGCCGTTGTCCAAAGCTACATGAATGTACTCTATAATTCTGTCACTTGAGTTCAAGTAGCTGAAGTGGGGAGAAGGGCAAAGAGACTACCAAAGAATGGAATGTGTGTTTGCAGCAGAAGATGAAAAGAGCTTAGCTGGCTTAGCCTGCAAATTGAAGGCTGAGAGGAGATAGGATTATTCTAAGTAAATGCATCAGAGACGATTAAGCGTGAGGGAGGAAGAATAAGTATGTAGGCTGAAGGACAATGTTGATAGGGAAATAAAAATGGTTAGGCACTGTACATTAGCAAACTTAGTCTGGCAACTGAATGATTACTAACAGCTGAGGAATAATTTCCAGATGGTAAATGTATAGTATGTATTTACCTGATAAAACGCAGGTGGCACAGTGACAGCCAACAACTAAAACAACAGGAAATCAGAAACAGCCTTTTTTCTTTATAGTCCAAAGATTCCAAAGTATTTTTCTTCTTCCCTTGCAAAGTTCAACAAGAAACTCTGGACTAGTTAGGGTTTATTTCACCCATCAGCATGATCTCAGGCCAACTGAGGAAAGAAAGAGACGTCACTCTAGAAATCTGATCTCAATTGGTTTTCTTCTTTAGGATCTCACATGGATTTTGTGCCTTATTCTATGTACTTGAAGTTGTCTCCATTTTTGTTAAATGACTCTTATTCCCAAGTCAACCTGACTTTGAAAAGAATGGTACCTTTCCGAATCACCGAGGCTAAAAAGAAACTGTTCTTTTAAAGCCACTGTTTCTCTCTGTGTGATTCTGTTGTGGTCTTTTTTACAGATAGAATTATCTTGTTTGGTGCTGCCAAATGAGACATCAGAAGGCTAAAAAAAAGAAAATTATGTCCAGGTTACATAGAATTGTATCTCTCCATGAGCTTTAGTGGTTTTTGAGGTTCTTGCAAATTAATTTCATCCAGCCCCACAAAGCTTGTAAATATGCCATATGTCTCAGGCAATCCTAACATCTGAAGTCAATTCTAAATTCCAGAGTCAGTCTGCTATGTTAGGAAAGATATTCTCATCTCAATGCCTTTTACTTTGTGTTTTAGCCTTCCTGACACTATTCAGCTTCAAATTTGAGTGTTAGCTGCATTATTCTAAGAAATGGTGAGAATAGCGTAGTATTTCCATGTGAATGAAACTGAAGAAGCTATCTTCCTGCCATGAGTCTTGCATGGTGTCATGTTTATGTGTCCTGCCATCAAAACTCTTGCTGATTCCTCAGGTGAGGTGATACCTCACAGACTTGTTTCTACCAGGTCAGTAAAACAGGGGCCACAGAAATATGGTGTCAACAGCTACTGTACAGTTGTTGCCTGCAGTGCCACAGGATGAGGCACTGCTCCAGGAAAGAGAGAGGGAATGTGCAGACCTGCTAGAGTACCTACGTTTGCTACTCTATGACCTCCTACATTCTCTAAACTTTCCTGTTGGAGGGACAGTCTATCTGACTTTTCAGAGCTGAGTAGGAGGCAGCAAAGCAACAATTTTGTTGTTTCTTTCACCCTTAGTATCTCCCTATGGCTAGAGTTGGCCCTGCATATGACCCATCCTCTATTAGAGAGTTCATGTTACAGCCATCACAACTTTGGGTTTGGATATTTCTAACACAGCATTTACCAGATGGTAGAATGAGGTTTTGTACCATAATGCCTTGCAAGAAATGTTTGTGCCTTGAAAGGCAGAAATGTCTCTCATCATCTCAGTACGTTAATCAACTTATGCTTGTAAAACTTTCCTCTCTGTAGAAAAGGCTTTTGTTGAAATGCAAGGACTCCCTCCTGGGACGTGTGGCGCTCTTCTTCCAAGGCAGGGAAATAATTAACTTCCATGGTCTCTCATCCATGTTGTGCTTCTCACAACAATTCAAGGGAGCTTGTTAGACGCACATAACTTACCATGCTCATCTCATGTTAAACCCATCAATCACTAAATCCACCTTTCCAAGCTGGGGCTGGAGCCAGAGGAATGAGTCAGTCATGTGGAGCAGGTGTGGCTTCCTGATTTCATTAATTTAGATAATTGCAGCTCTTCTTCAACAACATCAATCTTTTCTGGGTCTTATGTGCTAAGTCCCTGGTTTATAAATCCGATTGCTGGGGCTACTTGGTGATCAGATTTTAAACATTTTGTTTTCCTTCATGCCTGTTGGCTCTGTCTGACTGCCCACTCCACCAATCAAGTCCAATTTCTGTTATAATGAGCTTTTGGAGATGTGATGAAGTTTGAATGCCAAGGGCTGGCAAGAAACTATGGTATTTCCCAACTACACTCTGTCTTTCCTTCTCCAAAGCTCTCATTGCTGCAGCACTGCAAGTGGGATCAGCTCTAAGGAGGCAACATTGAATTTGTAAGAGTAAACAAATAATTACTTGGGGAATATGAGTGTTAGGCTGATTAATGGTAGTGAAAAGGGAGTGTTGCAATCTGATTTGGAAAAAGGAGAATGGTATATCTGAGGACTTAGTGCATTTACATCAGGTTTACAGATTGTCAGATACCCATCTCTGTTTTCATAAAGAGCAGAGGAATATCTTTAGATCTTTAGTTTCTCTAACAACTTCAGCAGTCTTCAAAATTCACAGACACGCTGATTTTTGATGGATTGTTGTTTTCCCTCAAATACTGGTGAAGTCCTGAAATATTATACTTCAGTAAAGTTTGCAGATCTGTAAATTAAAATTCTGAGCTGGAAACCCCATAGAATCAACAGCTGAAGTCTAGCTGTGGAAGTCGAAGGATTTGCATCTGCATAACACAAATGTTGGTTTTTATATGTAATATCAAGCTATTTAAAAGGAAATTATGATTTAAGGTAAAGCTTCTTCAAGTTTATTGTGTCTTGGAGCTCTGATTGCTATACAAACTTGCTCATTCTAATAACTTTATCATTTTTCACTGCTAGTGTTTAAGTTTGGACTCTTACTCTTTTTTGGTAGGATTTACAGATCCTCTTTGTGGTTTTGTGTCTCAGACAATTTCAGAGATATGCCTACACTATCTGTGTGCTTGGAATTGGGCAAATCTGTTGCAGAAATGCAATTCCTGAATTTGTTTGGAGAAATTTAAAAAAAGTAATAATGAAAAAGCCAATAGGTGTGTGGAACATTGTTTGTAGCTTAGTGAAGTATCACTTTCAGTCACATTATCTTTTTTACGGTTATTGTGTCGTGCTATAGCAGTGACACAGCCATCCCAGAATTCAGTCTTTATCTCTTATTCTGTTTAAAGTTGAATCTTACAGCTTCTCTGAAAACACACAGTCAGAGGAGCTTTAATCTAGTAAACCAAGTAATAGGCCCAGGAATATTTTGATCAATATGATTAGCTATTCCCGGAATGAAAAGATGACACGGATTTAACTGCCATCTGTCTTTGCTGTCTAATTACCAAGCTGGTGATTTTAGAAGTAAATACAGTGTTGATAAGTCTGCAGACCTGCTTACTACACGAAGCTTCCTCCAGTTTCACAGTACCAAATTCTATATGCATGAAACCAGCTGCAGTAGTCCCATTGCAGCACAGTGGATTGTGCCTTACGAGGCCATAGCAAAACTTCCACTGACCTGGGCAGCTTTGCTTACCACTGGGATCTGATTCAGGCAATGGTGAGTGGTGTGGCTCCGTGAACTGCACCGTTATAGTGAGAAATAACAAATCTTCTCAGATGCTTGATCAGCTAATGTTCAACTCAGGGGTGATTTCACAAATGGAGGCCAAGGCCTTTTGCAGGCGATATGACAGGAAGCGAGATAATGTAATGTGGCAGATTCTGCATGGAGGAGAATTGGGGTCATTTGCTGTGCCCATGTATAATGCAACCTTATGCCATAATTAAGATGCTGGATAGAAACTGTTGAGAAGGATTAGCTACTGATCCATACATTTTATATTTCTGTTTATTTAAGATAAAGCCTCATCCTGGAGGATTTTGGTGGCTTTTTTTAAACATATTAAGCCCTTTTAAAGCTTTAATTTCCTGCATTTTCTTTGTAGCTGCATTTTTTTTCATGTCTGTATCTCTGTTAAGGTGAAAAGGAGGATTTCTAGAAGGTGGTCTGGATTTAGAAGCTAGCTTTTAAAGCAGGGCACAGAACTATAGAACTAAACCATAACTCCCATAACTCATTGCAGCACTATATCCAAGGGGAAATATGTAGCTTATTTGCAGGAAAAAATGGAGAAATTTCATTTTTAAAGTATATTGAGGTAATTGTGTGTGCTTTCTTTTTAAACAGTGAAATTACCCATAAAAACTGGACACTCCCACTGAAATAGTCTTTCCTCAAAAACCCCAATTTTCTATGAGTAGATGGCTCTAAGTGAAAAATGTCACCTGTTCAATTTCTGGAGAGAGAGGGAGAAATGTGAAACAATTCTGTAAAAGGAAATTGTGCACTGAAGGCCAGAGTGGACATGAGCTTTTGGACCCCTGTTAGAAGTCAGCTTTGACAGAGGAGAAAGGGGACGGGCAGAACTGTGTTATATTCAATTATTCCATTCATTTCTCTCACTGGTTATTTCAAATGTTCAAGCTGGTGCTTGGGAACAAAAGGTTGTGGCAACCATCTGTTTCGAAAGTATGCTAGTGAAAATAAAATGATCAATTAGTATCAAAGGTAAACTTTTCATCTGACATGGAAAGTGGAAAAAATGCAAAGGTACAGAACCCCGTGAGCAGGTTCCTTAAAGTTTAAGGTATGTTTGAAACTGATTTAGGTTTTTCTAGCTAAAGAAAAATCATCATGCTTCTCTCCCTTTGCTTTTCTGTGATGTTCTTTTTCTCTTGGAAAAAATTACCATTTGATTTCCAAGTTACATTGGTCAGCTTTGTCAATTTTATACTTGTTTAGCCCATTTTTAATTCCCATAGTACTTTGATGGAACTGAAGGTCTTTGAAGACCATCTCTGCAAAGTTCAGAAGACAATTATTTCAGGACATTTAGCCTGGAAATGATCTTCTAATTTTTTAAAAAAGATGGGAGAAGAAAAAACCTCAGAAACCATGTGAATAAGTTATTGAGGGCTACATCAGTTCACTGTCAGAGTCACAGAAGATCAGACAATTTTTATTTTCCTAGGGTGTGTAGAACCAGAGGCCCATTTTGTCCATAGATGAAAGCAAGAGATAGTACGCTCTTGTTCACAGACGATGTGTCTGTAAGGAAATTAGAGATTTATCTATATTATGGTATACATTTCCTTTCAGAAGTTGTACAGCTGTGGTTAGGCAATTCCTTGTGATTCAGATGAAGTAAGAATTAGGAATATAAACACATCACAAGCCTCTTCCACTGGGAAAATTACTCTCATAACCAAAGCTGTGACAAATAATCTCATGTGCCATATATATTTCATCAAGAATAAGCAATAGGCATAAGGTAGGACTTCTGAACTTAAAAAGTCAATAAAATCATGTCTATTGAATGCATTTGTATGTCTCAGTGTCCCTAGTTCAGAAAACAGAACTTCATTCATATTTCTGAGGAGCAATTTGTATCAATTCATAATTATCTTGTGTAAAATTATTTCTCTCAGTTAATGAGTAAAATATTCAAAAGGCAAAATAAATGACCATAATATAACTAGACACATGCACACTGCAATCAGTAAACAACTTTTCAATCCTTTTGCAAGGTGGAGGTACCCAACTGAATGCTCTGATGATGTCTGGAGAATGGAGCCTGATCTTGTGTCCCATTTATCCCTTATACTGTAGTGCAGGAGTTCACCTAATCTGGAGTCTTCATCTATAGATCCAGTAACTGATTTTCCTGTCTATAAAAGTTCTGGGATTTGAGAAGAGGCCAATTTTAAGAATAAGCAAGCATGTACACTTCAGCCTTTGCATCTACTCTTCCCTTGCCTCTAGTGTAATACCTATGTCTTGGCACAATCACTAATAGTGTTTTCCAACAGACTAACTTGTTTCCCTACTCGGGTCATTATGGGCAGTCAGTGACCTTTAACTGATGAAAGCCTTGAGGCAGTGCTGAATGAACTTACTCTCTGCAATCAAAGTAAGTTTAGACAAATAATTGTTAAGTCTTAACCAATATTTTTAATTATAAATTTACTCTTTCTTTTTTTTGGGAGGAGGGGTTATTATTACACCCAATGACAGCAATGAGAGAAATATGCTGTTCTGAGCTATTACTTTTCACCTGGATCCCAGGAGATGCAGGAGAAGGTCTATGAAATTTGTTGAGTTTTTTAAAATTAATTTTGTCTCACTTCTATCCAAGTCATAGAATTGTCCCTGAAGAGATGAGTAATTATATCAGACTCTGCATTAGCTCAGTAACATGGAGATATGCATTGTGGGTTATGCATGCTATGAAAATGAACGTCTCCAGGTGTGGGTTACTCCAGGTGTGCCAGGACATCTTTCTCTAGAGACTTTCTCTGGTGATGCAGTGAATTCACAACATTCTTTTGGGGTAGAGATACAATTCTCTGCTCCTACTGGGCAAAAGCAAAAATTGGAGGAGGTTGCTGAGAGTGGAGGGAATGCTACAGCAAAGACTTCATTGGAATGTCTAAGCATCCCTATTTTTATATATTTTCTAATATACACCTAGAAACATCTCAGCATATGAAAACACACATTCAGACAACTGAAGGCAGGAGGCCCCAAAAGGAAGGTCCTTAGAAATCAATATTGACCACTGGAAAGCTCAGACCATTTGATTTCTTCTAGTTGAATCAGTGGTTAAGTGTGAATGGAAATGGAGATTCCCAGTTTTCAGTGGTAGTAAAATGTCACTGAGTGGAACTTTATCTGGTGAGGTGATTTTAAAGCCAGACCAGAGGAAATGATTGCAGAGGGCTCTGTATTTGTGAGAATTGGTGTGATGCACTGGAATGGCCATAGTATGAGCCCTTAAAAAATGTCTTTAACATTTAAAAATACTTTATTTTTTAACTGTTACAGCTATGAAGTTAAGCCTGTGTTTTAGCTCACTGCATGCCAAGGTGATCTGTTTAATACTTTTCTTCTGAGAGATGCCCTTCCTCTCAGCTGCCCAAACAATGTGTCTGTCCCCATGCAGGACAGTGAGTGTCTGGAGAGTGTGATTGTCTACTGTTGGGTGCATTTGTTGCTGATTTAGGGAGTTTCATGTTTACTGATTCTTCCTTTGATATGAGTAAGGAGCATGCAACTTGCTATCTCCAAATCACTTTTGGTACCAAGCAATTTAAGGCAGAAATAAAAGCCTTCACATCATCTTAATGCAATGACTATTTAAACAGTTACTATATTTGGTAGTACAAAGTAAGAGATAAACGTTTTATAAGTACCTAAACAGTAACTTAACTTGAAGAGGTTCGCTGCCTGGTTCATTCGTTTAAGAAGCTAACAGGATATTTATATCTCTGTCTGTTTTCCTCTGTACTGTCTCCAAAGACTAGACTCTTGATATGGGGACAAAACTATTTTCCATATGTATCTGTTTTTCTCTGGGATTTCATTAAAATAAAATCTCTCCTTCCCTGCTTAGAGTTCAAGAATTACTGGAATAATAATACAAATTGTCATATTTCCCTGATAGAGTAATGGTTACCACTTTGTAAATGCTACTGTTGTCCCTTGTGTGTTGAGAGACAGTAAATAAAAACCTTTGCTGAATGCACATGCAAAATACGAGAACCGGTTTTGTAGTTAAACAGACTATAATTGGTAACCGATCCACAGCAATTGCAGTGCTCTATATTATGTTAGTGGGGCTTAGAGCTACTGTAACTGGGCAGTAGGTTTTCAGAAGAAAATACAGTAAGAAAATGTCAATTTATTAAAGCTATTAATGAGTCTGGATATGTTTTGTGAACTTTTATCTGGAAGGGTTTCTGTCAGGTCCAGGATGGGAAGAGCAGATTCAAAAGGAATATGGCTCAGTATAAACACACTAGTGAATTTTCTCACCAGCTTTGTAGCAACATTGTGAAGATGATCAGAGGGCTGGAGCACCTCTCCTACAAAGACAAGCTGAGAGAACTGGGCTTGTTCACCCTGGAGAACAGAACGCTCTGGGGAGCCATCCAGAGAGTAGAGAGTCCTACAAGGAAGTCAGAGAAGGAATGTTTTACAAGGCCATGTGGTGACATGACAAGATGTAATGGCTTCAAACTGAAAGACGAGAGATTTAGATTAGGAAGTTCTTTACTGTGAGAATGTTGTGGCACTGGAGCCAGTTGCCCAAAGAGATGGTAGATGCCCCATCCCTGGAAATTATCTGAGTCAGGCTGGATGGGGCTTTGGGCAACCTGGACTAGCATTAGGTTTCTCTGCCCATGGCAAAGGAGTTGAAACAAGATTATATTTAATGTCCCTTTAGACAGAAACTATTCTATAATCAGAATTTATTTCCCACTGTGCCACATACTTTAACAATTTTGGCTATTCCAGACAAATGTTCTTATCCTCTGAAGAAATAGATATCCAATGGAGAAGGGAAAAAAACCCTGCAGGACTCCTGCGACCTTATGGCAGTGACTGGACATGCCCTCCATGTCTTCATATGAAAGACAACAAAAAACCCCCACAAAATCTCTTTGAAGGAGTTGGAATTCAAATACCCTAGCTTTCGTCACCTGGTGAAAATGCATTTTTTCCTCTGCAGATTGAGAGGCACCTCAATAAGCATATTTAGAGTATGAGCTTGAGTTGTCTGTTGAATTCCCTGGCTACTAGTGGTGCCTCTGTCCCCAGGGACGAAATGCAGCTTTGATTAACCTGCTCTGTTAACTTTCTAAAGTCAGATGGATTCAATCTTCTTTTTACACAGCACCTACTGCGGGAGAGCACAAGACTCAGATCTACAGAGAGAATTTGATATCTAACTTACTTGTTTAAAGAGACAAGCCCATTGATATCAGTAGGAGTGGGGTACACAGATATCTCTGGATCTTCAAATTTGCTGTGTAGTTCTAGCGTCAAAGCAAACAACAATTTTCTGTCTCCTCAGATTTTTGTTTATCTAAGAACAGTCTTTATCACATGAATATAAATCCATTGTGGAAATAGATGTTCTTCATTATTTCTTTTTCTCATTAGAATGTTAAACATTAGGCTGCCTATTTTGTATTACTTCCATAGATACCTTTTAGGTGCTACTGTATTTTGCTCACCTTCTTCTCAATTACCATTGTTTGCCCATGTGGCAAACATTCTTGTAGCTCTCTTCCTTGACTAATAATACTTTGGAAATACACAAGTCTAGGATTATTAACTCAGGCATTGCCTCCTCTCCTGGCATTGCCTCCGCTCCTGTGTTAGTTTAAATGTAAGTGTTGCAAGGAAGGCCTGTACTGCTAATCTTTGTTTTGTGAAATAATTCATTTGAATGCTTGTTGTTGCTGTTTTTCAGGGATGGTGCTGATGTCAGTGAGCAGATTAGGTAAGTTTCCACCTCCCCAAAAATATTGGGTTCTTAAGAAGGGACTCATGAAAACTTGAGAAGTTTTTGTTTTGGTAAAATGGGGATATTGCATTTTTTTGGTCAAAAAATGTGTATAATCCTCTGCACATTTTACACAGAGAAGCAGTTTCATACAACATGAAAAAAAACCATTTTTGAGATTGCAAAAATAAGAGTTGGTATTAAATGCTGCTTTAAAAATAATCAGATTTGCTTCTAAAATATTTTGGCAGGAGCAAAGCTGAATGTTTTTTATTATATAGGCAGTAATAAAAGTTTCTGTCTTATGAAGTAGCAACTTATCTAAACAGGATGAATAATATGTTCAAGGTAAGACTAGAATCTGTTAGGTAATGAAGAAATTGTGTTGACATATTGTGAATTTTAGTTCATAACCACTATAATCTGAAAGGTTTTTTCTTTTCTCTCAGCACCTGCTAACGCATTTATTTGCCTGGCTGAAGGGTTTCTAACATTTTCCCCTTCTATTTTAGACTCATCCAAATAAAAATTATATGGGTATATGCTCAGGACATGCAGGACAGCCCAGGCCCAAACTTTGCAGCTAAGCATTCATTGTTTCTAAGCATTTACAGTGCTTAGAAACAACAGACCTTGGACTAAACACCAAGAATGTTGAAACTAGTGTGGTTTCAGGTTAAGCTCATCCTTAGCTCTTCTTTGATGTCAGCTTCACTTGGAATTCTGTCTCTTCTTTTCATCCTTTCAGTACTCAGAGTTGAGAAATTCAGTGAAGAATTGCCAATTTGGTTAAAACTTCCTGTTAAGGTGGCTGTTAATTTTAACTAGTAGATGCAATCATAAATCACCAGAAAGAACAATACTTTAAAAAAACAGATTGCATCAGCATCTGTCATTAGTTGTACTACATCATTGAATTAACAGCCAACCCCAGCTCTTTAAGGTAGATCAATCATACTGTTAGCAGGTTCCCATGATACCATCCCACAGCAAACAGCTTTTATCCATTATATCCTGCACAAAATGTCACCAACTCTTCCTTTATCTTCACACTGATTCCCAACTGTTTAGCAGACCAAAATCTCTAGAACAATCTGCCCAGAATAGAGGGACACCACCAGAATCAGTGCTGCTTTTCAGTTGTCCAGACAATCAACTCTGGCTTATTTCATTGCATGCAAATTGGCTTAGAAAAAGAGACAGTCTTTCCTCCTGGGCAATCAGCACTGCAAAAACCATCGTAGGTTGAATGGTAGTGAATGGTAATGACTGCCCTGTCCATTCCTACTCTCAAAACATTTATATGAGATTGTAGCCATGTCACATCTGGCCACTTAGGGAATATACAATAACCTAAACTATTTCCTTTCCAGATGACAGATGGGGTTAGGGGATAGGGACTGATGAATAGCACAAAGAACTCTCCATGAAGTTGGAGTTGAAGCTGGTATAGCCTGAAGCAGACAAAAGGCTGTTTCTGAAAGTATTGGGGAAGCAATATGGAAGGATATTTTCACCTGAAACAAACAAACAAGATAACAAAATTAAAACATTTTCTAAGACTCACAAACAGGGAGTTGAACAGCCACTTGTAAGAATTTAAGGATGAGAGAAAATGCTCATGCCTTCATGGATTGCCATCAAGATAAATAGACGCAGGAGGGAGGAGGTAATGGGTGGGGTATACATTTTATTGATCAGCAAGAAAGGCTTTCGAAAGTCTGAAGCCTGGAGGACCTCTGAAAACTGCTTGAGGCCTTGTGATTGAGTTGGCAAAGGAGGCTATCAAGAGAATTATTTTTTTGTTGTTATTGAAAGTTGAAGTACTTCACCTCACTGGAAGGTGGTAAGTCACTGCAGATTCAGTGAAACAAACATTAATGTCCATGAGCTGAATCTCACCTGGAGTTCCCCGGGTCTGGTGGTGGTTTGCTTGGCTTTTGCAAGGAAGGATGAAAAGCATGAACTCTGTTTCTCCAGAGATAGAAAGCTTGATTTTTACATAGATCTGGGAGCAATTTTTATTTTCACACTGAATTCAGCCGGGTTCTGCAGAAACAATTTCTCCTCTCCTCTCACCCAAAGGCTAGAGCTCAGAGCTGATGTTTTTTTCAGTTGAGGCTTGCAGCCTTGCCCTCAGCAAATATAGTTCAAGTTCAAAATATATTTGCTCCTCTGCAATGGCAGGACTCAGAAACCTGCTTGCACCTTTAGAGAAAGTTTAATGCTGAATAAAATAGGTTTTAAAAGGGAGAAAGGTGGTGTTACTGAAATGTCTTCTATTGTACACCCACTATGGAGTTGACATCTCCACGACTAAGTGTGTCTGGGTGTGCTATACTGAAGTTATATGAAACAGACCTCAAACTGAAGAAATTCTCTTTACCTGTATATTTCCTCCTAGCAGATGTATGTTGTTGCCAAGAGTTTGGAGGAAAAGTTGACATGTAAGGAAGAGGCTACATTTGTTTGCATTCTGCAAATGTCTTGTCAAATAATGTTGTTGCAGTTAAATTCACAGTAAATGGACCTTGGGTCTCAGCTAATGCAACCATTCTTGAGGTTTTAGCCATTCAGTTTTATCTCAGCAAACGCAGGCTCAAACCATGTGAATCATCTCTGAGTTTTTAAAAAGCAGCTTTATTTAAAAAAAAATGAAAGGTAAATGACTTCAGATGGCAAACTGCATGTGGAGAGCGAAATAAGGAAAAAATATTGTTACAGTGACAGTAATATTAGCTGCCACAAACAAAATCAGTCAATAAAAGCACTTTGGAAAGTTAAGAAGCCAAATGAATGAATAAGCCTCTCCCTAAATTCAATATTCTCTTGTATAAAATATTAGCACTCGGACTAAAATCACCTCCTGAGTATAGTATATTTTTCTGTTTTATCAGCAGTCTCTCTCTTCCACCTAGTAAATTCATTTATTTGTGCAGAACTGCAGTGTGTTGCCAGTGCTTTCCAACACAGGTATATGAGATAATGCACTCTTTATCCACCCTAAATCTCTCATTCCACAGGTTATTGATTTAGCCGTACTGCTATAAAGACAAATAGCCAAATTCTCTGCCTTTCTATAACTCAAGTGACCAAAGCTTCTCTTGCTTGATGAAATCTACCTCTCATAATGAGGGCATTGGGGACTTCCATGTAGTCAAGCATGGAGCCTGTGTCGAGAGTCACTTGTCCACCATCCTGGTGGCTCACAATTAAGGTTATGCTCTGATGCAGACTCAGCCCAAGCTGCAGAGGCTTTCTGAATGGCTGAAAGTCAATTTTTGCCTGTAGAACCAAGAATTTCACCACTAAGAACTAGTAGAGGCAGGGAAGCACTCTTCACCAGCAATCTATCCCAACTTGCTGTGTTCTAAGCAGCTGTGGTTATGAACTCAAACAGTGTGTGTGCTGGTAGTCAGTAGCATGGGGAACTCTGTTTCTGTTAGGAACATAGAAATCCCACTTGAACTATCAGTGCTGTGAAGAGTTAACATTGTCTACATGAAGAAGATTTTCTGTCATAACAATATGGAGTGATGTATGTGACCCCTCATGTTACCACTGACTTTCTCCTGCACTGAGAGCCAGCAGCTCATCTCTTTTCGTAAGTGGCATAACTTTCGTTACCCTTAACTCCTGTTCCACAGAAGATTGTGAGGTCTGTGTTTTCATGCACTTTTGATCATACTTGGATCAACAAGCCTTACCCTGCAAGCCATACCTCTGTGCAAGATACATTTCAGTTTTGAGCTAAGTTTGATGTACCTTGCAACCCAGGTGAAAAGGTGATTCCACGTGATTACTAGGTCAGCAATCCAGGCTTCCTCCAACTCCAGGAGAATTTGTGGCTCCATATGTCAGAAGGTAAATTCAGAGAGGATGCCTAAATATTAGTAATAGAGAATGTGACTGCTTCTTGTGAGCACACAAACTCTGCCTGTGTTGTCCAGCCAACCTCTCCCACTACTTGCAGACTTCCATGCTAAGTCTTTGATTTACAAACTCTCTGAAAATCACCTAAAAGTGTACCAAATGAGCAGGAGGAAATAAGAGCAGAGCAGTTTCTGGTTGGCAGCTGAGGTTGTGCTTTGCTTTTTCTGGAGACAGACATATAATCTGGATGTTTGAGAAATATGTGCCTCTCTGGGCTCAGGAGGGAAAGATAGGGAGATAAGAGGCCATGGCACTTTGCTTTCCCTTCTCAGCATAACCTGTTTCATACCTCTTAAAATCAAATTAATTCACATAAGATATATTGATTTTTGACTGAGTAGATGGAGCAGCAGTTGGTCATATGACACATACCAAATGTCCTGATGCCTGGGTCCTCCACAGCCAAGGAGATGTGTTACTTTCCCCTTATTTATCAGTATTGTCTCCGCTGGAGATTCAGTAACACCTCATCCCATTCCTATAACAACCCAGCAAACAGATGAGTACTGTTTGCTGTTCACTCCCAACTACCAATAGTACCAAAATTGATCTTTTTTCTGTTTGCTTGTTTGTTTTCCCCTGACAAGGACATCTGTTTCTTAGAACTTATCTCCAGCTTTAGTGAACGTCAAAAGCGATGTCTATGAGACTGCAGCTGGATTTAAATAGTACAAAGCCCTTCAAGTGGTGGTTTAAATCTGTTTTTCTCTTCTGCTTCCCCAGTCTCCAAATAGAGATTTTTTAATTTTAAATGCATTTCCAGTTTTTGCAAGTTAATTTAATATAACTATCCTAACTTGTGTTTCAGAATCACTTTTGGGGACAACTTGAGGATTTATTGATTAAAAAAACAAACAAACAAACAAACAAAAAACCCAAAAAATAAGCAGAAAATGACATCTAACCTAAAATACATGTATATTTTCTTCAGTAAAGGTGGGCATCTGGAGATGGGGCCAGGGAGGGGGCTGTGAGTATATTGAGGAACATTCTTTGTTATGCTTCTCATTCTAATATCAACGAACGTGCACTTAATCTCAGGAAGATCTGATTTAGGAGCGCTGTACTTTCATGTTGTATGCCTATATGACTGTTTATTTAGTTGTGAGTTGATTGATTAGGAAATAAATGCTTTTCAAGTTGACAGTATAAATAATGAAACTTTATTAGTGATATATGTGACACATTTAACAATGCTAATTTTCTGTACTGCTCTGTGTAATTCACTTGCCTTTTTCAGTAGGCTGTAAACAATAGAAAGTTTGAGGGAAATCGCTAATTTATCGGCTTTTTAAAAGGCAACCAGGAATCCAGAAGGTAGAAATATTTCCAGAGTGACATCTAGTGGAAAAAGAACTGAAGCCACAAGGAAAGTGATACCAACTACAGCTTTGGAGAGTATGTCTTAATACACAGAACCTTCTCTTCATTTTCCTCTACAGCTAAACACAGGCAGCTGCTAATGGCTTTTGTGCTGTTTAATGATAACTGCAAAACCTTATTCCTTTTTTATTTGTATGAAAAGAAACCCCATAAGTATGGCAGAAATAATGAGAATGAATGCATTCTCTGCTTTTAGCTTTTTGAAAAATTAACAAGTGCCTGGCCTGAGTCCAGGCTTAATTCTTGATTTAATCGTCTCGTGTTCTCATACTTCAAAAGCTTTGTCATTAAATCTTGACTTTATTTTCACTCTTTTAATTAAAAGATAGACTTTTACATTTAAAATGGAAATATGTATTTATTGGAGACCACCATTATGAAAAAGGCTTTTAAACAAAGGAGATTTTAGAAACTGGGTTGATGCTGTGTTGTGCTCAGATGTGGTTTTATCACAGGTGCTGTTTGGTGCTTCTTAGCAAAGCCACAGCTCCTGTGATCCTGAGTTACAGAAGGCTCATCGCTGCCCTTAAAGCAGGTTTTTGTTACCACTTAAAGTCTCCTTACACAGGTAATCTTGAGGGTGTCCAAAAAAACCCCAATTCTGCTATATCTGTTAGTGCTAATTTTACAAGCGTTTCTCTAGGTTTGATGAGGGAAATACCAGAAGCTCAATTATTCTCGTTTGAAGATTGCTGGGAGGTTAGAAGGGCTTGGTTGAGGCAGGATGGCATGACTAGGGGGCAGAGGAAGCAGACAGACCAGCCTGTCCTTATAAATGCTCTTATATCTGTCTACTTCCACTGTGGGTAGATTGAGTTTAGTGTTTTATAACCAAGATAGCTCTTTGTTGTTGTTTTTGTGAGATCTCAGGCTTTTACAAGCAAATCTTACAAATTTGTCAGCCTGAATGAACCTGAGTCTGCAACCTCTACTGTCTACAACACTGAGTATGGAATAGGGCTGTCACTGGGCAATACTGAAGGTGCCTTTCTGAGGGGAGCTCACATCTGGACAGATGTGTGCATCCTTTCTGTTATTGTTGCTTCTTGGGAGGGGAGTTTGGGGATCTTAAAATAACAAAGTCTACTCCTTTATGAGCAATTCCTGTTAAAGTATCTTGGTGCTGCCTTGGTAGCATCTCCTAGTTTCATTAATTTGGTAAAGATTTACAGCAATATAAATTCTGATGAATGTACTTAGGTACTAGATATTTTTTTCCACTGGTAAATGTTTTTCCTTCCAGTCAAGAGTAGGAAAATCAAGTCTGCTTTACTTTCATTTCTACCTGCTCCTTAATTAGTGTTTCTCAAATTTCTCTTCTACTTCTGGCATATTGTAGTGAATAGTGTGTCAGGGAAGAGCCATTCACGATGACTGGCTTTAGGCTTTGGAAGTGTTTTCAGTAAGCATGTCATCTGGGTGGGCTGTAGATCTTTGAGAGACAGAGATTTTTATCTATGGTAAAACTAATATTTTCATTTTGGAAGCTAAATGTAGTGTATTGTTATGTTCGTTTGGTATATAACACTGGTAATTTTAGTGATCCCAAGATGAGTTAATAAGAGGGGAATGACAAGAAAATTCTGATGAGAAAGTGTAAAACTGAGACAGCGAGTTTGGGTTATTTTTTAATTCCTTCTGAATTTTGTGTAAGCTGTGAAGGAGAAGACTCTCACAACAGCACCAGTGAGTAATTAGCAAAGAAAAGAAGTAAGGATGATGTGGTGTGTGGAGTATTGTTTCCTGATCACTTACACCCTGCCTTTGCCTTTCTTGGATATAAATAGCTGCAAAATTATGTGGTCATCCTTCCAGCCTGTGTGTTTGCAAAACCAGACGAAGAGCAATGCATCAAGGAAAGTATGTCATGATGGAAAGTCCACTTTCCAAAAGTGCTTCTAAGCTCTCATTGGTGATAGAAGGAGAGAAAGAGGAGTGGAAAAGGAAGGGGCAAAGAGGAGGGGTTTTGGTACTACAGGAGGCTGTGTTTTCTGAGGTCAAAAAGGTAGATTGTTGTCTGCACTAGACTATGTTGACAGCTTTACAGATAGGTATTTCCCTATACCTAAGGGCTCTTAATTTCTTCTGAGATGAACATATTAATCATCTCTTTGGAAATGTAGTGTAGAAGATGTATTCCCTTAGTAGTATTGTTTTCTGAAAGAAGAGCTCTTACATAATGACTATATTTTTATGGTTCTCTATACTGTGTACAGTGGGTTTGAGATGTGTATGTGACTGATATAGGGAAGGAAAGAAAGGAATTGGAGTGGCAGCCATGAAGGGTATAGACCTGTATCCATGAGATACAACTGCAGGGGTTCAAATAAGCTATAATGATCTCAATCTTCTGAGTGTCACAGGTGGGGTCCTACTTCCATGACTGATGTGCCTGTGTGCATGTGGCTGCAGGTGGACACAATAAATAGCTTCCTTTGCACAAGCTCATCTCTTGGATGCAGCTATATTGGTAAAGATGCATTTTTCCTGCATTTATTTTTCTATTTCACATCTTCTTTCCACACTGAGATTGATTCATTCTGCTGCAGTTTCAAACAGATACATTAGATCCCTTTAGGTTGAGTTTTGAAACCAGCTTATTAGAGAAATGTTTTCAGTTTTCACTCCTATTGCTAAGCCACTCCTACTTGAATCCTGCTGTGTTTCCAAAGGAGCTATGAAGGTTGACAGGCAGTGAAGAACTCAAACTTTATGTCTCTGAAGAAAAGAGAAATCTATAGTCTTAGCTTGGTGACAAAAGCTTCCTCAAACCCTGGAAGATCCTCTACTGTTTAACTCAAAGTATTTGATTTTTTTGGTTTTTTTGGTACACAAAGGAAACATCTTAAATCATGTCTGGAGATATCTTCAGCTCATTAGTTGTGGGTATTTTTACTCCCTCTGAGTATAGTTTTATTTCAGTCATGGGAACTGTTTCTACAAGCAGAATACGAATGCTCTTGAATTATTTTTTTATCTCTTATGTACTTTTGTAACTGTTTAAAATATGTGACCTGCACAAAACACATGTGCAAGTACAATGTGATAAACACATTTGTTTCATTTTTGCATCTTTAACCAATCAGGAAAGAAGATATTTTCTATTATATTGGATATTCTTACCTTCCCCTTTCACCTTGTTGGTCACTGTCAGTGCAGATGAATGCTGTTTCACTAACTGTTAGGGCTGAGAGTTCACTTCTATCTGTCAACATATTGCTTCTAATCTGCTGCTTTCTAACATCCTGTTTTCCCCATCCTTTATCATATGGGTTTTTTTCTTTCTCATATTAAGGTGGTCATCCCTGTATTTAAGACTCTGTTACTGAGTGTAGTTCTTCATAGTTGTCATTAAAGAGTGATGAGTCCAAGCCAAAAAAAATACAAAGTTAATGAAAGCCTTGCATTGATTTTCATACTTTCCAATGCCTGTGCTATGTATTCAGTTCAATGCACATTGGATCAATCCCCTCAGAATGCCCTCTAAGATTAACCAAAAGTGGAAATAAGGAACCATGGAAACAAAAGGCTTGAATGTGAGTCATAGAATTTTTTGTAGCAGATGAATTTACTTAGTTGACTTTCAAACAAACAGAAATATAAGAAAAGGCATATTAACCTAGGTGTTAATACGTGTAACTTTCTTTTATACACACTACAGTAATTAAAAATTAGTCTGGCAATACAAGATTGATTCTTATTTCATTAATCCATATAACTTTGATTCTATATTTTTTCAATGTTAATAATTGAACAAAACCTTTTAGTGGGTGCTTCCCATTCTAACTACCCCAGAATGGGGACAAAAAAAAAAATCACTGTGGCAGCTTCCCTGTTCCAGCTCTTCAGTTAATTACACATCTTGTCATAACTTCTGTTCTAATATGGGGGTTTTTAGTTATTAGTATAAACTAAAAAGTTAGTGTTTTCTTGAAGAAAAGCTTTCCCCACAGTTTGAAGTCTCCAGAGTGACTGTTCATAACAAGAGTTAATTAGCACATAGTAATATTAATGAATGGATGGTATGCAAAGGAATCCTGATTCTCTTTCATGGGAAGAGCAAAACATTCTTATTTCAGAGAGAATCTGGCCTATTTCAGTGAAATTAGAAGCTGGAAAGAAAAGTTAAAACAACAGCTAAATAGAGGGAGAATACAGAAGAAATAAGATATCAAAAGTCTTGTTCCTTTGCCTGTTATCTTGTAAACATGGTTATGCAGTAAGGTTAACAATCAGGATATTTAATCATTCACATAAAAATCTTTCCAACAATAGTTGGAGTTCTTTTTTAAAGCAACTGAAATCTCTGCTTTGACTAAACATACTCACCATTATCACTATTTATAATTGCAAATATATGTTCAATCTTATAGTATTTTTCAGTAGTACATTAGCACAGAATCTGCTCATGTCTTGCACTTTCTTTTCTGATAGAAGTCAGTGTACAGAGTGGTTCTACCAGTTCCTCGGTGGCAACTGGGCAATTTCATGTTAATGAACAGATAATGGTTAAATACAAGATAAATACTGAGTGAATGCCTGGAAAAAGTGTATTCAATCTCCTCTTCTAAAATTTGGTGTGAATGACCACTGATAATTCCCTTGCATTTAATTTCCTTGGGAGTATTGATCTTGTTCTTTAACTTGTCTTAGAGCTGACAAACCTGCTTGCATCTGAAGTATTTACAGGAGAAGCATTATAAATATGGAAACAAAGACATTAACTATACCAAGGGCTAACTGACAGACTTTTATCACAATGTTTATAGCACATTCTTGATCACCAAACCAGTGAAAGTAGTAGCTAATGCCCAATGGAGCAACTAATTTCTGCCACATGGTGTTTGTCTGAAAAATTAGCCTGGGAGTGATCCAGGCAGTATTGCAGTTTCACTAACTTTGCAGCTCTATTGGTTTGAAGTCAGGAGTTCAGCCATGGCCTTGACAAGCATATGAATCTGTGCTGTGCTGCCTGTCCTGGGAAGCTGTTCAGTTTTTCTATATTTAACAGATGAAAATGTCTCCAGAGTTCATCAAACATGTACTCAAGATATCACAAGCTGCAGCTGGCAGCTGTGAGCTCTGTAGTTCAAGGTGAATGGGACACTAATCAGTAAGTACATGGGTTTTGCATGTGCTGATAACCCTACTTTTTTGAGCAGAGTAGAAAAAGGAATTGATAGTCAAGAGAAAGACGGCACTTCTCCAGCTGCCTCCAGCTCTGCTAGGGCTCTTGTTTCCTCTCGCTATCCACAGGCTTCCAGGACTGATGCTAGAGAGAGCTCCTTCAGACACAGCTGTGAGCACCAGGAGAGCCTTTTAGGGTTAGTTAGCATGGGAGAGAGGCAGGCTAGCCCTGGAGCGGGTCAGATTGAGGCTCTGTATTTCTTTGTCCCCTACCAACCACTTCAGATACTGTGAAAGCCTAATAATGCATCAGGCTCCAAAAACAGTCACCAGCCTCGGGTTATGGGAACTATCCTAATGCCAGCAAAAACTAGCAGAGAGCAACAGCTGGCTGACAAGCAACCTCTCTTCTGGTGTCAGCAGCAATTGAGGGTAGAAGAGAAGACAGGCCTGAAAATTGCTGGAACACGGAGTTGAATAATAACCAGGGAATGATCCTTCTTAGTGTGGGAAAGAGTAAGATTAATATGCATTTTACCAAGAGATAACACTTTTGCAATTAATATTATGTATCTAGAAGCCTCTAATTCAAAATACAGACAATTTACTGTAAATCTTTCCACTGACTGCCATATTTTTAATAACTCTTGGCTGTGAATTTAATAGCTGCAGGAAAAATTCAGTTCAATGTATGTAGAGTCATACCCATCTCAAATCTTTTCTTCTTTCCAACAGCCATTCTTTCAGGAACACATTTCTTTGGGTAGGGATCCCATCTGTATAATTTTGAATTATCCAAGATAAGCCTGGAGGATAAAATTAAAAGCCAAGTTTGATGAGGTTGCTTCTTAACTTCCTTGTCATTTGGCTATCAGGGACATTGGTTCTTTAGATGGCTTTAAATTTGACAGCCCATATTCCTTGTAAATCCAGAATTAGTAACTCTGTGCTCACAGAAAACTCAAACTAATTTTTGTCAGAGACTTTAAAAAATGTAGGTTACACTAACTCATCCATGGTTCAATAACTTTCCTGTCTTCTCCTATATTCTGAGCTTTTCGTTCTTACCTATCTGATTCTCCACTGCGTTCTTCCTGCTACAACATATTCTCCGTAGTCTGGACTTGGAGCGAATAGGAGGAAAGGTGAAAGCTTCATGCATCACAGAAGAAGCATAAGAAGGAATAAGTTACTCAGATGTCAGTAGTAAGTCTAACTAAAGGATGTTATGATTTTCTGGGAATATTCGGGGAAACATAGAAATTCACAAGCGGAGTTTCTGTGGGCATGGAGGAAACTGAAGCTGCCTTACAATAGGGGAAGAAAGATAGTAGCAAGTAGAATACAACTGTACTATTGCTTCAGGACTTATTTCAAGTTTTAGTGTTACCAAAAGAGATAGCTCTGCTCTCAGAATCTTTTCATAAGCAGGGAGTACACATTCTGCTTCTCACAGCATTGTCCTCAGAGACAAAACTGAAAAGTCTTAATGGTATCAGCATAGACTCATCCATGTAAACTTGAACCTTGAACCAGGTCTGTCCTGATGTGAGTTATAGTGAGTCCCATACACGTAAACATTGACCTCTGGAACAACCAACACTTCCATTCTTGTGGTGCTACAGCATATATACACACTTGAATAATGGAGTAGCTGACATCAGGGAGCCTGTCATGAAGAGATCAATGGGAAAAGAAAAGTTTAAAAGGTTTCACATGATTACAATGAACTTTTATTAGAATACATAGTTCTGGATTGTCTGGAGAGTCTCATTCAGCTCTAACTGTGAGCAGTGCATGGCAGTATGCAGAGATGGATGATATTGAGGCCTCTACCACTGAAGTCTCAAAGTGTCCAAATCTGTTGATGCATTCCAGAATCCCGATAAACTGACAGACATGCCATAAAAACTCTACCCCTGGATTTCACTTTTGATCATAGCCAAAAGTATCATAAAATCTATTTCACTTGTGGCTCCATGTTGCCCTTTCTCACTTTTCTTCATTGTTAAGGATTTTAAGTATTCTTAACTATTTGTCTGACAAATCAATTTATACAGCCATAAACATGAGCAGAACTAAATATATCCAGAGGTTTTTATACTGCTGGCATCTAAGAAGCGTGAGTGGACTCAAGATAGAGCCACATCACACTCTGTGGGATGGATGTGGCTTTGAGCTTGAGGCAAAGATGATTTTTAGTCCAGTTGATTTGGTTTCAGCTTTGTCCTACTGAGTTTTAATTAGCTTGGCAGAAATGCAAACAGTGAAATTGCAAGCCTGAGATGGTTGTTTGATAAACCTTTGGGATGCTGGGATTTGATAACTGGAATGACCAAGAGACATTACAACAATTTTCTTTGTTAGAAAAACACAGCTATGGTACTCTCAACTTATAACACTGAGTTGAATTTTAGAATGTCTCTCTAGTTAATAACAAAGTGCAAAGTGGTGTTAACCATGATAATAAGATAGCAAATACTGATGGAAATTTGATTGCAAATGAGCGATTTGTGTAGCAAATAAGAATTAGAAACCCTAATGTGTTAACCAAATAAGAATCAGGAAACACTTGGGAAATTAATGTCTAAAGTAGACAAAATAAAGCATTCAAGGCATGCTGGTTCTTAGAAGTTTCTTTTGCTTTCCTAATTTTCAAGCTATAAGATGAAGATTATATGTAAGGGAATAGAGAGCTCACTTCTTTCACATCAACTTTGTACACAGGAAGCTGGTTTACATTTAAAAAATAAACTCTGTCTAAATTTCCAGAGTTCCTGTGGTTCTTCTAACCACCTCAGACAGACGTGTTCATTTGGTCATTAGTTAACATCAACCTCACAGCTGTAGTTGCCTCCACAATGTTTCCGGTTACATTACTCATTGCAGTTTAAAATCTGTTGTCACATCTGAACATCTGAGAAACTCTTCACAAACAAAATTGTTTTGGTTAGAGATTTCATTACCTGAATATTTTGTTTGATAACCACCTTTTTCAACCAACCTTGTTCAGTTTATGCTTTGGCTGTTTTGAACTTTGTGAAGTGCCTTTTCTCATAATCTTGTTTGTACCTCCACTAGCAGAAACCTGTTATCCTGGTAGTTAAGCCAAACCTTTGTCCTACTGCTGTAAGCATTAAATACGTGGTTGGGATGAGACTCCAGCCTCCTCAAACAGACTGCAATTTGGAGGGACCAGGCAGAAAGAAAATCCTACCTTTGCCATGTTGAATACTGGATTGTTTGCATGAATACATAGACTACCCATCTCACTTCACTTGGGAAACCTCTGGCAAGACAGATACTGCATGCAAACCTTCTGAATTCCAGCCCAATATTATATCTATTCTTTCATTGTGCATCTAATGTTGCCCTTTATCAGGATTCTTTGTTCCTTAGGCAAAAGCTGGGAGAAGTTCACTTGACAAAGAAGGCAAGTTGTAAGGTTTAATTTGTAGTTTCTCATTCTTCTCTTCTTCTCCTTTTACTTAATAGTATGTAAAAATTGGTTTAGAACCTCTTAATGAATCCAATACTTTATAGTGCTGTAATTACTTTGATGTAAGGGTCTAAAAACACAGTCAATCTGTCTTCTATATAGTTTAAATGCAAGTGAAGCACTTATTTCTCCAGTAAATCTTCTGCTGTTCTAATAGAAACTGATTTTAAAATAGGGAGGGGAGGGAGAAAAATGAAGGTCATTTATATTCTTACAAGTTGATTGCAAAGTATTATTATAAAAATAATTGCATTTTCAGCTAATCAAAGATGTGTTTAGGAGTACTTGGTCTGCAGGGATTACACATTCAGAATTTAGAGGGAGCTATCAGTAGTGGTATGCCTGATTCTTCAAAGAGGTCAGGATGTGCCATTTGGTATAACAGATTCATATTTTCTTGCTCAATGTAAGAGCTTGCTTACATTGAGAGCTGCTTTATGAGAACTCAGACCTTTCCCTTCCCTACCCCTCTCCCCACTCTGCTATAATACTTAGAACATTGAGGGAAGTTAGGGATGGAAACACAGTAAAATTTATTTAATCCCATGTGATATCTGGCAGATGTTGATCAACAGATAGACAACTCAAACTTAATCCTGAATGACTTCTTTTTCTTTCTTTTTTTAATGATCTAGATGGTAGAAGGATGTCCTCTCAAAGCCACCCAAAAAATCTAGAGTCTTCACTCAGAGTTATTTCCTTTCTCACTTCCTGGGTCCAAAGAGCTTATTTCAAAGCAAGGGCAATCAGATCATTGACAATCTCAGCAGCAATGTGACAGGAAAATACCATGGTGCTGGGCAGAGCGAAATTATGAGACCTATCTACCTCATTGTGTTTGATGCCCTCAACAGTTGCACACTGATATCAAGACAGTCCAACAGAGAGACACTCTATGTTGTTTCCTGAACCCCTCTAGTCTCAAGCATCACGATGCCAGAGGATTTTGCATGGCAGTACCTCTGCAGTTACTTGTTCATTAATATTACTCAGAGATACAAATGTAATACGTGCTGATCAGAAGTTCACTTCCCTGTTGTTTGCTCTCTGACAGTTTAACAGGAACAGCAATGTTAATCCAAATTTAGGCAGGCATTACAATGGAAATCCTCCAAATGAAACACAGAGATGAATGACTCCTCAACAGATAACAGTACAGCCATCTCTTCTGATCGTTAAAGTGGCACTTTCTATGTAAGGGAGAATAGACACTGAAGTGCAGCATTGTCAGCTCCCTCAAGAGTAAGCTTTGCTGACAGTTCACTCAGTCTGAAATGTAAATTGTAAGTCTATTTTAAAGGTAAGAGTTAATTTTGTCTTTGTCATCATCATCTTCATATTAGCTTCTTCAAGCAGTCTTCTAAGATTTGTGTTTTGCATGTAAGAAGAGCTTTGGAGGTGATGTCATTCACTGTGATATTTGGCATTTCTTGCTATGCTGAGCAATACTCTGTGTTTCAAAGAGGCTGGAATATCTAATAATTGAATTGGAAAATCCCTTTCATGTGGTGTTAGAGTGTGAAGCAGATTCTTCTTTAGAGACAACATAATTTAGCAGAATTTGAACCTCTGCTGTCTAGACTATTACTTCCTTCTAGTACAGGAGATTAAGATTCTTATTTTGTCCTCTCCTTCATGTAGGGTAAAACATGAGGGCAGTGAAAAACAGGATAACCATTCTCTTGTGCTTTACTTGCAGTGTTGTGGAAACTATAGAAATGCTCCTTCTGGCTTTATGTGAGTATCTAACTGCTGGAATAACTCCAGCTGAGAGTGGTGCCCTATGGAGCCACATTTTTCCATGATCTGCAAGGGAATGGTCAAATAAGGCTGAAAGGATGATCCTTCTGTCTCATCTTCATGGATAAGGCAAAAGTCACCTCTGGAATCAAAGAATTGAAGAATAAAAGTGTAAGAAAATATTAAGAGGACACCCTACCTCTGCCACTTCTGAAGTGTCTCCAGTGTTCTTCCTTGGCATGTCTGGAGGCATGTGAGCAGGAACGGACACATGCAGGGCTCTGTGCTGGTGAATCTGCAGCCCCATGAGCACATGCCCTGGCTGCACCACTGCTTTGCCATGCTCCAGTCTCTTTATGGCTGTTTAATGGTTCTATTTATTCCCTGGAACGTGAAGGCATGGAGCCCAAGAAAGTAAATAGAAACAAGTTGAAATTCAAGTGGTCTTGGGGAAATCAGTCATTAGTGGCCTCTTAAATATACAAAGTCCTCCAGGTCAGGGGTTTTTTTGTTTGGTTGATTTGTTTTTTTGTTGTTTTTATTATACAGTTCCTTCCATTGTAAAGGAGCAACATCAGACCTCAAAGATCTGCCTCATGCAGCTAAGCTTAAGAAAGTATCTGCATGAGGGTAGATATCTCCTTATTGATTTTCAAGACTGATTTAATCAAAGTGGATGGCAGGAAATCAGAAGATTGTCTGTCCTAGCTTTAATCTTCCATCTCATCTCCCATGGTGTGAAGGATTTTATAACAAATTCATGAGTCAACTTATTCACATTTCCCTTGTACTTGCTTATAAAAACAGAGGGCACATTTATTGCTAATTAATTAACAATTACTTTATTATGTCAAGATAGTTCAAATTTACTAGTAGTCTCCAAATTTATCTTGCAGGTACTTATTTTCCTTAGGAAAACTTATATAGAAATGAATTTCTAGTGCCTTTACTTTGGGGACCAAAATGGAAAGACACAATGTTCTCTTTGAGTGTTCTGGTCTCAAGATTGTTTTTTCAATAGTGAGGAACAGTGAAGAGTAAAAATTTTTGAAGTATCAAAAAGCTCTATTCCTATTTACTATACAAACTGATCCCCAGAGGCTTGATGTGACTATGGCAGTGGTGATGAATGACTTTGCTTTTTATTTCTGTATAATTATATTTTAAAAAATAAATTATTTCTCTTTGTTCTGAATTAATCAACAATTAGGCCTTACAGGACTATTTCTCCCTAGTGGAAGCACTGATGAGACCAGTTAAATAGCTTTAGATATTTCCTTATTTTTTATTAACCTGAGTACAGCGTGTATGGAAAAACAATAGCACATAATTTATTTGTGCAGAAATCCCTACCTGTAAGATGTCAGTGAACTCTGTGCCAGATGAAGCATTTTTCCTTCATCCTGTAATATTCTTCCTCACAAATCTCTGTCATCCAACCTGTTTCTACCTCCAAGACATTACCTGAACTACATATTTCAGCCCACACACATAACCAGCCATTTACACCTTGTGTAATGATCTCCTTGTAAGCTTTGTTACTAAACACAGCCCTTTTGAGTCAGAAAGCAAAAGTTTACTCAATTCTTTGAGTTTGAGGATCTTTGATTCTTCAGCTGTTATTTGAACAGGGGTAAATGGCTTTTATTACTGGATAGAAAGTAGACATTGCTTATAGCACTTTCCATGTGTTGTTATGTATTGGCTACCTTACCTGTGTAAGGCAGGGTTATAGATCTGACAATATTATTCTCATCACTTTATGTGAAAAACCTATTTCATCAGAGATTAATGTTAAATATACTCTGGAATGACTGTGTTGGACATATGGCTGTTTTCTATATGGTAAATACAATGTCTGTACTGATTTCTCCTGAAAAGTCTTGGTGATGTTTGGTTCTTACATGTTTCAATTACTGCACCTCTACATTTACTGATCTGATGCATTATTTTGGAGGTTTGCTGAAAATGTTACAGTTCTCAGAGAAAGCAATGTTTTTCCTGGTGGGGAGAAATAAAAAACGTTGCACAGCAGCTCTTATGACTAACAAAAAAAAGATTTCAAATTCAAGAAGATCTTGCTTTGACCTGTATGATGTTCTTGTAGTTTGAGATACTTGGAAGCAAAAGAAGAGGGTTTTTCTGAAAACTAAGCACCTGAGTTAGCTGAAATACCTTGAGTTTTGACATTCTCAAGTAGAAGTTCACTGCAATACTTTTCTCAAGTCTCAATCAAAGGAGCATCACAACATACTACTTACTCTTCTCTATTATCCAGTAAAAAAAGAATCTGTGACATTTTATGAGTGGAAGTGATATTTTTAGCTTTAAAATATCTGCCCTTTGTATCCCCTTCCTTGTGTATGAATCAATAAGTAATTTGAAAACTAAACTACTAGATCTGATGTTTGAATGGTTTGTATACAACAGCTGTGACAGAAGACAAAGAGAAAATGACCTGGAAACAGTCAGTTCAGAAAATCCTTAACAGCAGTTGCACATAATTGATTTGGTTGGGTGTGTATTTGATATAAGTTAGCACTAGAACTGATCCCAGGAGTCTTTCACCTTTTGTAGCATGTATTTAACCTTATACACATGATTAGGTTACAAAAAGACAAGCTGATGTGCAGAGGCTTGAACAAAAGAGGAGTTCACTTCCACAAACAGTTTCATCTATTACTTGCTTCCCAACTCATGTTGCATTAATTACTGGCAATTTTTTGGATAAAAGGGACCTAAAAGGGATAGGGATATGGATTAGTTCTGGGACTGCAGCTGTGACACTTTGATAGTACAAATCATAAACTTTCTGGATGATGGAGGAGTGTCTATCATAAAGTGGCTTAAAGATTGGGAGTTTTAAAACACGACAATGGATTCAAAGTCTCTTTTAATTTGTATCTGCCTGGCATAAAGTGGATGAGCTTTCTGCTGATACTGCTTCATTTCGGTTTTTTTAATAGGACAATCAGCTAACAACACTGCAGTGGACTATATATATATATGTATATTATTATTATTAAGAGGAAAAAGCAAATGTATTTAATCAAGGACCTATTGCTTTGGGGAAAAAAATACAACAGAAAACAAAAGACTTCTGTTTCACAAAAGTAATACAAAAGTTGACTAGACCGTGACAACTTTAGCTCATATCAATCTGGTTTAGTCACATAATTCAGACATTCTTACACATTACAAAGTAGGAAAGTACATTGCAAAAACTTTCTTAATGCAGAGGAGGGGGGGAAAATAAATTAAGCAGAGGGATTGCAGTGATTTATCTGTGTTTAACCTGACAACCTTTCAAGGTATCGCTGAAGTCTCCTGTACTAAAATTGATTTGAATTAACATAATCCCATTTTAGCCATGAATTTACTATTCTTGTTACTGTCTATCAGCCTGTCATTCATTAGTTCTGCTTAGAAGATTTGAGTTTGGGACTCCTGATGCTGGATGGTGTTTGATTATGCCTTTTTTCCTTGTTATTTTGGTCTGTCCACGACTTACAAAAAGAAGCATGGAGATATGTGATGATAGAAAGCAGCTACCATGCCTGTGTGGCCCCAAAGCTCTGCCAGTATGGGCTAGTGGTTAGCCCAGCTTCAAAGACAGGGCATAGATGTTCACGTATGTAGTATTGTGGATTGCCTTGAGAGATTTTAGTTAACAAGCTGTATGGAGGAAACCACATCACCTTTGTATCTTTTATATTGGTCCTACAAAATCCGGTGAGCAGACTATAAAATCTGGAGTAGAGCCTATTGACAATTAGTTGTAAATGAAGTCATTACAGAGAGATACATGTCCTGTGGCAGTGAGTAGACTATTATTTCTGTGGAATTCTCTGGGAACTAGTAGTCAGGAAGTTTTTTTTAAGTAAAAATACAACCTGAGCTCTATAAAATGTCACGGATATATTTGTATTGTGCAGGGTGTAGGCTGCTTTCTAGTCTCTCTGTTCTTTGCTGGGAGTCTTACAGCACTTAATACCAGAGCTTTATCTCTGCCTTGACCAAGATGGTGACAGTATCTGTAAGCATACAGCTGAAGAGGTAAGTGAATGCACCACCTTGATTTTGTTGATCTTGAGAGAGGTTATAAGCAACAAGGCTGGCATTTTCATTATGTATGAGACACAGACTAATTTATGCCATAGCAAAGGCTTATCAGAGTCTATAGGGGAAACTATGGCATTGCTATATTCTCTAAAGAAGGCATCACATGGATCTTGTCAGTGTGATGAGTTCAAGGAACACGGATAATTCAGTGACACTTTGGTTTTCTCGTCTGTAAGAGGCTTTAAAGAGTCTACCTGAAATCTGGCATAATTTTTGATCTCCATTATTCTGGGGAGGTAATAGAAAGAGATGCTTCATCTGATCTTGTGGGAAATACAGTGATTGTAATTTCAAAATGGGCAAAAAGTAGATTTACGGGTGGTAAAAAGAAATAATGTTGGTAGGCTGCTGTTACTGCTTCTGTAGATCTCATTCCCATTACAATTTCAAAAGGCTTCCATTCTCTTTGTGTTTTGTTTCCCCTCTTCTGTAAATGTTAACACACCATTTGTCTCAGGGTCCAATCTTGTAAGATTCTAGGGAATGGTCATGCATGTAAAATTTCTCTTCTCATGGTATAACAGTTCATAAGATCATTCCTAAAAGAGAACACATCAGGATGTATTTAAAACAAATATGGGGCAAAACTGCCTTGCATTGGAAAAGTAAAGGAAAGTAAATCATGTAATGACAGATTTTGGGTATTATTAGAGTTGCCACAGAGTGCGTTTGGTTTTGTTTTGTTTTTCCCAATCAGTACTATTCTGTGAATCCAGGAAGCCCTTATGAGACAGACAATGCAGCTAGAGATCACCTTCTTTTAAGTGTACAGGTGGCTACCCTTTGCTAATAGGGGTGGTATTAAACAATTTTACTTCTCCCCAGGGAGTTTAATTTCTCTATTTATTTATTTTGTAAGGAATTTGTATTTTAGTGGCTTCATTATAAATCCAGGATGTTTGAACAATCCATGCTGATTAAATGAAACACTAGGAAACCTATTAGCATAGCTGGCATATATTAGTTGTGAGGCTGCTTTGGCTCTAGGAACCTAGATAAGTCTTGTTTGATGTGAACTGTTGTTCTAATAGATGAAATCTTTCCTTCTCTAAAATGATGTCAGAAAAGATTACATCTGTGCACAGGGTAATGAGATTCAAGAGTTATGTCCAAGCTTAAAACCAGGAACCTCACCTCCCTTTAGAAACTCTTCTTGCACAGGAGTTGCAGAAGTGTGAAAATGCTCTTTGTTACTTCCTATGTTGGATTTTGCTACCACTGTAAAGTACTAGGCATTTCTTCATTTATTATTTTAATCCAGGAAGAGGCATCCAGTCATGATTTCCTTAACACACTTATCTTTCATTAAGCAAAGTTGTCACTGACATATATTCTTTAATCCCTTCTACTTTACGTGCCCAGCTATATTCACTGTTTTGTTGAATTCAGCACAACCATGATTGGAAAAAAGCTATGTTGGGTAGGGAGTAGTAAAGCTTTCCTGAACTCATCATTTGGATAGCTTTCTCCACCCACAGTCTTAGAAGAATCCATAGAAGGATGTCATTGTTAGGACTTTTGAAAGACAATTTTTTCTCCTCAGTAGGGTTTTTGAGAATGACTTGGCAACCATCAATTTGCAGAGATAACTGAAACCAGCATTTCAAGGGTTTCTGTGATTACCACTGAGGCAATGGAGGATAGACTTGCTCACTGCAAGCTCCTGCCTGAAGATGTCAAAATTCAAGATGAATGTTAACATTTTGGTTACTGATGTTAAATTCCTTCTTTGCAAGAGGATGGAGTTACATTCCAAAACACATCTTTCAGCCTCTGAGATTTATTTGCAACCTTGCAGCCTGAAAAAACAAATTTGTTTGGTGAGCGATCCACAGGCATTTCTTCAGCATAACTTATCCTAAAAAGCACTTCCCTCCTCCTACTATCCTTAACTCAACACATGTGGGCAGCCTATCTTCAAGTTATATCAAAACCATTGTCTGTAACTGATGCTATTGTTTTCTTTTCCTTCCTTTCCTTTTTTCTTTCTTTCTTCTTTCCCTAGAGTTACCAGCTGGCAGCCTGCCTCTGCTCCCTTGAGCTCTGGGTTGAAGTTCAAGAGGGTCCTAGAGCTGCTTAGCTGAATTAATGACATCCAACATGACCTGTTGGTTTGAAGGTGAGAGAGGGAATTTTCCATGATGATGTATAACCAAGCAAGCTCTGTAAGTGCCCCATTATTATCTTAATTAAATGATTGTAAAATCCAGGCCTTAAAATAAAAATCCAAAAAGTACTCCATTACTGTAACTTGAAGATTATTCCTTCTTTATATATCTATTACTGGGAAATACTCAAGAACTTTCCTCTTGTTGACCTTGTAGGCTTGTAATGTGTAATTTTTCATGACTCAAGGGAAAAGGTGTAAGCAGACAGCCAAGGAAGGATATGGTTCTGTCACATTTTAGCATGTTCTCCTTTTTGTTGGGTGATGACATTGTAAAGAGTATGACAGGTTATGCATTGGAGAGCGATGCCAGATATCAGTCTGTTGTTCAGAAACTACATACCTTCTCAAAATGCAGGAGAAAGTCCCCAAATAAACAGTAATAAGAGCAAGGAGGACAGGTTAAAATACACAACATTCAGTGCAGTGGCAGTAGATTATTAGGAAGCCAAGGCTTCAATAAAAAATTAGGTCTTAGCTCTAAAAAAAATATATATCTGTCATAGGAATGCTAATCTGGAGTCTTTGCATAGACATTAGTGACAGTATGATGGTGTTGCTCAGATGATTTTGATGTCAATCTGTTCTACCACTACTGATAACAGAGGATTGCAACACCTACAGCATCTGCCTTTTTTTCTTGAGCAGCTTCAGGTACGAATCACACCATGTCAGCATCAGGGGAAAGGCTTGTAATGTTTCTGGGTTTGATGTTTTGGGAGAAAACTGACTTGGATCAGTGTCATGTTTCTCTTCAGTCACCTTTCCTCTCTAAAGAGAAGTCTTCAAAGTTTAGGACTTTTTTAAAAAACACAAGTCCCTAAAAAAAAAAAAAATTCTTCCAAAGCTTAGGAATTTTTAACTTTTTAATTCAGTTGAGACCTGGTATATCAGTCTTACATGTTGGAGCTGTAAAATTAGTGATGCAAGGGGCTGGTAGAAGATACTATACCAGCCTCAGACTTCTCAGAGTATGCAGCCTATTAGCAATTTATATGATACCAATTTCAAGATGCAGACCTTTCATAAACTTCTCAGTTTCCTCCTGACCAATGTATAAACATTCACAAAAGGAGGGAGTTTCTTTCAAAAAGAATGGTTTTACTTGTTGTAGGGATTTAAATAGCCCCATCACAGAAAAATATCAAGATGTCAGCAATGAAATGAAGTCGCTCTTCTCGGGTTACAGGCCAGTGGATCGCCTGGTCTAATAACTTACCTGTAGCAATGGACGATTTCAATGACTTCTACAACTTTCCCAGAGAAAACATTGAACTAGCACGTGCATGAAGGATGTAACCCTCAGATTTAGTTAGGATTTGAGAAGTCTTCAGATCACAACACTGATAGCTGACTCTGAAACATGCTGGTGGTAGCACAAGTCATTCTTTTTGACATTTCTGGTCTTAGTGCAATGTTTTGTACAGGAGCTAGCTATACCTTGGTTGCTGATACTGAATAGTCTTTCTCCCTGGTGCAATAATTTTGCAGCATGACTGCCACTGAACGGTTCTGGTCCCAGCTATCTAACACAAGTAAGAAAGGGCTATTCAATATATTCATTTGCATAACAATTTTTAAAGTTATTAATGAATCAATTATTTCCATGGCAAAAATATTTCCTCATAAAACTTCCAGTCAAATCTAAGGATATTTTTTTTTCTTCTTAAGACCTAATTGTTCCTTTATTGAGTCCTTTTTAATAATAGTATAAAAATGTATTAATCATAGATAGAGCAGAATTTCAAATAGAGAACTGAGACTACTCAAACTGGTAGCACCAAGGAGACATTAAATGGCCAGGTTGCCTCAAGCTAGTCTGTAGCTGTTCAGATGAGAAAATACACTTCTATCCAACTTTAGTTTCTTTCTCACAAAGCAAAATTAAGCTGTGGAAATCATTGATGTGAGACACCCCAGAGAAAAAGAGCTCAAAAAGAAAATTGGTCTTTTATTTGGGTAATGAAAAGTATTACAGTGAAATATAACAATCTGATTAACCTATTAAATCAGATCACAGATAGATCATGTTGCTGAAACTTTTTAAGATAGTGAGCAGACTTTGAGCTTGACACAACAGGCCCAGTTTTGCCCTCCACCTCTTCCTATGAGAACTTTTTGGAAAGCTACCTGCAACTTATCAATGGTTTGAATCTAAGTCTTCACTGGTGACAAGACTGATGAGTTACATTTTTCCATTCCATAGAATCATAGAATGGTAGAATTGGAAGGGACCTCCAGAGATCATCTCATTTCAGAGAATGTTAATCAAATCTATTTTATTAGGTGGTTACGGTTTTATTAAACAAAATCATACTCTGGGTTAGGCAGGCAGATGACACTTTTACTCAAATCAGTAGCTGTGGAAGAGACCTTTTGTGAATTGTTGACTTTTTCTACACAGTCAAGTGACATAAACTTCATTGATCAAAGCCAGTTTCTGCTGCTTGAAAATGCTCTTTCATGTCCTGAGGAGCATGGGCTGATGGCAAATCACAGCAGTGGAGGAGATGGTAGAGTGCTGCATATTAGAATCAAGTAAAGCCAAAGTCACCGTGACTTTTATTTATTTTATTATTTTTTTTGTATGTATGTGACCAAATGCTAACAAATGATTGTAAATTAATGAAAGTTTAGTAGGTCACAGCTTTCCACCAGGCCTTACAGATAATCAATCTTCTACCAGGACTGCCATGTTAACAGATCATTGCTATTTTATGTGACAAAGCTTTGATTTGATACACCAAGAGGTTCACATTATCGGTTCAGTGTGCACTTGGAAATAACACGGTTAAAGAGCAGGCACGATTGAACACAGTAGCTGGCATAACGTAGGCAAACTTAACTCTTTCCTTTTGTAAAATCTAAGTTTCCTACATCCCTTTGTTTACGTTATTTCAAAAAAGTGTTAAAGTAGTTCTAATGATCTATCTTTCATCTGTCAATCTACATTTTCTAGCTCTGATCACACTAATAAGTATTAACTTGATTATAGGATGTGGCTCAAAAGTTCTCTGATACTGGAAGAGATCTTTCCCTTGGCTCAAAGGCTTCCTGATATGCTCCCACAGCCAATTGCAAGAACTGAAAAGCCCTGAATCCTGCAAATAGAGGAGAAGTAGAGAGCTAGATCAACCCAGATCTCCCTCAAAGCTCAATGTCAGTTGGGTCTGTAGATTCAAGCATGAAAAAGATTGTTAAAAACCACCAAGCTCTGCAACTCTCAGCTGAGCTCACTGTGTGATGATCTTTTGGATTCCATATTTTCTGTTTTCCTATCATTAGAGTATAAAAATGAATTTTTAAAAAAATTCTTTATAAAATAAGATTGAAAAAAACACCCCATGATAAACTCCATACTATATACCCATCAAGCTTCACTGACCTGTCTCTACTCTCCTTTTTCTTTTTTAATCATGTAAAGTAAAATATGATGAAAATTAAATTCAGTGGAACACTTTTTTGATAGAGCAATCAAATTATTTAGTGTTAAAACTGCTGAAGCAGAAAACCTCGAGATTGTTAAACTTTCCTCCCCAACACACACAAATATGCAGCCTCATACTTATTCAAAGTACAATTCTGAGAAAATGTTGCTGATTTTGCAAAGCATTGTTTGGCAGTAAGAGATGAATACTTTCAGGAAGACGAGTTTAATTGTGTAATCATAGTGTGCAGGAAAAACTTATCACTTTCAGTTGAGGTTGTTCCATGAAGATCAGGCCTAACATTTATGAATCATAGAATGGTAGGGGCTGGAAGGGACCTTTAGAGAACATCCAGTCCGCCCCCACCGCCAAAGCAGGTCCACCTAGATCAAGTCATACAGGAACGTCTCCATGAGGATGAAGGGCCAACATTTATCATCAGTTTTAGACTTCAGCATGGATCTATGTGTCATTTCCTTAGAGAAACAAAGCAAAGGGTAACAAAGCTGGTGAAAGGTCTGGAGAACAAGTCTGATGAGGAGTAGCTGAGGGAGCTGGGGGTTTTTAGCCTAGAGAAGAGGAGGCTGAGAGGACATATGATCATGCTCTACAATTTCCTGAAAGGGAGTCGTAGTGAGGTGGGGGTACATCTCTCCAGTAATGAATAACAGGACACAAGGAAATGGTTTCAAGTTGTGCCAGAGGAGATTTAGATTGGACATTATAATAGAATTATAGGGGTTGGAAGGGACCTTCAGAGATCATCTAGTCCAACCCCCCTCCAGAAGCAGGCTCACCTAGATCAGGTCTCATAGGAACATGTCCAGGCGGGTCTTGAAGACCTCCAAGGAAGGAGACTCCATATTAGGAAGAATTTTTTCACTAAGAGGGTTATTAAGCACTGGAACAGGATGCCCAGAGAGGTGGTGGAGTTACCATCCCTGGAGATATTCAAAAGAAGCATGGATGAAACACTGAGGGATATAGTTTAGTTTAGTGGTGGGCTTAGCAGTGTCAGTTGAGTGGTTGGACTCGGCAGCATGAGATGAGAGATTGGATTCAATGATCTTAAAGGACCTTTCCAACCTTAATGTTTCTGTGACTCCAAGGGGGATCTGAGGGAACTCCCGAGAAGCATAGGCAAACGGCATTAACATTTCATTTTTCTGGCATGCATGAAAGGTCTGACTTTGGAGGTATATCTTCTTGCCCAACCACCAAGGAACATTCATGCTTATCCTCTTAGGCACAAGGGCTCCAGAATGAACAGTAACATGTAAATCCCTCCACTTTCTGTCTACCAGTGCAGCAAACATTCACTACCTACACATTTTCCTTAGAAAGCCTCCAATGTCCTTGCTCTCATCAGCTCCAGATTTATTTCTTCATATCAGGAAGTAATGAGATGCACTTCCCACCACCATACATAGCTGGCTGTGGTCTATAACATCTTTTCTGATGCATCCAAGAATGATTATGTACTATGGCTTTCTTGCCAGTTGTTTGGGAGTTACAACAATAAAGATGTGAGTAATAGATGTTTCATTTTACAGCTTTTTAGTCTCAGTTGCAGAATTGGGATGACCATCTTCTTCCTCTTAAAAATAAATCTTCGACTTGCCCTGTACTTAGCAATTTTATTTCTGAGGCACTATGTATTTAATGTATGCTGCTAAGTGCTCAACGCAGAGTTGTGGCAGTGTGTGTCACTGGAAGGTTATGGTGTCTTCTTTTGCTCTCTATTTGTATCTTGTGATAATTTATAACACATGGAAAAGCTTGGCAAGCAATTAAGCTACTCCATCAAAATAAATAACATATTTTGTTTATGTACCTTATTTAAGTCTTTGACATGCTAGAGAAACCACTTAATTGTTGCAGTGTACTTTGAACATAAAGCTCAACTAAGAAGACACTTCCTAATCTCTAATTTTAAAGAGAATTACACTTTACTATTAACAAAGTAAACCAGACTTTAATCTGTCTTGATGTGACAGAAATCACATTTGGAAGGCAATCCCATAAACATGAGCAATTTTTGCTTCTTTTCTTGGATTTATTTTGAGGGCAACTGAATGAATTTTCATTTCCTCTGATCAGAACATTCACATAAAACAAAGTAACTTCCTGAACTCTAGAATTTTGAATCTGTTTCTGAAAGAATTGATTTTCTCTAAACCAATGCATTCAGTCTGACTGTGAAATTGAAAGATCGTTTCATTCTCACAGATCTAATTTGGGCTGCTGGTTGTTATTATTAAGGTATCATATCACTAATCTTTCTAAACTGGGGCTGATGTGTTTGGCAGCTGTTGCAAATGTTAAAAGTCTCCATATACACACATAAAATAAAGGGTCCTGAAAGAAGTCTTAGAAGAGATGTCTGATTTAACCACATTCCCTTTCATCTTAGAAAAGTTTTAAGATACATAGTTCCCTGTAAATCAAGAGCTTTTGTCATTAAAAATGGCACATACAGTTGCTTTCCCATAATGTGTCGGGTCTGGGGTTTCTATTCTTTCAGAAGCATTATCATCTACAAACAAAAGATTACATTCCTTTCTCCTAGTGATGAAATGAATTTAATTTAATTCACATATGCCTGAGCTTTGGAGCATGTTAAATAAAAGATTCTGTGAGCTGCCAAATATTATAGGTTAGCACTTTCAAGATGTGCAAAGGATTAGAATAATAAAAAAAATTAAATCTACCAGGACTCCTAGGTTCTTTGCCACTTTTGGTTTCTCCTACCTGCATTAGCTCATCCCAGAGACAAGCAGAGGGTTGGCCTTTTTAAGATCTGAAGTGGCTGGTCAAGAATATAAAGATTTAAAAGACTAGTCAATCTCCATGAGAGCTGGGATGAGTCATGGCAATCTATTTTATTAACAACCAGTGTTGCTTTGTCATCCTGGGGTACCTGACGGATAAACTCCACCCTTTCTTCCTTAGCCAGCCTGATGTTAAAACTCTAAAGGAAATCTATTCCAGAGAAAGGCTGAATAAATGCCTCCTTCACCCTCAGTGGATCTCAGTTTATGTCGAAGTGGAAGGAGACTAAATTCCGACATTTCTAATCCATTCCCCATTGTTTTTAAGTGCCCTCGTAATCACTCACATTGCAAACAAAATCTAGACATTACTGCATGTTGTTATAATTCCTGAAGTGTTTTCTGTTTATTAACATCTTTGTCTCCTGATTTCCTCCTTCCCCATTTCTTCAGAGGGAAAACTGCTACTCCGATTAGCCTTTTGCAGGTCTGGTGAGAGGACAGCAGGCAGGTCCTTCCAGGGACACAGGTCCTATACTGTTACTGTGGCCACTGATCTGAATGTCCTTTCTGCAGAGGAGAAAGCCACATCTAAAGAGAGGCAAAGGAACTTTAACTTCACATCTGATATGTGCTGTATCACCAGACAACTGGATTCAGTGTTCCTTGAGCACTGGGCAATAACATTGGACTAGTGCTTTCTGTGCCTTAGCTCTGAAGAACTCAACAGGCTGGTCCTGCTGAGGAAGGGGTGAAGCAGGGAAGGCATACAGAAACACATAACTAACCCACCAGTGCTTATAACACTGCCTTGAGAAGGGATTAGAAAAGTTTAAGGCTGTGATTTCCTCCTCAAATTAAAAACCTCTGCAATCTTTTTCACGTAACAATGTTTTTTGCCATTCACCTGTAGTGCTTTTCTTCTGTTTGCATGTTGGTGTATATGAAAGTTAATGGGATATTTGGTCTGAAAGAGAAGAAGGGGAGGAAAAAGAATTAAGAAACAAAACATCCAGGGATGGATTTTTCAATCCAAATCCTGTTCTCAGACTGATTTTTCTCTTTGTTTGCTCAGCTGCTTTTCACAGCCGCTTTACTGGCTCAGACAAATCTGAACAGCTTGTGGAACAAAATGACAGTAAGATGGAAGGATAATGTGTGTTTAAATATCAGTGACCAGCCTCTTTCTTGGCACTCTCAGCATGAGGAAAGCTTGCTATATACTGCCTCCTTTAATCATTTCAGACAGGGCTTTTCCTCCTGTCTATCTATCAGTAGGAGAGAGGATCTTCCTCCAGTTGTTAGCTAGAGTGATGGACAGGTGAATTATTAATATTGTTTGCCACTGGCTTTCTTTGTTATTCTTATTTGTTAAGTTCCCTGACGATGCGACCCCTGTTTTTTTTTTTCAGTCCACTGAAAGCCTGACCCACTCAATCACAGGCAAACTGCATGTGACCATCCAATGGATTTCAATATATGAGGTTTTGAAAAAGCATGGTAAAAAGGAGTAATTTTGGTACCTTGAGCCTTATCAAAAGAGTAGAGAGGAGCTAGAGAAAGGCTGATAGACACAACCTCCAGTTAATGAACTTGTTTCCAAGAAATCCAATGCTTACTGTCTCCTTGGAACACTGGTGTGTGTTAAAATAAAAATACACCTTTTAAAACCAGACCTTTGTAACAACTAGCATCTGAGATGACTAAAATTTAAGCACATCAAGGATTGAGATAAAAAGACCCTTAATAGGTCTACATATGGCTCTACACTTAATAGGAAATTGTGTCTGCTTCCTGTTGAAAAAGGTTGTTTGTTTCCTCAGGCAAATTTTGTTCTGTGTGTGTATGTGTGGATATACAAGTCTACTTTCACAAACATATACAGATAAAAAAATCGTATATGAAGAACTGGAGTGCTTGTCTGTAAACCAGGAGCCACTGGCTGAAGGTTGCACAAACAAGTACTATTTCATTTCTTTCAGACCAACATGAGGGAAAGGTTTTTCTTATTTAGCCAGTTAAAACTCTGCAGTGCTTATTTCTATGCCACATTTCTGGAGTAAGAGAAAGAGTAACCTCCATTTCACTGAAAAGAAATCAAGGCATGGGGAAGTTGTTAATAATTTAACAGGAAGCTACTGATTTTGAGTGCTCATGCAGTCAGAGCTGGACTCTGCCTGCCCACCTGCCAGTCATATCTGAGGCCCCAGGCTGAACTCTGAGGCTTATCTACTCAGCAAGAAGGTCCGCCAAGAGGGTCACTGGTTTTGCCAGGGACAAAATCATCCTCTGACTATCCCAGGTTTATTCCTGGCTTTTATGGATAGGGATTAAGATAACTGTGCAAAAATCCAAGAGCCTTTTCCAGAAGTTAGAGTCACAGTAATTTTCTACCTAAGTGGTTGCCAGAGTTATTGCATTTTAGTTTTTAAATTAAAAGAGCGAGTGATTCTGTGTATATGCCTGTGTCTGCGAAGGGGAAAGCATTTCTTCATAATCTGTTTTTCATCAAATGAATCAATTTTCCTGACTCTTTCCCCCAAAAAATATCAGTTTGAGGTAGATGCCTAGCTGTAACTTTCAACCTAAAGAACTAAAGCAGCTGAACAGAGGTCAGCTTACCTCTGTCTACATTAAAGCAAATATTTTGGATAAAAGCATCATCTAGCTTTAACAGTTATCTCTGCTTGGAAAAGCACTTAAGAACCCTAATGTTAAGTGTATGCTTATGTAACTTTTTGAACAGGAGACTATGTGCTGTAAGAGGCATATGGAATAGGGATGTGAAGTGGATAATAACGATAATGAACATTTACGTAGCCATTTGCACTTTCAAAGGCATGTAGGTGTCATAAGTATAGAGCATCAGAGGTAAGAGAAGGTATAAAAATGTAAGGTTGTATATTTAACTTTCCCTTTTTGACTAGCTAAATCCTACCTTCAGTCACAAAATTTCCAATCTCAGTAAATGCAATCAAGCTGGATTTACTAGCTAGTCAGAAAGAGTAATTCAACCCAGGTTCTAGCAATGTTGGCAAAGAGCTGTTTCAAAAATGAAAACCTCCTCTCTCTTATTATTAGTTATTTTCATTTTTGTATTAACTTACAGCAGAAAATATTGCTTTACCATGATGGTGTTCTGAGCTCCAAAATAGATCGATCAAATTGAGTCAACCAAATATGTTATTCCTGGCCCTGGAGAGTGATTTACACAGATCCACAGGGAAAAAATCTGGAAGCAAAGGAAGGAGAATAAAAAGCAACCCAGATTTTTAAAGATATAGACACATAAATTGGCTCTCCTCTGGACAAATGACTGTTCACCAAACCTTAGAATCAGTACTTAATTAACCTCTTTAAAAAAAACATTAAGCTCTCCGGTGTGTGACGAAAATGCACATGAACGAACATCTGGCAGGATGCCAGGCAACAACAGAGAAGCTTTAGGAAGGGAAATGAAAGGGAGAAGTTTGCTTTGGGAAAGTATCTCCTTCATGGATCCTATTTTGCAGGCATTGTAAACAGGAACCTGGGAGCAGTTTGACTGAGATAAGCCCTGAAAGGTTCATAAATTGCTTCTCAATCTAGCTTGGATGCTGTGACTGGCTCTTATGTAAATTAAATGAGGCAACTCACAGTATCTGCTGCTGGCCATGGCTGGAGGTAGGATACGGACTGAGTGGACCAGTCAAATTTCTGTAAAATTAGGAGCAATAAGAGCTTGAAATAGAGAGATTACTTTACACGGCTCCTGTTAGAAGAGACTGAGCTCCAACTTGAGTCACTATTAAACTTGCTGTGCTCCCTGATGGTTATACTTGATTTGGGAAAATAGAAAAGACCTTTTCGTTTACATCATAGTTTAAATTCTTTGTGTGGCTTTCTGGAGCAGCTTGTACCTCTCCCATTTTGCTTGAATCTGGTCTCCTAACCCACCTCCCCTGTTTCCTTGAAGTTCAGGAATACCAAAATGAGGTAGTATTGGAATTAGAGGCATTAAAGTCTCAGTTGCACAACACAGCAAAAAAAAAAGGCCAAAGAGCCAGACCATTACTGACAGCCCACCATTCCACACAGCATTGTTGAAGGCAATGGAGCTTTCTAAAGTGTACCTCCACTCCTGGTTAAAGGACATTGTAGGAGACAAGACTTCATGCCGTGCTGGGCAAGTTCATGAAACATGAATCCACTGATTATTATTAAATACATAGAAACTATGTCTTTCCCAAGAAGAATGCAGTTCTCCATTGGTTAGCGACTGGAGGTTATTTTGGAAAAGCACTCTCCATACTTATCTTGCTGTCTTGCTCTTCTCTAGGTTTCTATCCAGTGTCAGAGACAGGAGAGCAGTCTGCACAGACCCTTGCTATGATCCATGATAGCTGCTCTTTACTGTTTCCTGTCCTAGCCTTTGGGTCCATCCCAAACTACTGCACTGAGTTTCTCAAAATCTGTTCTGTTTTGTAAAGAATGGGCCGTGTCTGTGCTGAACATTAGTAGGAGATGTTACTCTGTAAAGTGAAAGGCCTTTCAGTAGAGACAGCAAGTCCAGCAAAGGTGTTAGCTGAACTCTGCTGAAGTCACATCTCTGGTGGGAATTCTCCCTTCTGGACATGTCCTGTGAAAGGAAAGGAAAGGAATAAACAGTTGTGCAGGAGAGGAGAAATCTGCTTCATACCTGTAGGTCTCCAACATTGCTGTGAGTAAAGTAGTGGAGTTCACAGCAGCTCAGCAGAATAGAAGGCAATACCATGGAGCTATTTATCCAGCCACTGCTATGTTATAGATGAAACCAGCACCAACAGCATTTGACACACTGACAATGCACTTGTGTCTGTTGAGCAGAGACCTTTTCTGCTGTGATTTGATCTTTTGTTAGCACGGAAGGAAATTTTCTAAAGGAGGTGAATTAATTAAGTTAACCCTGAGACGTCTAATGAACATTATTATATTTAATCACTGGTGAATATGGCAAATACTAAACAGTACTTGAGTTCTGTTTCTTTAATAATTGATAAAAAACAAAAATAAAGGGAATTGATTATGTCACTTACTGACATTTAATTAAAATGAAGGGAAGGTGTAGCTGTAATTTGCAACCACCACAGAGAGGAACCAGATAGGAGATTACTGTGCAAACCTGTGAAGAGCTCCAACTTTTAATTAAAACTGCAGTTCTTTGACGTAGCCTGTGTCAGATGGAGCCTGGTTAATCACTTTCAGTCCTATAGTATTGCCAACAGAATTCTGCTGTAGCTTCACGTCCTAAATAGATTTCTATGTGTCAGGGACATGTTTATGTCAGAGTACATACTGGATCTGCCATGCGAGGTCCCCGTCCCTCACTTAGGGTGATACTGCACATAAAAATAATGATATTGTAGCTGACTGTATCTCTCAGAAATGTATAATCTATAGATAGGACAAAAGAGATGCTGCTAGTTAAGCAAGTTCTGTGTCCTTTCATTTAAGGACCAGCACTTTAGTTTGCACTTTGTTGTGATACTAATGCTCACCGAGCTATTGGAAAGCTTTTCATACTGCTTCAGGAGTAGAGACCTTAGCCTTCCCATGGTTGTTCTATTAGTCATCTGTCAGCTCTTAGTCATCTCTCTTATCACATCCATACCCCTGTATTACCTGCTGTAAAGTACTGATCCATACAACCTTACAGTACTGTTTGAGATTTACACATGAAACTGTCATGTTGGTAATAGTGGCCCATCCACTATGTCTTGCTGCCACACACACACACACAAAATATGAGGTAATCAGGTAAACTTACTGCAGAAAAAAATAGTTCATTAACAACTTACAGGGCCTAAAAAAGTCAGAGATGACGAAGGTATTTTCAGAAAGATATTCACAATAGAGCAACCAAACACAATCAAGTAAGAAAGGCATAACAACTACTTAGTGCCAAGAAACAGATAAGTGACAAAACTCCCTTGTTATATTCACTGTCATGCACATATGTATATAGTTCCTTGTACTAATATAGCTGGTTTCTTTTCTTAAACTACAAACCTACACAAACACGTTTAGTTAAATATAATTTGGGATTTAGAAAATAAATATTTAATTCATTAATATAATTGTGCTGATTCAAACCACATAAGGCAAAATCTTCTTTTAATGATGACTGCAGTGTCTCTTGAATTCGACATAAAATCTAGAATTTTAATTCTAGCTGCCATAAAACCTACTTCTATTTCTGCTTTCTGTTCTCATACTTTTATGTCCTTGGTGTTCAGTTAACCAAAAAGAAAAGAAGGCAGGTTTTAATAGTTTCATACTCTTCAAACTGTGCTAGAACAAAGGAATTACATTACTGCTAGAGACAGAAGACACATGAGATGTATATTCAGTCATTGTACTTCCAGACTCGTTTATTCCCTTTATTTCTCTGGGAATCAGTCCATATCTGTGAAACTCTGATATTAGAGTTACCCCCATATTTTGTCTTTTGTCATTCTAGGTAATAAACTCTTATAGGCTATTATTATATACAGATAAGATACTTAGCTATTGTGGCCATTATCTCAGTTCACTGCTGCAAAGAGAATGAGTACTTCTTGCAGGCTAACAAACAATTTTTGTTTAATAAACAGCTAAACAATAGCAAGAAAAATGCTAATGAATGTTATTCGTCCATTAAATTCTGAAAGCATAAACCACAAAGAAATCTTCAGCTGCAGAATGTTATTTTCAAGTGTAGTATTTCACATGTTTTCTAGGGTTTTGAGGTTTTTTCTGTTTTTAGAGCAGCTTTCTTTGAGCTGCTAGGCCTTTGCTAGGCCTTTGCTGTTTACCATAAGGAAGTCAACAAGTAAAAATAGAGCCACATCTATCTAAATTTAATTTACTTGTTCCTTTCTAACCAAAGGTTTTATATATATTTATTTAAATAATACATTTTCTAAGGAGCTAAATATTCACACACTGCTGTTTGATAACTTAATTAGACTCCACTTTGAAATCCCTTGGTCAGATTCTGCTCCCACAGACATGGCTGTAAACATGCTGTAAATCCACTGAAGTGTCTGTTCATTTCACTCAACCTCAGAAAGCTGGAACTGGCCACAAAATTATTTATTTATGGATATCACAACCCCATCGTCACTTAAAAGTAGATGTTTGTATTTCTTGTTCTTGATTTTCTTGATTTTTAATCATTCATAGGACATCATCAAATATTGATGTTCTGTCTATTAAGAATGCCATAAATAAATAAGCTATGTACACAGGCCTGACCAGAAACAGCATAGTCCAAGATATTCCAGTTCTGCACTCCAGAAACTGTTTTCTGTTTGATGAAGTATTCAGCTGATTCTGGAAGGTTGCAGGTAGGTAGCCGACCTCTACCTTCTTGACTACTGTACCATAAACATAAGAAGACATTTCACTTGCTTCTTGGTTAAAATAACCCAAAGAATGTCTGAAAGGGAATATGAATAAACATATCTGGTTTTTATTTCAAAAACAAACAAACAAAAAAGAAAAAGTGCTAGAGACCTTTTCTTACTGTCTGCAGTCTAAATGCTGTGTCTTTACTCACATCTTTGGGAAAAGAGAAATCTAAAAGCAATTAGATCACAGAGTTTACTGGAATGCCCAATTCTGATATGTTATTACTTTTTTAAACTGCAAACTGAAAGGGAAGAAAATCTTAACTGAACCCAAAGATTTTTACATACAGTCTTTTTACATTTAATGATCTTCTTTTAAGCAAAAGGTTTATCTCCATTTTGAGTTCAGAAGTCATCCTTTAAAAGAAAAAACCCACTAATTATACACTTGGCAGAACAGTTTAGGCTAGCAAGTGTTTTATTCCTTGAAGGAGTGTTAAGAAAATGGAACCACCCCTAGCTCTGGTGTTTTATTGTTTGATTGAATTTTTTCCTCCTGCAAGCTGTCACAAGCCAAAGGATCTGCCAGCCTCTATATCAGCTCTTCACTTGCAACAAAGTATGATGACTATTTTTGCTTCTCTCTGAAACATGTTTCTAAGCAGAGTTGGCTTCATGCTTCTTACAAGAGTTGTAGGAGAAAGGAGATGTTCTTTTGTCAAGCATGTAGTCCCTGGGCTGAGAAATCCTTGCCATTGCAAGGGGCTTGGAGGAGGTGTGGTACATTCAACAGAGTCTTGCTGCTTCCATCAACCCTGTCATGGAGGCACACTCTCTCATTGCAGTTAGCAGGGAAAGAAATTGTCACTTAAATGGTTGTGATATAGCTGCTCACTGTGCCTGCATCCAAGAGGCAGCCCTATTTGAAGTAAGGAAAGCCCATCACGATGGATTTGGTGTTAATTCAGATGGGGGAGTCAATCATACCCCACCATTCATAGGATATCACCAGAGAGCCTATGTTGTTAGATTTTTTGCTATTTTAGGTAAAGCACAGGCTGTTGGAGGAAAATTTGTGGCTGCTGCATCTCCACTGACCTAAAAAGAGTCTAGAACAACGGAGTTTTTAGTACTGCAGTGATCCACTTGATCTTTAGGCTTTTGTCCATGAAGTGGAGCCCTTTGCCCTCATTGGTGTGCCTAGGACCATTGCTACTGTGCCTGTGGGAAGTGAATATATGTGAACAGGAGATGAGTTCAACTAAAGGAATTCATCAGACAGAGCAGGCTGATAGCCCCATTTCCTGAAGAAGGCATCTCATGCAATCACTCAGTGCTTGGGGATATGGTTGTTTTCATATCTCTCTTGACTCCCCTCTCACCCTTCATTTTTTATTAATGAATCTACTGGGCAGCTCAAACAATGCTTGACAAGTCTCAAAGAATCAATTTCTTATAAGCTTAATGCAAACAGGCAGCTGGGCAAAAAAAGAAAGTCCACAATGTGTCTTTCCATCCCTTGCCCCCAAGTTGGTCACAAATGAGGTTAGCCCTGGAACGGCACATCTGCCGATACATGGTTTCATGAAAGAGCAGTGTCACAGGCTTTGATGTGCCCTCAGTTTCCCTCTCCATGGTCTGCCTCGACTCAACCAGTGGTGAAAAACTGAGGACATTTGGATTTTCTCTTAAGCAAGTTCTCTGCTTTCAGGAGAAAATAAATTAATAAATCCATTAAAATCTGGGCAGCTGGCTATAAGGACACTCTCTGTGCCCTTTGGTCTACGCACACATGGCTCTGTGGTGATGCTTACAGCTGCTGACAGGCGATTTGCTGGGGTCTCTGTTCTTTGTCGTGCTTGGTCTTGGCATGAAAATTTCACGGTGGTTAATGACAGCCATTGGCTACAGCAATCCATCCGCTGTGCATCGAGTGCTAATTAGTGTCAGTCTGTCACAATAGTAAGATGAGTTGCAAAATAAAACCATCAAGTGCACTCTGATTCTGATTTATTACTTATTTTTCTGTCACTGTGGCTGAACAATACTACCTAAAAAAAAAGTCAGCCTGGGCTCTTCTTTGGCTTCATATGCTGTGGTGATGATTTCCCTGTAATTAATGAGGTGCATTATCTAACTCCCTCACCTTGCAGTAGGAATAAAAGTCTTTTTTTTGCAATCTTTAGTTGTTTCCAAAGAAACTCTCTGAAAGCCTTAGGAAAACACAATCATGCAGAGCAAATGGCCTAACAGGCAGGCTCCATTCACAGTTCTGCACACTCCAGGGCCCTTTTGTTCATCAGTTTAATTAGATTTAGTGTGGACTCCCTACCCACACCAGTAAACACAGCATCGATGTTTCAGGTCAGTGCAAAGACAGTTGTGAGATAGGTGCTTGGGGCCCGATCCTTTTGCATCTGGGTCCCTTTCCACAGCTCTGTCCTTACAGCATTGAATGAACTGCTACAATTTTCTAAGGTGGCATAAATTATTCCATATTCGGGTTATCTTTAGAAACAAACTATGTATGTGGAAGAACTCCAGAGAATGGATCTTTATCACACATCTGCCTGGAACAAGCCTGATGACAGCAGTATTGCTCTTTCAGACTCGAGATGCTGATGCTGAGATCAGTCCCACTTGGTCTATGCATTACTGTGCCAGATATTTTTTCTCTAGGGATATTCATCCAGCTCCAGCAGTAAATTGTTGCAAATGGCTTGATTCGTATTTATTGTAATTTTTAGACTCTGTCTAGATAGTAGTGATTGTGATTAGAGTAAGTATCCTACTATTAATAATGAAGCAGTAAAATGAGAGTTGGCATAAAACTCATGTATGACCATTCATCTATGTATGACTTAAATTATCCAGTAGTAGTGGAAGAAATGCTTTCTTTAGTGCCTTCTCTTTTTTCATTTTCTATTTTTCTTTTCTTTTTTTTGAGCAGTATTTATGAGGTGATAAAGCTGTAGGAATGTTGTAGGAGGGAAAATAAGAATTATCTAGGTCAGAAGGAAATGATAAATTATCTTTTAATACCATTGTTTAATCTTTCCCTCAGGTTCCTTTCCAATGGGATTATGCTTAGCACCATTGAATAATCAATATCCTGGCTGCTAATTATACTTATCATTGAAGATTGTTTCTTATATTGATCAACCTCTTTTGTACTCAATTCAGTAGGCCTAGTCACCAAGGTACTTTCTTTCACACTACCTTAGAATGATAGTGACCACCAGTCTTTCAACTCTTAATACTCTCAAAATAAAGCAATAATACTTTCTGGTATAGTACAACATATTTAGGAGCAGACCTCTTAAACCAGGAAGCTTTTGACTTCCTTATGGCATTCCAAAGTATAAAATTAACAGTACTATTTTTTTTACTTCAGAAGATTTAATCTGATGTGAAGCCTTTTCACTTGGATAGAATCGGGATTTTTGTTGGCTAGATTGTCTTTCTCTTTTACCTGCATTGTGTATGATTTAGACCAGTAGCAGAGACATGATGACAGCTTCCCCAGCTATTGCTTGTTTGCAGTGTACCGGTCCCTTCTTGCTTTGCAAATGGGTCATTTCAGTCATGCACCAGAGGGCTGTCAGCAGTAGCAAAGGGCTGTGTCAAGCTTCTCATATGTAAACTATGGAGACTGTTGAGAAAACCATCTCTCTAAAATGAAGAGATTAAATGAACACAGCAAAGTGGAAGATCCTCAAACTCAGCATATTGCTTCCATCTTGTGCCTACTCTTCGCTATAGCCTCATCCAGTTCCTTTGTGTTTTGGAGGTTGGGGTTTTATTTGTCTCTTCAGTTCTGATGAGACCACATTGGATGCACTATTTTAGTTGTTACTGATGGTTTTTGTGGGGTATGCTTGTTTATTTCTTTCTTGTGTTTTCCCCACAGAGGGCAGACTCTGTTAACAATTTAAGATCCCACATAAATCCATAACCAGAAGTACTACTATGTTCATGAGCTTTTCCTTGATAAGTTCTTTTTCTTCTTTATGCTGTGTACTGCTGTTAATGACTAAAGCAGAAAAAGTTTTTAAAATCTTGAAACTGTTGCTCACTGCTGTCTACTTCTGCTTTAATATGAAGTTTTGTTTAGAGACCTAAATGCTTTGTTGAGTTCCTTGAGTTTTCATTGGTGTAGATAAAGTTCTTTAGGAAATTTTCCTAAAAAATCCTGTCCCATGCAGGAATTGACTTCTGATGTTCTGTCTTTTGTTTTCTTTTATTAATTGTGTTGAAAATAAATAAATGTCAGAAATGGCTGTAAAGTGGGAAGCTGAAATAATAGTTGGATTCATTGTACAAGAGGCAAATTGGAAGTCGAATGTAATTGACAAGATTAGAGAGTTTTTATATAGTGTAGATACGCTTTCAGTAGGGTTATAGCTTTTTTTCTTTTTTTTAAATTTATTACCTCTTAACCTTAGAAAAATTACCAAGGTGACACAAGACCTTGTAGCATAGCCAGATCATGAACTAGAAGCTCTTGTGTCTCTCTCCAGTATTCCATCTACAAATGCACATACCTCCAACTATGTTATGCTATTATTAACCCATTATGAGCCTAATTTTTAAGATCTTGGTGGACAGTTTTTAGTTCAATGTGTTTCTGTTTGGATCATCTTGAGCCCTCAAGTTATCTCTTAAATGTCCCTGAGAATCATGACAATCCCTGTGCCAAAGAGCTGACACAATGAGAAGTGAACAACAGAAGACTCATGGCTTTATTTTTGTCTGCATTGGCATCTATTGTAAAGGAAGGTCTGGTCACCCTGCAGGCTGCCTGTACTAGTTATTTTATATAACTTTTCATATTTACAGCTTCAGGGTGTGTGACAGAGGTAATTTTGTAAAGACATCTGTTCAAAAGCATGGTTTTGCTGAAATGATACTCATGTTACCCATAAGTAGGTCAGAGAAAGAGCAATCCAACATGACAGTCTTTGTTTAAAGGTCTGAAACCAATCTAACTGATTAAAAGAATGAGAGCACATAACAAAAAAAACCCCTGACATGACAGAATAAACAACATTTGAAAGAAGACAGTTTGTTTTCTGCTGTGTGCTTTAGTTTTTATCAGTTATGCCCCCCACAACTAAACCCCTTCAAGTTAATTCAGTTTTGAAAGTACATAACTTGTTTTGTTGATTTGGCAGGGAGTTTGTCTGTTTATACACAAGACTCTAGCAAAAGAGATTGGCAGAGCTTGTGTTGTAAATACAGGGATCTTTTCAGTTAATTATATGCAAATCAGCTTTGTTAACAAACACCTAAATAACTCTGCCTTGTCTTCATTAGCCTGGGAGATACAGTACATTTCTCAAGGAACTAGACAAGGAATATTAATCAAAGCAGCTTGTAAGTTTTAATGAGCTTATTAATTGTTGACCTATGTACTTCCAAGAAGTGGTATTAAAAATGAAAGATAACTGAGATATTTTTGTGGAGAAATATTATGCAGATATATATAGGAAAAAATGTCATGGTCAAATTTGGGTCACGCAAAACAAAACCTCAGTCTGGCTGCAACATATTGATAACTCATGTTTCTCTAAAAAGCTATATACTGGCTGATGAGTGTTTAATGGCAAAAGAATTCTTCTTGAGCTGGAAGAACATTCAGTGTTATAGAGGAAGACAAGATAAAATGGAAATAAGTTTGGTTTTATAGTTCCTCAGTTCAGGTTTTTAAACTTTCCAAGGTGGTAGTGATGCAGTTCTGAATTTGCTTTCTATATGGATCTCTTAAATGTCAGGTGATTCTAGTTGTTATTTCTAAGTTTGGACAATCTCAGAACTGAAAAGTAATGTTGAAAATACAAACAGAAAAAGGACATGGGAGTCAGGCTGGGAAAGATCTTTATGCTCCATGGTTGGCTGACCTTGTCATCCACTGCACAACAAACCCTTAATGGTAAGTGGAAGGGTGAGACCCAGCCTGACAACTCTGGTGGTGAAGTTCATTGATGCTTTCTTTGAGGGGAGACTGTAAGTCTGACCTTCAGCAGTGATCAGTCCTCACTATCGCCCCTTCTAAACAGAGGAATACACTGTTTCACATGGCTACTACTAATGTTGTGGAGAAAGATGAAACCCACTTGAATTTTCTTCTGTTGTGTTTCTGACTTCAGCTTTGTCAGTAGTCTTTAATCCCGTGTGCAGGAGCACACTTTGGTGTAATTAATCCTATAATTTATTTCTAATAGCTGTCTAGCCATGCATCAATAAACAAGGAGGATACATGACGATAAAGTCAGACTAACATGCGGTGTTGTTTCAGAGAGAGACAGAAAAGACAGGAGGGAAATGAATAAAACAAGAAAGAAAACAAGGCAAACCATGAACTGAGATTAAACTGAGTTTAACCAGGAGTGGCAAATTTTGTGTTGCCAGCCATCTTCCCTCACTTAATTTGGTCACTTCCAATTCTGAAGGATAAATGGAGGATAGTTGATGATTAGTTTCTGGTAACTGAATTGCTCTGGTCTCCAGCGCTGACCCTTCTATGGCACAACAGATCATGATGTCTATTTACTTTCTACCACTGCTGTACATATGAAGCCATAGTAAATCCTTAAAGATTCACTCATCCAAGAGACTCTACCTATGTAGCAGTGACAAAGCTGGCCAAAAAAAATAGAGGCAACTAGACCATACCTCTTCTGTTGCAGCAGAAACAAGGATGAAATTTAGGAAAATGTTCTGCTATCAGCTAGTAATCTGTTCCAGAACTTTTCCACCCAGACTTTTATGAAGTGGATTGACATCAATCAGTTCTTGTGACCATATTTCAATTCTGGTGAGACATAAGTGAGTTGGAAATAATTTTTAGCAGTTCTATGCTCATTACAGATGAAAAGGAAAAAAGAATCAAAGAGAATTGTTTATTGAGACATTTCTGAGTCCTGGAAAATTAGAGACCCGGGAAAGCTCAGATGACCATCTGTCCAGAGATCACACTGCTCAGGGAGAACAGCACTGCAATACAGCCCATGGTGTTCTCAATTAGTGTTTGTCCTCTGTATTCCAGTTCTCTCAGGGTTTAGAAATCTTCTTGATTTTTTTGAGCCAGATAGTTGTAACAACTGCAACCTATCTCAGTTTCATATCTGAAAAGTGCTTGTGGCAATAACTTCAAGCGACATAAAACAGCAGTTGCATGTGATGACAGTTTTTTGAGTTGTTTTGGGTTTTTTTTTCCCTGTGAAAAAAACCCTTCCTCTCTCAACCAGCCACAGACTCTCTGAAAACTTTAAAAGGGTAAATCATTCTCTTCTTTTCCATTTTAAATCTCTTCAGTCAGCTCTTTCTTCCTACCATCCTTATTGCCATTGATTTATTTCAATTAAGATTCTTCTGTTCAAGTACCATAATTAGCCTCTGTCGCTACTAATTCTCATCTCCTTGGATTATATAGATAGAATGAAAATCCATGTGGACTAATTCAGAGACATTTGCTCACCTGCAAACTAGAAGAGAAAGAGCCCAAAAGTCCCCTATGAGGCATACTTGAACCCAGGAAAATTTTTTCAATGCCTATCTGTCTGAGTTGATGCTTTTGTGTTTCCTCTTGAATTCATGCACCTTCTTTCTAAAGCTCTTTTCTACAAACCTTCCTGAAACCTTCTTTAAAGGACAGAAATGAACCAATAAACAGCTCTTTCTGTAAAGGCCCAAAGGGGTCTAATATAGATCCATCACTCAGAAGTGGCTGTAAGTTGTCAAGAATATGAATAATACAAGTTGTCTTGGATAGTTGTTTGTTATGCTAGATCAGCTTGACTATGTGCCAGACCTTCAGTGGTGTTATGAGATACCCATCATGCCAGATTTCTCTTGGTGACAGTTCCCCGGCTTCTACTCCTTGCTTTGGTGAATTGCAGTCTGCCCTGCCCATGCAGCTACCTTAAGCCCCGAGAAAGGTGGCTCCTACTCACTCATGCAGTGTGCTGGAGCAGCATTGGTATGTGCCCACATCGGTCAAAACAAGACAAAAGAGAAATGACACTATTACAATGTGTGTAAGAAACACAAACAATTTCATGGAAAAAGACAAAAGGAACATGTCTGCTTGCTACTTTTTTTTTTTTCTGGGACACTTTTAGAGCTTGATAAACATGTCCTGCTTCCATTAGTTGGGGTTTTTTTTTTTCTTCTTTTCTTACAAAACCTGTGAAATAATACCTAGAATACTGTATTCAAACAAAGAGGCAGAGGGATGCCTTGCCTGGTGTGAAAGCCCACACTGTTTGAGATGAGACGTGATCACAATTAATATGAATACATTGCCTCTCCTGTCCTGCAAGAAAAAGCCTCTGGAAGGTAACGTGGGAAAATAGATACCTCAGACTCCTTGTACTCATACACACACACAGAATCTATCGTAAAATCTGGAGTAAACTGTTGTCAGCCTTTTTAAACATGGAATTCGGCACTGTTACGTCTCAGTTGTGCATAAAATGCTTGCAAAAGGCTCTGGTAGTCTTCAGGGGAAGACTGTATACATTATTAATGGTTAATGCTTCATAGGATGGAAATCAGTGAAGCAGGAAAGTGCTTGTTCGATTACTTTTTGTAGGTTTTTTGCTTTGGGATTTTTTTTCCCCTTTTTAATTTTTTGTTTCACTAAGGATACTGGAGTTTGCTGAACCTGAACCTGTTCCAGACCTTGAACACCCAGGTTCAGCATGCCAAGGTTTGAGATTCCTTTTACTTTAGCTGAGCAGGTGGGATGAGTCTTGTACCTTAAGGTATTTTCCAGACCAGTGACTCACTAAAGAGATAAAGAGACCTGAAATATTGATTGGATTAAGAAAGCAACAAATAACCTTTCACCTCTATCTGATCAGCTTTCTGTATGAAAATGTGAACATGAAAATAAGAGCATTAAACTCTAAGCCTTTCTATCCATGCTCAGGAAAGCCTGCATACACTAAAGAGGCATTCTGTATCACAGCAGCTGTGTTTGAGGCCTGGGATTAGGCATCTTTTGGGAATCGAGGGCAGACTTTTTTTTGCTTCCCTCAGTGTACAGTGATCTGATTTTCTGATTCAAATAAGGAGAAAGATTCCGATTTTTCTTTCTGCACAGCCTGTTTAAACCAAAATAATGGGAAAAGCTTCTCTGATTTACATGTTCTGGGTTGTTTTTCAAGGTATGAAATAGGATGAAGTTCATTGGAAAAATTAGTCAAGCAAGAGAAATCTAAGTACCAGTACTACTTATTTGCCAGTTTTATGCTGAAGCCGAAAGTCTTTGATTAAAGTGAATATATCCAAAACGTGCTAACATATCTCACAATTTCAACGGAGAAGCCATCCATCATAGTGTCTCAACAAGCACAGGGTAGACTGGGCGTGGAATCTGAGTCCTCTCAATGTGAGAGTAGTTCAGTAAAGTGCAAGAAAAATCAAAGTGTGTCTTTAGCCATGTGGTCAAAAAGTAGATTAAGATTTTTTGATGGCCATTGTCAAGTGTACAAGGACATATGTGGTAAAAAGGTATCAGACTAGCCATGGGTGAGAAACCAGGAGACCTTCTAATGGGAAAGATGGAAATCAATTCCCTGGGAAGGTTGGAAATCATCACTGCAAATATTAGAGAACTGCTTGCACTGATAATTATAAAACATTCATTACATAGAATTGATTCTTTACTTCCTGAAGCTTGGTGGGTGAGCTGGTCATCTCTTTTGACTCTATTTTCTATATTTCTCATCTTTATTTAAAAGAAAATGATGAATTTTCTCATAGTTAAATACGAGAGCTTCTGTGTGTGCACAAGCACAGGCAGACAAACATGAAGAGTGTGAGCACAATGCCTGCAGTGTTAATTGTTTGAAATTTAAAATGGAAGAAAAACATCCTTCAAGGTGATGATCAAATTGGGCTGTCTGATCAAAAAATCGACTTGGTGTCCTGTATCAGGAAACTATTGGTAAGAGGAAATGTTAATAGAGGAACAGCAGGAACACCAGGACTACTGATAAGAGTTAAAAAGCCTTGGAAAGCTCTTTCTTTCACTCTGCCTGTAATGAAAATGAATGCAGTGAGCAAAAGGGCAGAAAAAACTTTATCTGCCTCAGTTGTGTACAGTCATTTCCACATCAATGTCCAGAGCTGCTTCTGGTTGCTGGGGGCTGGTGTTATGGGTTTATGTCCTGGTGGTGGCAGAGCATGTGTCTGCCCTGGCCAAGGAAATAACCTTCAGAGCAGCATAGAGCGCAGACCGTGTGTGGAGCTCGGCCCTGTACTACACTGGCACTTGGAGGGAGCAGGTCCTATGTGGCACTCTCCCAGACAGGGTAAAAGAAGGTGAAGAAGATGTAACACATCTGTGTGCTTCTGGCTTCCTCCCCAGTTTGCCTTCACCAAACCTGGTGTAGCGGCGAAGCCACCCACGACATTGCCCACCCTTGCTGGGCCTCACGCAGCCCAGCACCTTGCTGCTGTAGCTGTGTCTGCAGAGACCTCTCGTGGAGATGCAGCATATACCAGGAGAAAGAACTGCCTTTCTAAAACATTTCTTTTAAGTGTTTGTGTTTAGCTGTGTTCCTCCAGGACCACAGTAAAATGGAAAAGCAAGGGGGAAAAGGCAATCCCCTGAGTATTCTGCAATGTCACTGGGGCATTGCTGTTTTCTCCTAGATCCATCAAAAAAACCCCACGCCTGCAGCAATATGCTGTGATGGGAATTTAATTCTTATTCTCTCTCCCAACCTGGATGGAATCCCTGAAATCCACTTGTTTTTCTTAGTTTCTGGTGAAAATGAAATTTGGAAGAGAGCATCTCAAGAAGGCAAGTGCTTCTGCATTTTGCAATACAGGTAGAATTTCCAGCATTTCCCATCACTGCATCTGCCTTCAGGAATGTATCTTTAATCCGGCCACTATGGAAGTAGGATACAAAGAATAGAGTTCTCTTGTTTATGGAAGGTTTGATGCCTTCTTCAGTCTTTTACCTGGTCAGAAACAAATAGAGCTGCAGAAATCTCAATGCTGGCTCCAGACTGCAGTAAAGTATCTGCACCCAGGGTTTCTGATCTCTCTGTAAACTCTTGTACAAAATATTTTAATTTCTCCATCTTTCTCTCCCTCAGCCATATACTTTCCTGCAGCACCACAGCACTGATTTACAGGCTAAACTTCCTTCACAGTGTAAGGCATGAACAGATTCTAGCACTGGCTCCTTTTTCTATGTAATGATTTTTGAAAAGAGTGTTTATCTGAGTCTAAGGGAGAGGTAGACAAGGCTAATTGGTTTGATGAAAATTCAAACCCTGTCTTTCCCACCTGAAATCTGTTTTTGTCTAAGCTTGATATAAAACTAAATGGTGTGAGCTCAATGGTGCTTTTTCCCAGCTGTGTACCAGAGCTGTACATGTGCTTTTCCCTCACTAAGTGTTATGTTCTATGCCCTCTCTGCATGTGTGTGTACAACTTTGAATTTTAGGACATCTGTCTTTCTTTCCTGCAGATGTTGGGCTATAAATCTATTTATTTCCAGAAAACCCCACCAAAACAGTTCAGTGCAGTAGTTCCAAGACTGATGTATGCAGGTGCCTCAGGCTAAGGTTCACCTGTGAAAACTCCAGCACACATCAGTACCCTATATACAGCCTTTGGTAGAATATCAGCTCCTTTCCAGCTAAAGAAACTAATTTGTTAGCACAACATGGATGTGTTCCTAATTACCTTTGAACTCATGGGAAAATTTAGATCAGATGGCTATGGAAGAGGGGATATCTTGAGCACATAGATTTTTTTTTACCTGTTAAGAAAGTACAGGCAGTCACAAAGAATACAGGAAATTCCTTTCAAGATGTTAATCCACAGGCAACATAACTGCAATAATTCTGCCAAATCATAGGGACATCTCTGTGAAAGCTTTCGTGTTACATTAGCTCCTTTGCATGGAAAAAATAGACTTTAACTTAACTCCAGAGCTCTAGTGATAAAAGTCAAAACAAATTCTCATTGTAAACTCTGTAAACATGTATTCTTTGCTCCTCTGTCTTTGGATTTGAAATACATACACACAGAGTTTCCAGAGGAGTTTCCACAAAGTTGATGCTTTGAAGACCTGGAGAGATCTTTGTAACTTCATAGAATATGAGTAACTGTCACCATCACCCATTTACATCATAAAATCTGTCAGACAGTGCTGTGAGAGGAAGTAGAAATGGCTTTTCTTTTTTATTCCTAGTCTTATTCTGAATGCCCTGTCTAGTTGCAGTGTAGTTAAAGACAGTGGTAGCTGTGAAAACTGAGCATATCTAAATTTCTTCCTTTGCATTTCTAAAAATAATAATCAAAGAAAAAATGGTTGTGACCGAGTGTGACACTCAAGAATCTAGAACAGAAAGAGAAATAGCTCTTCTGAAAGACTGCTGTCATATTTCCATAGTGAATCCTCAGTAAAAGGTGACATGAAGATCTATACTTCTGCCTCTCATCCACAGTTAAAATAGCAGCACATTTTCATTTCCTTCATTTCTCTTCTCTCTTGTCTTGGAGCTCAAGAAGAAGGCCCTGTCTGGAATTTACTGGCAATTGAAAGAGGTGAAAGTGTCTTAACTAGCTATTAAAATGCATATTAATGTTAGAGCTTAAGAAGATGTGCTCTTGTGATGTGTTAATTCATTTTTAATGTGGAAAATTAAGGTGTTTTTTTTCAAAAGGAGTCTGTGGAGCATCGCCTAATGAGTTGCCTGGATTTGCTTGGTCATCAATATCACTCCACTTTTCAAGATTTTGGGCCCTTTTTCACAGGACTTTGTCTGAGGTTATAGGTGCATTGCCCTCATAATGAAAAGTTTCTGGGCTTTGTTCCATGAGCCCAGCCCTGTATATTGCAGGCCAGGTTACGTGAGCTTCTGACCTCGTTCTCATCCAGGTGCCACTAGCTGTTTGTGATGAGGAAGAAGTTAAAAAATCAATCCATGTTTGTCAGAGGTGTCAGGAGTAGACAAAGATGAAGATTGATTCAAACATTATCCCTTGCTTTATGTGCTTCTTATGACTGCTTAGCCCTTGGTGTGAAACTCTTCTCTCTGAGGTTTACCTCTGATCATGATAATGATTTAAGTAACAGCAGAAAGTACTTTGCACTTTCTCAACCTCATGTAGCTCCATTATCAAGATGGGCTACTTCAACTGATATCTTTTTCTTTTGCCTTTGTTACTGAGCTTTAGAAATGATCACTATAGAACATCCAAGCAACTTTTGTTGTCTTCACCCTCCAATGAAGTTGATAGTCCCATACAGACTACTAAGAGCCAAAGGTAAAGTCTATCCTCAAATGAACCTACTGTCGTTGAAGCTACAAGTAGTTATTTCTATGTGAAAGTCACTCTTTGGAACAGAGAAACAACATGCCTTAAATAACTGGGTACAGCAAGTCATAAATGAATAATATAACTTTGATTGATGCTTAGTGTTACCCTAAGAGACTGGGTGGGTTTACAGCATAAACTATATTTGATTAGGTTTGTGTTCTTTCATGTTATTTTAAATTTCTTTACTCTTCAGTGTTGCAAGAAAAATGCTCCAAAATATTTCAGTAGCATGAAAAACAAAGCATAATGTACAGAGCTTACAACAGAATGAAACCCAGTGCTATGGCATTATTAGTTTGATTATTAGATTTGCTCCACCCGTGTCCTATTCCCCCTCCTAGTGACACATCCATCGTCAAGCATCAATATTCTTGTTTCAGCTGAAGTGATGCAGTTGTGTGACAGGATTATAGCCTTGTCAATAGGACGGGAATTTGGGCTGTCATTCGCATGCATGAAAACCTCAGAGATTTAATTCCCAGATCACATGTGATTCTATTGATTGAAGTTTACAAGGGTCAAAGAGTAATCTGCAATTTGTGTCTCCTATACACAAGTTAGAGGCTTGTGCATTGCATAGAGGATAGTGGGGGGTAAATAAATACAGCAGCTGGTGGCAAAATCATGTGATTCTTCTCAGTTTCTTGTTTTGTTGGGTTCTTTTGTGATGGTTTTGATTGGGTTGGGTTTTTTTTTTTCTTCTTTATCAGTTCTAACTCTTAAACTAGGACATATCAATCATTTCCAGGTAGGTAAGCTGATTCCTTCAGAACTGTAAATGGTATGGTAATAAAAGTGTGTATTTAGATTTGGCCTTGTGTGAAGAATTATGTCAGGCTAGAAAATTATTTTCTTTCTCAACAAAAAGCATAAGTTACCCTCTGAGCCTTTAAATCTTATTTTTGCTACAGCAAAAATGTAGACCATAAAAAGTTTAGGTTCTGTAGCTCTAATTGCTCATGCTGTGTTCTCACCCCATCTCACATGTTTAAGTTGAGTCAGAAAGAATCTATTCCTTGTAATGGAGGAACTGAAGGGAAAATCTAGGTGATTCAGAGGTCATTTCTTTTCTCTCAAGCTGATTGCTGAACTAAGATATTAGCCTGTAGAACTGAGGCCTCTGCAGGAAATGGTGTTTATCTGACAGACAGATGTAATAATGCGTCCCTGACTACCTCCAACTATGATAATCTCCCTCCACTATCTTCCTTCTAAACTAGACTTTTCCATTTGGGGTAATGGTAGAACATAATTTTTCTTTCCTCTTCAGTTTCAGTGATATGTCTTCATTCCAGTCACTCTTTCCATATACTTTGCTACTTAGTTCCACCCCAGCAATAGCTGCATTCCTGTTTCAATTAGGGCTTTGTATAATGCTTTTTTCCAGCAATAGCTATGCATCCATCAGTGAATAGTATTGAAGTGAATAATTTGACTCATTGGTTCTGTGTTGTTTTTTTCAGCCTCCTATTGGGTTTACATCTTATTGTCTTATTCTGATAGTATTTTGAAGGAAAATAAAAAAATGATGCTATTTTTTGATATCTTTTTTTAAATGAAAAACGTTCACGTGGCTCTCAATTTGTTTTAGAGTATATTGTGAAACAGTGTGAAACTGGAGAACAGGGGATTGTTGCTGGCAGTCCTCAGTTTCTGGTGTAGTTCCTTATGTAGTCTTGGGATAGGACCTAAAATAATTAAGTTCTGTGCAACAATTTTAGCTCTTTTGAAAGAATCATTGCACTGGGGGAAATGCTGCTGTAACTGTTTATGTGTGACATCTTTAGGTGCATCTTTGTCTTGGAGCTAACTGATGGACTAAATTGTGACTTCAAAGGATAAGAATACAGAAATAGCCACCTGATTTGCCAGGTGCTGAGAAAAAGCCAAGTTGTAGAGATGTTTATTTAGAGATGCAATTTTACCGTGTGTCTAGCATAAATAAAACTTGGAGTATCAAAGAATAAACTAGGGAATTGCAGCAAAGTTCCAGTAACTTTAGTAATGAGGCCCACAGCAATGAGTGGGAAAGTGTTTGTCTTTGCAGATTTCTTCCCTGGAAACAGTATGTCTTAAAGATTCAAGATCCGCAGATTTTGTTCTGAGAAATGAGGAGGAAGGAAGACTGTAATGTGGTGGTGATGTACATGCAGAGCAGGACAGAGTTAGGTACCAAAGTTCTATGGATTGGAGAACACTGGAAATAGAGTTATAGAAGAGAGAAGGTTCTGTGACAGCATCTTTTCTGCTAAAATAGAGTGATAGCCTCATTTTCATATTTGAGAAAATGTATCTTGTTCAGTTTCTAGCTGGGAAAGTTGTAGAGCTCTCAGAGCCAATGGAGGTCTTGATACTCCTGTTCAATTTTGTTATTTCTTCGATAAGGTAAGGAAGAATGAAAAGGAAAATCAGGGATCTTTGTTCCCTGCTGGTGCTGTCCTAGTCTTGACCAGATGGAGATGGGATTCTTGAAGCATGGGATTAATCTGTATTCTTGTCTCCCAAAAATCTGAGAGAGCTAGCCTGGGGCTAAGAACGTGTATGAGCTCTGTCACTTCTTTAGAAATAGATTCCTGTAGCTCAGTAAGGAGATGCAATATGAATGTACATTTACTGATGAATATTTAACAAACTGCATTTGAAGACTGGAAGATTAAAAAAATCTTTCCATATCTTTCCCTCTGTCCTTAGCCTTAACTAGGTAGTAAATAAGTCCAGAACAGATTTTTGGAATGAGTTTCAATATGGTTTTTTTTGCTTCTTTACATTCTGAGTCACATCTTCACAAAAGTGTACCGTCATGGCATTCTAAGAGACTCTAGTGGCTTATCTTATTTAATGCTGCTACATCAAGGTTGCCACATGAACATAATCTTGTAAATGAAGCAGCTAAGGGAAAGACGATCAGCGTCAGGCTTTGACATACATTATATGCTTTTCTGATTATCTTTCCTCCATGGAGATCAAAGGCTAGAATACGCTCCCAGATTAACAAGGACCATCAACATTTTATTTCTTTATTTACAGAGAGCAGAAGAAAATGAAAGGTTGCTTAAAAAGTTACTGTAAAAGTAATTTAAGTACATTTCTTTGCTGGAGTTGGAATACTCCATTATTCTATGCTAATACAGAGATCCCAAGACATGGGAAATGTCTAACACAAAGATACTTTATTTCTGTATCAAAACAGAGAGGTCAGTGACCAGCTTTGATGAAGGAAAGTGTGGATAAAAATGATGACAGAAAGCTTGGTGTGCTCATCAGATCAAAAATACCTGCAAAGGTCAGTTCAGTCTTCATCTTGTAACCCAGTGTTACAGCTACCATCTTGCTGCAGGATCTGGAAGTTTCTCTGAGGCACGCTCTGACATATCAGAAAGGAATATACTTGAAATAGTTATAACTGCACTGGTAAATAGCATGAATTTATTGCAATCATGTATGCAAGAGAATAGCACCTCTATTGCACATGTAATGGCAGGAAAATCTTTTTACCAGTACAGCTCAGAGGTACTGGTAGCTGTTTCTGTAACAGAGCAGAAATGCTGACTTGAGTTGGCTTTCTCATTTTTTTTTCCTAGGATAAATTTAATCCATGGTTAAGAGTTTTTTAGGAACACTTTCTTTGGAAATCTTTTAAATTCAGCTAAGACCTTAGAGATGCATCAAAACTGAAAACTGTGAAATGTACAGCTTGCCATGAAATCATAAATTCATAATAACACACACTATTTATACAACGTGTGAAGAAGTTCAAAACTCTATACAGACATTAATTCATTAAATGGGACAATGGTTACAAGCTGCTGCAGCTTCCATTTGTAGAACTTGAAGCCACACTCAGTTTAATTCTAAATTGACTAGATTTTCAACTTGCTCCGTGAAAAAGTTTCTTTTTGTGTCTGTGTACATGTGTATGAAGGATACAAACAACATATGATCATGTGTGACAAATATGACCAAACTATAGTAAATTTGAAAGAGAAAGGTCTAAAAATAAATTAAAATCCATAGTAGTTTTATTTCTGTATCCACATCTAATTGTTGCAGTACCGCAACATAAAAAACACAGAAGTCTCTCTCTGCTCACTTCCTGCGACTGAACTAGAGGAAGAAGTTGAAGCACCATGTTTCTGAACCATTCAGAGCTGGTTTTGGGTAAGAAGTTGACTCTGCAATTTGTTTTTTAAGTTCAAGTGGTTGAAAATTCTGAAAATTTAAAGTCCAAGATGTGATACCAGGACCTGATTTTTTTTAAGAGGCATGAATGGAAGGATGAGTTATGTTTCTTAATTGTCCTGTGGGTTCTCAGTGAAGATATCTACATTTGAGCTGTCTCTCTGGACTCACTGGTATTCAATGAAATAAATAATGGCTTCTCCAGACTCTTTCACAGCTTCATCTCACCTCTGAGAAACAGCTGTGCTTTGCTTTTTTTTTTTTCTTTTTTCAAGGAGATGTGCCTTAAGAGATTCATTTACCTATTAAGTAGAAATGGATTCTGGAAATGGTTAAATAAATTTCTTTATCAGCCTCTGTTATTGAATGACATTAATTCCATTTTTGTTTACCAGAATTTTGAAGGTTATACCCTACATCCAATGAGACCCTAAAGTGAGGTCCACTGAAAAAAAACAATCTATCTTTTGCAAATTCTTGTGATTGTTTTATAGAAGTCTCAACAAACCTTCTTTTCCTTATTGCTTATAAGTTTGATGTGGTTACCAACACAGAACAGCAGCTTCTAATGTACTGAAAAGTTATCTGATGCTCAAGAAGTCTAAGAAAAGCAGCATGTGGTTTCTCCTAGAGTCAGTGCTATTTCTGAAGTGTAATCCTACTGTATGAATCTTGTGAGCCACAGTCTGCCCTTATCTGTTCTGGTAGCTGTTGTGTAGAGATTTGGAGGCCACAGTGATGAAACCTCTGTGCTGCTGAAGTCTTAAAAATCTGGGCCAAATAATGTTCTCTTGGTTTGTCTGAGACAGCAAAGCATATGCTGGTGGTGACTGCTGCAAACAGCTTATAGTGAAGGTAGTCAAGAAGAGGTGAGACACATGCCTGAAAAATGGAGATGCTTGGATTGGGACTGAAGGGCATTAGAAGAGGGAGCAAAACTAAGATTAGTCAAACTGAAAGACTTATGTGTCTCAGGCAAGAAATCACCTGTGCATAGAAACAGGGTTACTTCTCATCACAAATATTTTATCTTCTTTCTCCAACTATAGGCTTTTCTCAGCTACTGGCCTTTCTTGTGCACCATGTAAAAACTCAGAAAAAAGTGTGCCTACTTTTTCTTGAAACTCTCTACCTCTATTATTGTTATTATTTTTAACCTAGTGACCACTTAAACCTTTCCAAGGAAATAATACTCATTGTTCATGGAGCATGTTGTGAAATACATCCCTAGAAATATTCACTTGTCATTAAATGCATGTTTGCTGTTCAACGTTTGAGTCTTCCTTCTTTTTCTTATTTTTATGTCTGTAGGCCCACTATGCATGGATGTATGGTTCTTGTGACAACCTGGTGTATTCATCGTACAATCGTCCAGCAAACAACTTCTAAATGTCTGACAGGCTGCTTGTTGCTCAGAAACTGAGCTGAGAGAATCTCTAAATAAGCGTCTAAAACCAATAAATGACAAACATTGACCATTACGGACATTGACAACACAGTCTGACCCCAAATGACAGGAAAATGCAGCAATTTGTCTTCATCCTCTCAGGGCTATTTTTTTTTTCTTGCCCTTTTACTTTCCAGTCTTTTATCTTCAGTTGAGAAATCTCAGGAATATCTGATTTTTAAAGAGACTTCAATGTTCATGGGGAGAGTAACCTCTGACTGCATCTTTCTTCAGTGTGGTAGGCAACCTGAAAAGCATTAAAAAGTAAAACAGCCTTAAGACAACTATTAGCATGTTGTCTCACCAGAAGCTTGCCACTGTATTTTGTTTAGCAAACAACTCATTTCTTGGCAAAGACAACCACTGTTCCCTACTAACGTCACATGATCTGGGAAATAAACTTTCTTATCAAACTGCATATGATAATTTCACATCTAAAGAGCAGATTCTCTTCTCTGTCAGTCTCAGTTGTTGTGGATACAGCCATAAACCATGAGATTTTTATTGTGCCTGATGAACAGTTGATATGACAGTGTTGTTTGAAGGAGACGGGAAAACACAAAGCCTTTGTGTCTGTTTAAGGTACAATACTAAAAGTGTGGGGGTTTTTTGGTGGGTCTTCATCCTGCAATCCTGTGATCCTTAGAGATAATGCCTTGAGAGCCAGAAAAATTATAAAAACTAGTTACTAATAGTGTTCCTACTGAAGAGAGCAGATGTGTATTTCATCAACACCGAAGAAAATAAGTATGCCTGATGCAAATAAAACAGCTTTTTTTCTTTTACTGCTCAGCTCAACTAGGACACAACCCATCTACGTGATCATCTTGTCTAGAAACTACTTTTCAATTGCTTTTTGCCTGCTTGGAGGATAAACTCCTTTAAACTGACTTTGTCTCCTGATTTGCTTTCAGCAATTGATAAGAAGTCCCCTAATCTCCTGTTTTAAAAGAACTCAACACTGCCCATAAGCAATCTGATTCCTCTGAAGTTCTGTCTTCTCATGTGTGTCTCATATCTCAGCATCACTGAAGGTAGAAAAAGTTATCTACATTATTTTCACACAGATGACTTGAACTGAAACTTTCAGCTATAGGGCACAACAGTTCAGATACCATGAGATGCATCCCTTTTACTGGGCTTGTTTTGCTTTGAAGGAATAGCAGCTTTGTGATCATTTTAATCCTCAGAATTGCTTGTTCCTCCCAGTTGCAGGAGCATACGGCACTGGGGAATTCAAGGCTAGGTTCTCTTTGCTGCCATAAATTGTTCATGATCACTGCTGTGGAGGAAGGATTGTTCCCTCCTGTTTACAGTAGACGTGAGAAAGTTGGCAGAGAAAGATAATTTATACTTTTTGCTTTACTCCCTGATTCTGCTGATGATCCAGAGTGTTACTTTTGGACAGGTCTCCTGCAGACTCAGTTCTGCAGCTCACTCCTGGCACCACAGAGCTGCTGCCTTCAGCTGTCCTATCATTCTTTCACCCTTCCCAGAAATACCCCAAATGGCACTGAACAGAATGAACAATGTTACTTCTGGTCTGGCCCTTGCTAGAGGTGTGGAAAAAAAGTGGTAGGAGTGAGGAAAGGACATCATTGATACATAGCCATGAGATTCTATAGCACTGGCACAGGCTGCCCAGGGAGGGTGTGGAGTCTCCTTCCTCGATGATCTTCAAAAACCTCCTGGACACGTTCCTGTGCAACCTGATCTAAGTGGACCTGCTTCTGCAGGGGTGTTGAACTAGATGATCTCTAAAGGCGCCTTCCAACCCCTACCATTCTATGATTCTATGATAGCCAGGTCTGGAGTCGCCTCCATGTGCCCAATTTATAAATTTTCCTGTTCAGTTAAGAGGAGTAAAATTATAGTGTTAAAACTGTCTTGTGAAATGCACAGTAAAGTGAATTTGCAGTCTCTCTTTTCCTGTCTGTTTTGAGTGCTGTTCACTCTTGAAAATCTGCCGTGTAGATGGTTGCTTTGGCAAAGTCATGTGTTTTGAATATCTGGTCTCAACAGTGGGGTTTCATGATGTGGAAAGCTGACTCTCTGTACATATGTCCATTAATAGTTCATTTGATCTGCCTGTTTTCCTCCATCAGTTGTTTAACTGCTGGCTATTGATCCGTGGCCCATTCACAGTTGAAATTGAAATTAAAAAAATAAAATGAAAAAAAAAAAAAGAGGAGAGAGGAAGAAGAGAGAATGTGCTTGTATTGCACTTGCTTAACATGCTGGAAGTTTGTGCTGCTACAGAATTTCCACACCATTTGACCTAGCTGTAGGGAACTGAGATGACTCAAAGGTCTAAAAATATTTACAAAAGACTGCCCTTGCGTTTCAGGCTTCCTTACCATAATATTAAATATTAAAACATCAAAGCCAGAACACAGCAAAAATAAAAGAGTTCTCCCTTTCCTCACTATATGTTGTCAGACCTGTTTGTAGTCCCTCTCCTAAGCTACCCTGACCTCTTCAGGTGGCTTTCCACAACCACTTTTGAGTTTGCAGAATAAAACAGAACATATTCCCACTTCAACGTGGGTTAGTCTTTGAATATGTATGTGTGAATGTGTATATGCCTCTCTGGGGTACAGCAGCAAAACAGAACCTTGAGTGTTTTTTTGCCAGGGATGTCTGCATGCTGAGAACTGAAAGTTCCCACTGCATTCATTAAAATACATGTTTTGGGCTGAGGGCATCATTAACAGCTTGGTATCTCTCGTGCTTGGAGCAGAGCCGTTCACCACCATATGGTGTGTCAGTAGGGATCACGCTAATGATGTGGAACGGCAGGGCAAGCTGGGCACTTGGAAGGACGTCACACCTTTTGGGCAAGGCTTTGGGGAAGACTTGCTTAAAATGGAAACACTGCTGCAGCACGACCCCTTCAATTTTGATAAAAAACACGTATGTTTCAGATGCCTATTTTATTGATATTTACTTTCTCTTTAATTCACAATAACATGATTCATACATGAAATGGATACTTTTCTTAATGCAGCAGTTACATAATGTTACTTACCTTAAACTCTTCTATTTTCTCAACACTTTGACACAAAATGTCTTACAGTGTTCATTTACATAAGTGCTTTACATATGAGCTGTGTTTCTTTGCTTCCGGAAGTCTAGGGTTTGTGATGGATAAAGCAAGTGTGGCTGTTGCCTGCCACTTAGAGCTCCTAGGAGGAGACCCAAAGATCAAAGATAAGATTTCCCTATGTCTTCAGATGTGTAGAATTCTAAAGAAAGTTACTAGATTTATTTTAAGTGGAAATGAGGAGAAACAGTGCCAGGGACAAGTTTGTTGTGGGGTGGATTTTTTCCTTTTTTTATTTTTCTCTAGTAAAACTGATACTTCCCAAGTCTGTTGATTGTTTTTTTCTTTCTTTCTTTTTATTCTCCAGTAAAAGTGATACTTTCCAATAAAAATAATAAAAGGAATGCAAAATATGTCCACTTCTACCTGACATTTGTGGGTTGAAAGCAGAACCAGAAAGAAACTTTCCCATTCATCATTTCATGGTTTCTTGCTTTCTGAAAATTTCCAATGCGTGCACATGAGAGGACACACTGACAAACACATATGTACAAAATTGGTGCATTTCTGGGGTTAATTTTATTTTTTTAATCAATTTTTTAAATTAATCTTGATTCTTAACAGCAAATAGTTAGAAATTTCTGACTAGCTGTGTAACTGGAAAATTCATCAAATTAATACTCATCCATTGGAGACTGGACACCGAATCATGTGTGATGTTGCCACTACCAGGAACATCACCAGGCCTCCCGCATGGATCACTCAGCCCAACCCCGCTGAGGGGACAAGATCACTGCATACACAGTATGGATGATGCTTTATTCCAACTAATTGTTTACACCATGTGCTTTTATCTGCTAACACAAGCATCTCCTTTCACTCCACCCCATGCCCACGTCTTTTGTACCCTCCACCTCTCGCATTACAACCCAAGATCTTCCGGCTGCCTACAACAGTGTGAGACAAAGCTTCTCTTCTCTTTTAGTTAGTCCAGAAACAACCAACTCCTGATTTTCCTGTCCTGTTGTCTCTGTAATGTGGAAAAGTGAATGTAGAAATAATGAAACAAATGCCAGCTTTCCCTAAGCTGTGACAGCCTGGTTTGAATCTGAAGCTCAGATTTGTACCAGAGCTGGCTTCTGAGGTAATGCAAATCCAAGTAGCTGTAATGAGTTCAGTTTACTATTTGGCCCTCAGTTATTATTTAGTCTGGAGAAGCCAGCTTGTCTTTACTAATTACACATTACAAATACCTTGCCATGCTTTGTTCATTAGAGTAAAGTAAGAAGTCCAATACATATAGGTTAATGACTTTTGGATCCGTTCAAAAGCTCATCCTGCAAATGCTCCAAGGTCAATGGGAGGTATCTCCATGCAATCAAATTTCTTGAACTTGGACTAGTGAAGTAATAAGCAGGAAGAATAATTAACCGATTATCTAGACTTGCTAGATTCTGAATCTGTCTATTGGGCCAAGATTGATTTGTCAGGGACTAGAGGCGTCTTTGTCATTGTCTGATGATGCTTTGCCACATCAGACCTGCAGAGCAGTAGGTTTATAAACAAACATGTTTACATTGCCTCCTTGCAAAACAAAATGCTACTGGCTTCAATTTAGATGCCATTAAATCTTCAGCTGGAGACTGGTGTGTGACATTTTTGATTTTGCATGCATAACATACTGTAACTCAATGACAATGTCTGCTCTCCATATCATTCCTGAGCAAAATAGCTCTCTTAGCCATGCGGGTTTTGATGACAGATGTTTCAGATCAATCACTGGAAAGAGATAACAGGAGTGTCTTGGATCATTACAGGACATGAATCTTTAGAAGTAATTATAGGTGGTAACAACTGGTATGACAATTGAGTCCCTCCAGCCTCTGTTTCACCACAGAAAACAACTATGTGTGATATTTCCCCATAGGAATGTGTTGCTAACTGCCAAATCCTACTGGTTTTGATGCAAAGTCACATTATGCACGCCAAAAAGGAGAAATGTTCTTAGTACAAGTTTCTTCTTAGCATAGCAGATCTAATTGGAATCTAAGGAAGCTGAGAAAATAATTGGATAATAATTTTCTCCTTTTTTGCATAATTTAAAAAGAAATATTCTTCTCTTTGTGTGCTATGCCATTGAGCTGTCATATTTAGTGCATCATACACCCATGCTGTATTTTGTATAATCTTTCTGAAGATATATAATCTATACTTACGCTTTCAAGACCTAAATTCTTGTTAGCTTCAGCTGGAGCTGAGTATAGACAGATTAAAAAATAAGGAAAGACTGTAGGATTTAGCCTTTTCATTGGAAAGTATAGAAAGATGATACTCAATCAAAATTTAGATTTTAAACTCATGATCACTTTACTTTGATTGAAATACTGCAGCATCTAGTTGTTTGTGTACCTCACTAGAAGCCATTTATAAATACTCGTTTGAAAATGAAGATATCCTGGTGTGCCTCAGTGTAGGTAGAAGCTGTGGCTGGAGCAATCTGTTATACATCCTTCCTCTCTCATAAGCACCAATTTCAAGTGGAAGCACTTTAAGGTCATGACTTTGGTAGAAGAAGTCTATTGTTCTAACATCTCTGTAATGGGATTAAAGTGAAGATGCTCAAATGTGGAAGTAAGAAACCAAGAACTGATGCTAACGTTTGAAAATCAGAGGCTAGCATGGGACAGGGAAGCTACAGAGATATGTCCCTAGAATCTACAATCATAGAATGGTAGGGGTTGGAAGGGACCTTGAGAGATCATCTAGTCCAACCTTCCCTGCACTAGCAGGACCATCTAGATCAGGTCGCACAGGAACATGTCCAGGTGGGTCTTGAAGACCTCCAAGGAATGAGACTCCACACCTTCCCTGAGCAGCCTGTGCCAGGGCTCCCTCACCTCAACAGTGAAATAGTTTTTTCTTATATTTAAGTGGAACTTTTTGTGTTCCAGCTTCATCCCATCACCCCTTGTCCTGTTGCTGGCTACTATATAAGAGGGATGTCCCAACCTCCTGACACCCACCATTTAGATATTTGTAAATGTTAATGAGATTCCCAACTCAGTCTCCTCCAGACTAAACAGCCCCAGTTCCTGCAGCCTTTCCTCGTATGAAAGATGTTCCATTCCCCTGATCATCTTGGTGGCCCTGGGCTAGACTCTCTCCAGAAGTTTTCTGTCCCTCTTGAGCTGAGAAGCCCAGAACTGGACACAGGACTACAGATGAGGCCTCATCAGGGAAGAGTAGAGAGGGAGAACCTCCTCCCTGGACCTGCTGGCCACACTTTTCTTGATGCATCCCAGGATGCTGTTGGGACGAGGGCACATTGCTGGCTCATGTTTAGTTTATTATCAACCAGGACTCCCAGATCTCTTTGCAGAGCTTCTTTCCAGTAGGTCAATGCGATGGGGGAATATGTTTTAGCTGTGAGAGCTGCCATCAAGCAGTAGGGCCTATAGCAGTCTGCAAGTCCGAAGATTTAGAAGAGTCCAGGGTCAACCTGCACAAGTGTTTCCTTCACTCAGAATGTGGATCACAACCTGGAACTAAAACTACAGCAGCTGATTTAGCACCTAGTAGCTCAGCTACCAACCCTTTTTGTAACAAGTTGGACTCAGCTGCTTTTCATTATACTAATTTCAGCTTAGATTCCCTAGTCCTTAAAGCCACTTTGGCTTTCAGTTATTCTGAGCTTGGAGGTATGTATAAAAGTCTAGTCTGTTCTCTCTTTAAGGAATTTAGAAGAATGTCATCTGGGACAGATTGCTTTCTGGTTTGTTTGCAAATTGGTCATAACTGCTTTCTGAGAGGTACTTTTTAACTCTTTGTACATTTGTCTCAACAATTTTAACTTGATTGTATTTACTTAGGTTACTCTTGAGAACGTCACATAATATTCAAAACTTTATTAAGGTCTATGTGTGTTAAATATATTGTCTGCTACTTTTTTGATAATACTCTTGACAAACACGGACATTAAGCTGGTTTTGATAGTATCAAATGGAGTGTATGTATTATCTTCCAGGTACTTGCAAGTAGATTGTGTAATATTCTCTTCCAAAATCTTTCCAGATTTTCCAAATTCTATCAAAGATAACATGATTGGTTTTTAACTTTTCCCTAAAAGGTTATTAAATTTCCCTTAATCTGTAAGATCTGTGCTCTCCATGGTCTCAAACTAATTGGTAAAGATTTGCTCAGTGAGTTCCCCTGACAGTTTAATGTTATTGTTTTTTAGGACCTTGATGACATGCATGACTGTGAGTTAACTAAAAGAGTCTTGAGTTTTCACAGTCTTCTGGCATCTCTTCTAATCTGTTTCCTATAAATATATGATGGGAAACTACTTTCTAATCCAAAGTATAACATTTTGCCCTTTCATATAACCTGCATGTCATTGCAACCCTTTTCTATTGTAGCATGCTGATGCCTGGCATCAGCTTTGTTTCCATCTCTGCTTCATCAGTTCTTCTTTCCCTTTCACTTTCTTATTTTTTTCAACTTCCCTGGAAGCCTGTTTATTGCTTCTCTCTTTCTTTTATTATAGTGTGTTCAAATAGTCTTATTTAATGATACATAACACAATGGATTTTTAACTTGTGATGGTTAACTGGATGAAGCTGTAGTGCCTGATGGACACCGTCACTGGGCGTTTGGTGATGACTCTCTCTCCTGCTCACATAAAGCTTAGTGTTAAACATAGAATTTATCAAACCAGTTTCACTCATCCCAACTGAATTAGTAATGCTACTGCTTTTCTCCCATGAGACAAACTGAAGAGAGGAGAAAGAGCATATTCTGAAAAGCCCTGTGCCTCAGAGGGAAGCAAAGATAGGGTGAAACTGTTTCTCTGTCTCAAAAAAAAACAAACAAAAAAAAACCCAAAAAAATCCTGAGGGGAAAGACAGGCAAAATTCCAAAGAAAGGTATGCAGAACATAGTGAAAATCAGGGGAAAAAATATACAGTAATAAAATATCCAAAGCCAGAGGCACAACTGTATTTGTATCTTAAAGAAAGCTGATGTAATTTAAATTTCTGTAAGATAAGGATAAACTGGAACTAGTGATTGTTTTCAATGGAGTATATGTTGTCTTGGGCTGTTTGAGGAAGGAAAATCCTTAAAATAGAAAAGGGAGATGTTCATACAACACAAATTGGTCTTGCTATTTAGAAAGAATGGACTCCGTAGAGAGAGACACGGCATAGACATCGACTATGACATCCATAGTCACCCACAGTGAAGTCATCCACTGCAACAGGTTTCACAAGCATAATGCACACATTGTCTTGTATTGTCTCCTTTTTATATGCCTTATGGCCACAGAAATCAAGGTGCTGTCTTAGCTTTGTCCAAATAAACTGTTTTTCCTCGTGTTTTAAGAGCCAGTATAGGGCTAGTCAAGGACAAGACAAGTTCCCATGGATACATTTATATGTGTGCTTTTGTGATTTTCCAGTGTTTTCTTACTTCCCTCTGGACTTAGATCCATATCCTGCAATGAATTTAATTTATCTACCTTATTTAGATTAATTATACTTCAGTTATCAATGCTAAGCTTCTAATTTAAATTAGTGTTGTGGTTTTGCCTGGGTCAGGTTTTGGTAGCAGGGGGTCTACAGGGGCGGCTTCTTTAAACAAAGGTCTGCCAGAAACTTCCCCTATAGCTGACAGATCTAATGCCAGTCAATCTAAGATGGACCTGTCACTGACCAAGGCCTAGCCAATTAGTGACTGAGGTAACACCTCTGTAAATAACATATTTGAGAAGGGGAAGAAGTTGCTGCACAGTTGCAAAACTGCAGCAGTAGCAGGGAGTGAGAATGTGAAAACATCTCTGCAGACACCAAGCTCAATGGAGAAAGACACATAGGAAGTGCTTAGGCCCTGGAAGAAAGACTTCCCTGTGACCTGTGGTGAGGATGGTTGTCCCCCTGCAGCCCATGGAGGCCACTGGGAAGCAGAGACCCACTTACAGCCCATGGAGGACCCACTGCTGGAGTGGGTGGATGCCTGAAGGAGGCTGTGACTCTGGGAAGCTCACCCTGAAGCAAGTTCCTGGCAGCACCTGGGAACCTCTGGGGAGAGAGGAGCCCACACCAGAGCAAGTTTGCTGTCAGAACTTGTGATCCTGTGAGGGACTCACACTGGAGGGGTTGGTACTCTGTAGCAGTGGGAAGTGTGAAGAGACTTCCCCTTGAGAAGCAGCAGCAAAGTCCATCTGTAATGAACTGACCATAACCTCCATCCCTTGTGCTGTTTGGGGAGGCAGAAGAGTCCCAGGAAGAGGGAGGGGTGGGGGAAGGCATTTTATTTCTCTTTTCCCTGATCTGTTCTGATCATTAATAAATCATATCACTTCTTCCCAAGTTGAGTCTGTCTTGCTCATGATGATAATTGCTGAGAGATCTCCCTGTCATTATCTCAACTCACAAACCTCTTGTCATATTTCTCTCTCCCCTTTCCAGTTTAACAAGGGGAATGATAGAACAACTTGGTGGGCACCTGGCACCCAGCCAGTGCTAAACCACCACAGTTAGAAAAAGAGAAGAATAAGTATCTAAAGGAGAAGTTCTGCAGCAGTCTGCACAGAGGTGAAGTTGCTAAAAGGCAACTAGAAGGCTTTTGGAAATGTCTCTGGGCCTAAATTAATCAATTCTACTCATTCCTAATGAATTCACACAATCAGGAGCCTTATAAGGGACAATTTTTAAGTGACTTCCTAATTAAGTGCTTCAGCAAGTGACTAATAGAGAAACTGGAGAGTGACGCCTTAGCTTGCACAGGCTGACATTTGGTATCATGACATCTGCAGAAAAATGCACCAGTTTCAAGCCAGGGGAGAGGAGTTTATGAATGTTTCTGGAATGATCTTTCTGCATTGACCTTGACCTGAATAAATACTGTTGTTTAACATTAGCATGCAAGAGCAGCAGAAGTATCCATGGTGCTCTCAACATACTGAGAAAGATGAAAACTCTTCCCTTAGGAAAGAAATGTGGAACAAATATTTGGGTGTTGGGAAAACTCACTGTGGGGCTGGATGTTACATTGGCACAAAGGTCATTGTGTGCCAAGGTAACACTAAGTACCAGGCTACTAGGGAGATGACTGAAAAATATGAATAATTTGTAAACCTTATTTCTTTCTGGCTTACTGGAAAAATCTCATAGCCTGAAAAATACCTCAAACAGATATTACTAATAAATAGAATAGTCATTCTATTTAGCCTGTAACGGTTTCCACCCATGTGTTCTGAATCTTGCACCACTCTAGTGAAATGGTCTTATTTTTGCTCCCTGACTAGACTGAGGGGATTTTCAGACAAAGTCCATATGAATGCTCATGTCTGCCAGACTAATGTTTATTTTCTGTGAGATCTTCCCATAACTTTAGCTGAAATGTTGTAAGAGGGTTTTGCTGTAAACTCTTTATCAAAAAAACATCTTGTCAACTAAGGTAAAAAGACCACAGTCTTTTAATAATAATAAACTATGGCTGAATTAAACTAATTGTAAATATGGACTGTAAAACATAAATTCCATCATTGTTACACACACACATTGTAATGAACTGTGAAACAAACACATATTTAGTCATGTTGAATATTCTACAGGAAGGACTGTCTGTATCTCTGATTGTTATAGGGATGGTAAAAATAGTTTACCTACACTGAAAATGTTCCTTCCCATATCTACTGTGAATAAGCTGTTTGATGTGGATTTTTTCAGGTGCAACTTACAGCCCTGGCACAGGTAGGGGGAAGAGAGAAAAAGCAATAGAAACAAAGATAGGAGGCAGACAGTATAAAGAGAGAAGAAAGAAGACATGGGGTGAAAAAACAACGTGCATAGAACAAGAAACTAAATCAGGATTCATTTGCTTCTGAATACTAGAACCCAAGCAGAAGGCAAATCTCGGTTTCATCACTTTGTGCATTGATAGCTTTTGAGATGCACAGGAATATATTTCACATATATATAATATATATATATATATATAGTGTGTGTATATATATATATATATATATATGTATTTATAGGAATGTCCACTGAGTACTCTGGAAGACTTCTTGCCACTTCTTTAGGCTACCTTTGAAATCTAATCCCAGGTTTCTAGAAGGCTGGGAGTGGTGTCTAGGTTACACCTGCATCTGTGGTAAGTGTCATGTACTCTGTGAGAACATCATTATGTACACCATTAATAATTCTCACTGTGCTGTGGCTGTTATTAACACTATGTGACAATTTTTTTTCCAGTTCCCAGCAGCTATAACAGTTTAGCATTATGTATCTGAGTTTAATGTAGCCTTGCTTAAAGGCCTTGTAATTTCCACCAAGCATGGAGGCAGATGGGAGGTGGAAAGAGCAGCAAAAGTTGGTTTGAGACCACAGTCCCTGAAAGTGTCAAAGTGTTGGAACTCCTATTTAGGTCCATGTCATTTTACCAGACGGGTTGTCCTTGGAAGGTAAGGAAAGATGAGGGTGGACATGTCCTTATACACAATTGTGTTAGTGGATATACAGTAGCCAAATTGTAATGGTCAAACTGAAATAATCTCTTGAATCTGGCCATTTCCCTCTGGCCAAAGAAATTAAATATGAATAAGTAAAATTAATAGGAAGAAGGACAGTCTAAAACCAGATTCTGCCCCTGAAATACCAGCAGTTTATCCCAAACCTCAGAAAGATACTTTACCAAACTCTGTACAAATGTCTTTGCAGTCATAATACCCTTTCCTAGTTGCTCTCACAGTAAATACATATCACCTCAGGGTACATTGTAAAATAATGAGTTAGCCTGAAAGAAATAGTTTCCAAGAAAATACAGCAAGCCAATGATGGACAGCAAATCAAGCCTCTATTGGCAGCAGCCCCCTGAGGTGTTCTGAGATCTAATTGTCCTAAGGGTTGAGCTCTAAAGAAAACTTTCTAAGCTCTGTGGAAAGTTTCTTTCTCCTTAGACAACATCTTACAAAACACTTCCTTGTTGTGTTAGGCCAAAGCTTCTAGGGCCACGCCTGTCAGAGGTCAGCAACCTCTAACCTGCTTACATCTGTCCTTGGGAACAAGGTTTCCTGCACTTCACTAAGTCAGGTTTTGCTCTCACTAAGTTAGGGATTTTCTTTCTTTCTTTCTTTGCTGATTCCCCATGACACTTAAGGTACAGAATTCATTAAAATAATTTCCATGCACTTTGTCTCTAAAGCTCAGTGGATATTTTAATTTGCCATTCAAGCAACACCAACTGAAGATCACTAATAATCTAATATGAAATGCAAGCAGCAGGCAATGGAAGAGCAGCTCTCACCCACACTCCCAACATCTGCCTCAATCTGCAGCACTTACCCTTTAGTTTGCCTCCATGTCCTCAGAGTGAATTTTCTCATTGCCATACTCCTGGGTAAGCTTTTGTGGAATCATGTTGCTCAAAAACACCTCCTCATTACAACCCCCACCTTCTCTCCTTGCCTTAAAAAAGCCCAAATAAACAAGGATGGCTAGTAGCACATCTGACTGGATCAATGTCAAAGAAGAGTTCACTGTCCATTGAATTTTCCAGGAACCTGCAAACACTGTGACCAGGAACAGAAACACTAGAGAAAGATTGCACCTGGAGATGGAATGAGTCAGAAGCTCTGAAACAAGATGAAAAAAAGTCTTTTTTTGAAGTTGAGGGCATGCTTCTGGTTGAGTTGTTGAAGGAACTTGAGTTCATTTAAGTTGATCACCATGTTTCAAAGATGACTATTATAGTGTATTTGGAAGGAAGAGAATGATAAGGGGAAGAATTACAGATTTTGGAAAAGTAAATTAACCCTAATACAATCATTCAATAACATCCCTGACTTTATAAATATAGTCAATATTTCTTGCCCATAAATAAAATCAATATTTCTCAGACTCTCTTGATCATCCAGTTTGGTGTGTGATGCTTATACTTTTCTGACTCCCTTGAGTCTTATAGACCGAAGTTCTGTTTGTCTAAAGATGTGACAAACATAGAATTCAGGAGAAAAGCATTTTGCTTTGACATTCAATTAGGAAAAAGAGACAGGGGCACAAAATATATGAATGGTAAAATACAGACTTTCACAGCCCAAGACCATCTTATTCCACCCCCCTCTGGGTGCAAGCCATGTTTCAGATTAATGTCTGGGTATACCCTCCAGTGCTGGGCTGAAGTTAGTCAGTGCTGGGTGTATTAATTTACATGATTGAGTGTGTTATTTTGGGATTAGCATCCAGTAAGAATAGGTTTGCACATTGTGACTTGCAAAACAGACAGATCAAACACGGGATTAGAAATAACTGGTCACTGTAAGAAGCAGGAGCTCCACAAAACAATTTCAAGGATAAAGTCAGCGTAGCATTGAATTATTTTGCAAAATGAATCTGAAAACTCCAGGAGATTGATAGTAAAAGGCAGTCTCATCTTAAGTTTTCAGAATTATTTGAACATAGTTTGTTTCTTTTGTTCTCTTTATTTAAATGTCTGTTTTCTGAAAATGGAGTTAGAAATACAAAGTCATTATGATACAAAGAGCGGTATAATCCCCTTTGTTCTGATTTTTCTTTTTCTAAATGAAATTTCAGCTACACAGTGACATCTAAGGAATATTCTAATGTTTGATGGTCACTTCTTTCCAACAAAAAAGTGCCTGAATTTAAATAAAAGCAATTTTAACTACTTTAGCATTTAAATACCCGCTGTAAATGCCATGCCCAACACCTGTTTGGATGCAGTGTGTCGTAATTCATTGAATAAAAATATTAATGTCTCTTGGGGTTCATGCCTATTAGTGGACTTCATTGTTTGTGTTTTTGCTGAGAAGTTGTGATTTCCTAATTATATTAAGAACTAGTATAATCTTATACTAGATCAGTGCTAATTGGGGTGTTGTCTGGTTTCAGTTAAAAAAGTTCTGTTGAATTTTTTTAAATTTTATGAGTCTATTTAGCATTTATAGAATTGTTTTAGAATATCCTTGTGCTATGTTTGGTTATGGACAGAGTTTCGTTGCTTATTGTGGCATTATGTGTCTTTAATCTCCTGGATATCCGCTTTATTCTACTTAATTGAGAGGTGGGTAATTTATGTCCTTAGGTCATCTGTGGCTTGCAATTTTGTTTCACAGAGCCTGTGGTCGATGATGGTTTTATTCTGGATAACACTGAGATGCATATTAATGGAAGATCTATCAAAGACATTTGAGAGGTCTATCTGGATAAGGAAAATATCCTTAGAATCATAGAATGGTAGGGGTTGGAAGGGACCTTTAGAGATCATCTGGTCCAACTCCCCTGCAGAAGAAGGTCCATCTAGATCAGGTCACGTAGGAACATGTCCAGGTGGGTTTTGAAGACCTCCAGAGAAGGAGATTCCACATGCTCCCTGGGCAGTCTGTGCCAGGACTCCCTCACCTGAACATTAAAAGAGTTTTTCTTATGTTTAAATGGAACTTTTTGTGTTCCAGCTTCATCCCATTACTCCTTGTCCTGTTCCTAGGTACCATCAAAAAAAAGGGATGCCTCAACCTCCTGACACCCACATCTTGCTCTAATCCAAGGTATTGTCCTAATCCAAAGGACAATTAATAGCTTTCAGATGGGTAATAGTGCCACGAAAATCAAAATTTTGGTTTGTGCATCACTGTGTTTAAGATGTGGACCAGGAATTTCCATGTATAATCTTCGTGTTAATTTAGACCAACTTTCTTTCTGCTATGGGGCTAGAAATCTGCCATTAAAAGGAGATGTCCTTGAAGCTATTAGCTGGTACCATAATAACAGTTAATAATCACTCTGATGGCTGTCAGGCTGTGTTGTTATAGCTGTGTCTCTGGGAACATTCCTCCTCTGGACTAGATCTGCTATCACTGCTATCTGGTAAAGGAGCAATTTATTTAGCCACTCTTTCTTCAAATTGCCATGGCACAGGAATTTCCTGTAGATATAAAAGGTGCCCAAAGAGTCTATGGTAAGATTTTTCCTTGATGGTGGAAAGGATAAAGAAATGCCAGTTATCTCCTGAAGACAATACTGGGAGAGCAAGGCCATGAATATGAGTGTTAATCCCCATGAAAAGCACCTGTAGGAGCAGTCAAATTTCAGTAGCACCAGAAGAAACAGCTAAATGCTGTGACACTTCACCTCTGCTTCAAATACTTCCAGACTGGCTTGTGGTTGGACAGATATCAGCTGTTCACTAAACTACTTGCCCTCTCACTTTTTGTCTAAATTTTTTCCCCCTATCCCCAGACTCCTAACTCCCAGCACAAACACACAGAGGAATCTACCTCCTCTGTACAGCCTCCTGTGTGAGTTTCAGGTGAGAGTAGAGCAGTATGAAAGAAATCTCGCGTCTGACACAGGGCATCTTCCACTGCCGTGACCGCATGAGAAGGTATTTTTGGAATAAGTATTGTTATGATAAGGAGCAAAAGTTTTCAGTTCAGGCATAGCTGCTCAGAGAAGGAATAGCCATTCTGTTTTTTCCCTGGCAATTTCTAATTGTAGTAGCAGTTTCAACTTCAACTGATGGTTTGGCTCAGAAAAATCTCTGAAGAAATTAAAGCATCACAGATTGTTGAAAGAGGTAACTGTCCCTAGCAGATGAGCATTAGGACAGTCTTAATTCTCCTTCTTTCCCTAGCACCCATCCAAACACTCCTTGGTTTTTGATTGTTTTTTTTTTTTTTTTTTTTTGCTATTGCAACAGTTCTAGAAGTTTCTAATCTCTTGTCCTTGCCCAATTCCCTGATCTGAAACCCTTGGAAGAAATTGTCACCTTCGTTTCCCACACTGTTCTATTTTTTTCATAGGGGTGTTGCATTCTCCATTGGTGGTTGTAAAGCAGAGTACTGTAACTATCTGTGCTCAGGGCCTGAAAACAGACAATTTGGTGCATTACAAATCAGTTTCAAACTCCACTTATTTAGCAGCATCCTTGAACCGAAAGTTATAAATAATTCCAACAATTCTAAACATCAAGAATGCTATGAATTATGAGCTTTTCATCAGAATAACGTGTAGGATCAACAGAAACAGAAGGTGTTTAGATAAGAACATTTCATAATTACTTCTTAGATCTGCATAAATCAATTTACTAGTACACTTCAGGAAAAAAAAAGTTCAATTTTTTAAAGATGTATTAAAATAATGGCATCTTGATGGAAGGTTACATCCCATCTCCCTTTTAATAATACCTCTTAAGAAAATTTAATTTCAGCTTCAAAAGGAGCTACATTAAATATCAATCCTGTATAAATGAATCTGACACATTTATATTTCAATATTTTATTTTATTCCTTCCCCCAAAGGAAATGAATCAATCATTTTGTAACTCTTCAGTTCATCTTACTCTTTCTTGTACAAAGCTACTGCCTTGAAATAATCAGTCCTTTTTGACAATCAGTTAATAAACAGACACTTAAATATTCTTTTCTTGCAGCCTAACAGGCAGGCAATGAGGTTGAAAGACATTGTATAGTGCACAAAGTACTTGTTCCTTTTCTCAGATTAATCTAATAAACCCTCAAGTTCTCTAGTACTTTAAAGAAGAATTGTTTCAACTGTCTAATACATCAGTTAAAAGTAAGATATGAAAAATCGGTACTTTAGAAGCACTATTTCTTGCGTTGATATGTTTGATCATTTTTTCCTGGGATAAATCACATTTGATTGGGTTCAAAATGAGGAAACATCACTGTGTCATTCCACATGGAAGTAGTTATGAATGAGATTAATTTTTCTAAGGCATTTTAATTTATAGAATGCTATTTTCATTAATCTGTTATGGTAGGAGGTGGCAGTGTAAGACTGAAGGAGAACAAATAGTGCATACTTATTTAAGAAGTGAGAAATTCTGATGCAGGCCCATTTGTCAGTTCTTTGTAGCCTTCAAATGTTTAGAACCCTTTGGTAGAAAGAGTAATTTAAGATTTCAAAGTAGATGAAAAATGTGACCAAGTAAAAGAAGGAATTTTCAAAGGTAGATCATAGAAGACTAACTTAATAACTGTATTTCCCTTCTAGTAAGGTCCTTCTAGAAAAAAACAGTGTTCTTGGAATACTCTTTTATAGGTTCCAAACAGAGAAAAGAAAAATGAGTAGGCAGAAAAGAACAGGGCAAGATTAAAAACAAAATATTATGATGGAGGAATAAGAAGCCAGAAGATAAGTAGTATTGAAAGGAGGCACATGAAGCTTGAAAAAGATAATTAATTCAGTCCACAAAGGACACATTTTGCAATTGATTGTACCTAATATTTTTCAATAATTACCTTCCATTAACACACTCCCACTTCTTAGGCCAAAACGCTAATGAAATGAAGATGGAAAGTGTTGTTAACACAGACAATCAGGTTATCCTACAGAAAGAATCAAAGAACCAGAGTCTTAATTATGGGATGGAATCAAGAGTAAAAAATTATTAAAAGATACTTATAGAATGTTTGCATTTAGAAACTAAGTATGGGAAAAAAAAGAGTTTACTGGAACCAGCAGAAGGAGGAGATGAACACATTTGAGAGTCTAGTAGGACTGACTGTTAGTCAAAATGGTGCTGCACATTAAAAAGTCAGATCTAGGAAGTATTGAGCTAGATATCAATGCTGTTATATAGAAATTGCTATCTAATCCAGGATATGGGAGTAGTTCACAAAGTTTTACTTTTTGCATGTGCAATATATTAAAAAAGACTGAGATTTTTTTACTTTCTCTCATTCTCCATTCAACAATTGAATAAGCTGTTTCACTGAGGCTCCTTTGAAGCTGAATTCACAACTGTTGACCCCGTGAAAGGAATGGATTGTGTGAAGTTTTTGATGTTAAATCAAACTTTCCCTCCTTGTATGATATACTTCAATACTATGAGAATTTTCAGAGGAGAAGGAAAGTCTCAGCTGCTATATTTTATCCTCTAGCTAAAGTGGCCTATTGGTCTTTAGTTTTGGCTTGGCGAACAGCTCCTGCAGCCCTTTTGAGTGTACTGTTTCTCAGGATCAAGAAAGAATCAAGACCATAAGATAAATGTTACAAAGAGCCTACATTCAGATAATAAGATCAAAGGTGAAAAAGACTCAAAACATTAGACAACAATTTTTCACCATTTTTCTTTTTGCCTGTCCTTCTCCTACCTTGCACATTAACTACTTTGAATAGGGAAATAAGAATCTTGTTAGATCTCATAACAGGTGTCTAGCTATGGTTTACAACTAATATTTACAGGTGTATATAAACTGAGATTAAGAGTAATAGTTCAGATTCTTCTTCATCCTTTGGCAGTGTATTTTCCCGAGTCTCTCTGACAGCACCAGTGGCATTAAGGAACAATCAAGTTCTGAGATTGTCAGGAAAAGCAGTGTGATACTGGCTGTAGGGTTATTTGTTCAGCAGTATTATTCCACTGAAGACTGGGAGGCCATTGGATTAGACCTATTTCCAGTCAAAGTTTAAATATAGTTTGAGTTGCAATGCCAGTTCAGCTATTAGCTGTATAGTGTTTTTTGAAAGACTTCTTGAGGAAATCACAAGATAGAGATAGGAATAATTAAAACTTGTAGTTAAGTCACTTAGAAGTGTGCATAATGAGATTGCTGCAAATCTTCAAAGATTATCTTCAAATTATCATTCAGAAACTTCCTTGTCATGTAATAACAGCCTCTTCTCTCCTATCATGTAGAAATAGCTTTTGAAAAAGTGGAACACTCTTGAGAATTACACACTCCTTTCAAATAATGAAACAATCCGTTTGTGTGTGTTTATGTGTTTAAAATGTGTCCTCTGTGAGTGTATCCTGGCACCTTTAAATGCATATATATTTACAAGACCCCTTTGAGACTCTCAGAACACACCTAAGACATTGTTTATGAGGCCTTGGTTATGTGCTTGTGAAGTCATGGGGCTACTTTGACATAAGACTTACCTCATTTTTTGACAGTCTATGGCATCTTTCTGTCTTTCTTTGTAACTCTGAACAGCTATGCTGACATTTCCTTCCACAAACCTCCTCAAGTGGAAATGAGACCACCATACCCTTCCCATTTACACCTTTAAAGCAAATTTTCATGCCTGATTTAAACACATCTGTTGCTTTTCCTTTTCCAGTCCATGAAGTCTGTAAAATATGTAGACTTGGAAACGCAGTCTTCTGATATCTGGATTTAAAGCATGTTTGAAGAACATATGAGGAAGCTTTTCCTCAAAAAGATATAACCTGTCTGCTGGTGATTTCCTCTTGATTTCTATTCATCTCAAGCTTCATATTTGTGACATTTGTATATGGATGCTTTAGCAAAACAAATTCATTTGAAGGCCATTTTGTAGGAGGACTACTTAAATGATGGCTCTGGTTGAAATGAGACATATCTGCAAACCTTGGGGAGGCTTCAACATTAAATCTGTTCTAGGACAGTCTCTTTGATGTTATTGATTCCCTAACGTAACTCTCTGGAGCAGCAAGTAGACTGAGAATAACATGATGCTTTGAGCACTGTCTTTGAAAGAGATGTCCTGGTGAGGGAAGAAGAATTGGGACTAAACAAAAGTACTCTTATTTTAAAATGTAAATGTACCTGAAGGATCGTGTCCAGAGACACCAGATACCTTGGTGTCCTTAAACAGTGGTATAAAGCATCTAAATATATCTGACAGTCCCAGTGACCTAATATCATAGGATTGGTCTGGAGAGTTAGAGCTTGTCTCACAGACCAGGGCTGCTACTCAAACCGTTGGATTGTTGTTCCTCTTATGAATTTCTACAGAAACTATGATTTTGTGGACTTGGTTTTATTTTTCTCTCTTTTTTTAATGTTCTTTCTTTCCACTGGGCAGAAATGGACCCGTTTTACTCAGATTTAAGAGAGTAGAAGGGCCATTAATTTCCCCATGGTCTGTAGCTCGGTAGTACAAACAGCGAATCTGATTTTCAAAGGCTTCATCACTAGTATTGACTGCCTGCAAGCACTATTCAAAATCAGTGTTCTTTCTTGTCATCTATATCATATAAAAGGCATTACATAGAGAATTTTAACTGTTCTCTGCAGGTGTGGAAATAAGGAAACTGGGCACTACCCTTCCTAAAAAGGACATTTTCTCCATGGCTTCTGCTCCAACTGTGTTTGTCAATGGGCAGTATGTAATAATGTGGAAACTACAAGTCAGAGCAATTACAGAACAAAGAATTTAAGCTCACTTCAAGTCAGGCTTTGCTGGTGGTTTGCATGGATAGGGGATTGTTTTTTTTTTTTTCATTTGAGCTGTACAGAATAGATGATGATTTATTTGACTGGCATTCAGAGCAAATCATCTCTCACGATGTCTTCACAAGGGAAGGGAAACGCTGAAGATTCTAATAAGAATATTTTGAGGGAGTAATTTTCAGACAGAATGGGAAGTCTGCATGTGTGAAACATTACTTTCCTCCTGTCATCTAATATTTTCATTGTTCCATGTGGCAAATGATCTTCTCAAATAGCTTCTGATGATGACTTCATGAAAATCACATCAAATGAGGGGAGGGGGGAAGTTACTTGCAGTACAGCCAGGGAGTTATATATTTGCTTGAGATTTATGTATTTTGGTTGAAACCAGTGTATTTTGAAAATATTCTGACTGAGCAGGTCTCAGCCTCCTGAAGACTTGAGAGATGGAATAAAAAATTGAATGTCGACTCTCAGATGTCAGAAATTGGGGGTAGGAGGAAAGAGGAGGAGGAAGGAGAGATCAGGGAAAATGAATTAAGTTGAATAAGAAAACCAGTAAGGTGGCTAGTGAAGCACTCAGCATTAATGCACTGAGTGCCAGAATCCTCAACCAGGAGAGAAATTCTGCAAATCAGTCAATAAGTTCCTTTTCCAAAGCCCTGTTTATGTCAGACAAACGTATCAATTTTTCATCAGCTACTACAGGCATCAATTTGTCAAGAATGATTTAGTCTTACTGAAAGACATGCTGAGGCAGGGGGCTCTGATTGTAACTATCAGCACACCAGGATGTGCCAGAATCCAAAACTCTGCAGTTGATACTGATTTAACATAGTATCTGCTGTGGTGACTGGAAAGGGGAGGAAAACGTTTGGAGCTCTGTGATCCAGGGCATAAAGCTGACAGTCAGGGAAGGCTGTTCAGCTATTATGTGGGATGGCTATCCCCAAAGGGGTAGGGAGGCAAACTGGGTAAGTGTATGGTGAGGTCTTACTTGGAATTGCAGCTTGTCTAGTATCAGCTCTCTTGGGACAGAATGTACCTGGGAGAGCAACTTCTCTGCATCATTTTATGGTTCATTGACTCAAGGCCCAGGAGAAGAGCCTGATTCCTTACCTGTCTCTACTGATTTTGATAAGGTTAAACCATGTGGTTTCTCAGCTCACCGAGTTCTCAAGTACCAAGCAGAAGTAATGTGTGCATATCCAGGCATGCACTCATGTATATATTTATGTGTATATGCATGTACATGTGTATTTCCATCCAAGGATAGATATTGTTGCCTACTAGAAACTTACCAATCATATTTTTAATATAGCATTTTCTACAAAGTCTTTTGAAAGTCTGTGTGGCTTTTAATGCTCTTTTGAAACACAAATGACAGTTTTGAGATTATTTCAGTGAAACTGATTATTGAATATGCGATGTTAGAGGTTAGTAATAATGGTGTCTGCATACAATATGCTTAGAGGATAGACAGAGAACTTCAGTCTCAAGCACAATTCAGTAGGTAACTGATTGCAACTGTGAGAAATCTGGAGAATTTGAATCTCCTGATTACTTGAATCTTAGCTTTGCCTGTGACTCTGTTCATACAGAGTTTTATGAAAATGAACCAGAGTCACTCAGCCCTGGGACTGAGGCCAAAGGCTGCCTGAATAGTTCTATGGAAAAGGTAAATCTATACTGTATTCTCAGCCCAGGTCCGAGCCAGAATTCGTGTTTACTGATCCTTCTTTTATACAGTTGCTCTTCCTGTAAGTAGAGTCATGACATTGTCATGATCTCTGTAGTTAGAGAAGCACTAATCTGCTGGGTTCAGTCATGGGTCTTCCTGGGAGTCAGTAGGTTATGGAGACCAGAGCTCTGACAGGGCAAGGCAAATTTCTTTTAAAGTTAACATTGCTTTTAGTAGGTCATTCACTTCTTTGAGAGAAAAACTTCTGGAAACTGGTAAGGTCTAAAGGGGTATTCCTATGTCCTTAATAGGCAGGACCATGAAGGTTTTCTGGCTCCTGAGGATCAAGGCCAGAGATGAGACACCTACCACAGCTGTGGAGTACTCATCCCCATGACCCTCTCTGCCTGAGCATCATCCACTAGTAAATACAGGCATTTGCAAATAATTGAGCTTTCAACTAGGCATCAAGCCTGACAAGGATAAATTTACCCTTTTCTGCAGTAGAAAAATTCTTCTTGTTGGAGAAATATTTCCTGATTTTGCAAAAAGTTACTCTCTGTGGACAGCTAAATCAGTCAGGCCCTCAGGTGTGATTGTGACATGGGGACTATTATTACACAGGTTATAAAACCCCTTTCAGCCTTAAGATCATTGGTGTATCTGATTCTGGACAACTCTGAGCATGAGGCCAGGCTATACGATACCAGTTGTGGCAAGGAGTCCCTTTGAACACTCCTGCAAATAAAAGTAAAATGGATTATGTTTTTGTTGTGACTGTTGATATACCAACAATTTTCTATGACCAGACAAATTCTAATTTTTTATAGTAATTCAGTTGGCACATATAATATATTTTATCTAAGCACATGCACAAAATACTAACATTTTGTCATAGCTTAGCAAGGAGCAGCTTTTGTTCGGTGACAGGTGGAAGGGGTTGCAATGAAGACCCGGTAAAGAGTTTTTGGACTCTCCTCTGGCTCCTGGGTTCACACCCACCTCCGGCCCGGACGGGCCAATCTGGCACCTCTGCCATCACTGTTTAGGGACGGGAATTTGAAGTGCTGGTAGGAGGTGTAAGAGTGATACAAGATGGAGGCGACCACACAGACCCTACAGTCAAAGAAAGAAGAAGGGAGAAGCACTAGACCAGAGACCCCTCTGCAAGCCATGGTGAGAATGCAGGCTGTACCCCTGTAACCCATGCAGGGCCATGGCAGGACTGAGAACCACCAGCAGCTCCATGTGAGTGCACCCAGATGTGCGAGGGACTGTGTGGGGAGACGGCCATGGCACAGGCCGTGCTGGAGCCTGTGGGCCGGCGAGCAGCCCCACATGAGAGGCAGAGAGGAGCTGCAGCCTTTGGGATAAATGCACATTGGAGCAGCCTGTGCAGGGCTGTGTGTGTGTGAGGTACCCCATGGACATGCAGGGAGGATGGGTGTGGAGCCCACCTGTCCTGAGGAGGGACAAATGGCAGAAGCTATCGGGAATAGATTGACTGAAACCCCCACTCCCTGCCCCCCTTGGGCCATTCAGGGGGGGAGGAGGTAAAAACACTGGGATCAGGGCTCTGAGCCTGGGAAAAAGGGAAGAGTGGGGAGAGGGTGTTCTTAAAGGGCTGGTAGGACTCTTCATCATTGTACCACTCTGTGTTATGTTATGTTGGTCATGTTTTGGAGTTTTATGGTTCTGCTTTAGTTGATGTTGCATTAAATTATTTTCTGTTTTCTTCCCTAAGCCGAGTAGCCTGCTCTGTTTTGTCCTGGACCATAAGCAGCAATTAAGCTCTTCCTGCCCTTTGGCAATGCTCAGGTCTTTGGTACTTGAGGCTAATCGTGTTCTTTTGTTCCCTGATGGGCCTAAACCATGACAAATTTAGAGTATATATCCAGTGTAATTTCCCTTGAAAATTATAACCTGCTGTCTTTTCACTAATACAGGACTGTCACTGAGTAGCAAGTCTGCAAGGAAAATGTTTTTCAAATGAAGCACCAGCCCTTTTTTCATCATCCATCTTCAACACAGACATGAATTCTGCCTGCCTCTTAATTTTCTTTTATTTATTTATTTTTCCCTTTAAATATTGCAGAAGGGTGGCCAAAAGCTTTGCTAACCATTGGAATGTGAGGAGTTGTCTTTATCAGTCTGTTTCTGGTGTTCAGAAGGGACATCACATGTCTGAAGTAACGATGTGCTACAGAGTCCATTTCTCTGGATTGAAATATAATATATAACCACTGAAGCAGATCAATACAAACATAGCGATTTTGAAGAAAAATGTCTTTTTAACAAAACAGGTTATTGCTTTTCCAATAAATCGACTTTTTAGCTAAATTTTTTCTAGTTTCAATGAAAAACTTCACAGCAATTTCTTTTCTTCCCTTCATCCCTGAACCAAACTTTATGTGAATAAAAAAAAGGTCTTCAGGAATTGTTGGTGATGAAAACTATCTTTGAATAACATTTTAATGATGAAAGTCCCACAATTGCTCAAATAGTTCTAAGAAATTTTTCTGCATCAATATTTATGCTAGTGATGTATGTAGTAAAGAGAAAACATTCAACTTCAAGTACAACCTTAATTTAAACAGCTGTTGATCTGGATTTGAAAACTAGGCACCATATTTTTCAGCTACAAAGTTATGATTAACATACAAATGCCACACAATCTTTTGTAATTTAAATACCATAGCAAAAATTCTGTATCTAGACGTTACAAGATAATATTTGGGTGTAAATGAGGAGAATTTTCTGCACATCTAAAATGAATACAAATGAATGAATTTCAAGACCAATTTAAGATACTGGTTTTTAACTGTATATCCAAAAGAATTTGGAAAAAAAGGTAGATATGCAGAGGCCTTGATAACACACACCTGTAATACAACCAGGTAACCTCCTGAATTACTGTGTCAGTTATCCTGCCTTTAAATATTGACTAGAGCATTTCATCTGTGTTATGTTGAGTCCTGAAGGAATTACAAAGAGTAAATGATCTGTGTTATCTTTAGCAACAAACTACAGCTCATCAAAATTCTGATTTTATAGTATGATTAGAAGAGGCAGAGGCAAAAGCTTGAAAGTCAGCTCTCTCTTGCTGGTGGGCTATCATTAGCAGGAATGAGGCAAAGGCATCCATTATCTCCTCTGTATTCTAGCAGGGCAACTCAGGGTCTGAGCTCTGGCAACCTGCTCCTCTGTGAAGATTAGCACATCTCTGTTTTCTGCTGTACATCACTAGTGGAAATGATCAGATTAAAACCATCACACTAATATTGTTTTCATTCGTTCTTGAACTGGATGGAGAAGAGAATTGCATGCAATATTTTTTGCACCTGTTAAGGCAGAGTTCTCTGAGAGGACTGTCAGAGAAAAAAATAGTATGCATTATCTACTTTTTTTCAATAGCAAGTGAGGAATGACTTGCAAGTAAGATGAGTGGGCTGGCATAATCTCATTTTCTTGCAGCTTTCTGTAAGAAAAAGATGTAAAATTACCAAGGTGTGATTCGTTACCTAGGGAGTCATTAACAAAGCTGCAACAATCTAAACTAGCTCTCAATAGCATTTCTTAATGTTTAGCTCACAATTGTTTAATCTGGTTTTACTAATGGGAGATGGAGTTAATGAGAAATTGTTGTTTTCCTATTTCTGTTTTCCCCTCTGAAAAAGTGGTAATATGAAAACTGACTAAAACATAAAATATTGATATAATTCTTTCTTTCAAGAGAGGAAAATTGTCCATGGCATGTTCTGATGGTGGTGATAGTGACAATTCTTAAAACACATATCAGTAATTATAATCCAGCATCTTCAGTTTACATGACATGATACAGATAATGACCTCTCTTAACAGTGACCCACATATAAGGCTCAGCGTTCTGTGAATACAGTGTAGTAATGACTAAGATATTTCTAGTACTGGTATAAGAAAAACAACAAAAGATTAACTACCTTATGTCACTCAAAGTCCCATACATTCTCTTTCTTGATTGTTAAGAGCAGATGATGCTGAATGTTTTTGAAAATATTTGTGATATATTGCTCTAGTTTCTGACAACACTGAAGCAGAGGTTATATCTCAGTTAAAGAACTTACTAGGTACCAGTGAGGTTATTTCTTATGTAACTTCTGCTTTGATTCATCAAAGCTTTGGCCATCTACAAATTAGTCCACAATTTAGTTTTATGTTGATGGGAACAGTTTCTGAGTTTTGTAAGCTCTGATGCCCAATAATAATACTGTGTATCCTCATCTCTTAGACTGTGGAAAGCTGCAGCTTATCTCATTTTCCTGTTCTTTACAGCATATGTGAATTTTGAGAATTGACTGTATAATCGTGATACCTGTCATGTCCTGGAAGTTGGAAATATCCAGATTCCTTACAATCTCCTTGCATGGTCACCATTCTAACTTTCCTGATTACGTTGTCAATTTGGTTTGTGCCTTTTTGAGTATGACCTGTTTTTGTCTCAGAAGAAGAGCTTCCCTCAGGAATCGGGATGGTGGAGCACCATAGATATATGCAGTGAGTGGCTTCAGGGTTTTCTGTTTACTTCTCCATGATTTTCTTAATAACTACTCCATTGTCTTCATCACTGATGTGATGTTTACGGTGAAATGTCCACACATACTTCATAATCTTTTGGCTGAGATATAAGTAGTTTTCATTTCAGCAAATGTATTTGTTACTCCCTCTATGACCCCTTTCCACAAACTTTAATTCACCCATACTTTAAGTTACCTCTTGTTGGTTCTACTGCCTTCATTATTATTCTTTCTATACTGTGACTCAGATCTATGAAATACTTGGAAGTTAAAGACAGTCACAAAAACTCTACTATTAATCAAGAAAACGTAGGATTTTTTTTTCAGACTGACAGAGATGAGGAGGTGGATATGATTAGCCGGGGGCAGGCTTAAGGCATTCAAATTTGCAACAGCCAAAGTAATGTGTGAGAAGTTTCCTGCTGAGCTCATCACTAAATATAAACAGCTGCAATTAGTGTTCCCAGGTGCATTATTTTCTATTGGCTTTCACTGTCTGTTTTTATCACTGCCTTACTCAGTATCATGAGATACTCTATAATTCCTCCTATTCTGTTCTAGTTTCAGCTACCTTACCTGTCCAAATTTTAATGTCGGCAAACTTTTACTCCAACATTACTCACTCACTTTTCCAAATTACTTATTATTGTTAAATAATGTAAGTTTCATTATAAATTCAGATGGGTATCTCATGTTAAATTTAGCATTCTTCTTTGAAAACTAGCATCATATCTATTCACTTGAATTTCCTCTTGATTTGTGCAAGAGAATTCTCTCTCTTATCCCATGAGAATTAAACAATTTGTAGGGGACTAAAAAGTTTGATTTAAGCCACCAAGGATGTAACTGCACGAGACTCATGCTCAGGCAATAGGAGAAGCAACTGGATTTCAAGGTGGTTTTTTAGGCTCTTCCTACAAATTTTCAAGGGAAGATTCAGATTTGTGGATTAATTAGATTTCTGGAGAAATTATAATGAATTATTTTGAAATTATGAATCGTTGGCTAGAAGTTCTAGAGAAGACCTAAGGGAAATGCTATAGATAATGGAGTGATGCCTCTTAGGCAATGATACCTTGAGACACCACACTTTACTGTATTACAACACAAATCTTTATAATGTATGAAGAAAATCTGAATAAGGATCCATGGTGGAACACAAGAAGTTGAGAACAAAAAGGGAATCTTACCTTCCATTAAAGCTCCATGTCTTCAATACTGACAATTGTCAGCATCCATAATCTTCTTATTTTTTACTAAAAACTTGAAAAACAGCAAGAAGTCTAGCCTGACAATGCTATCTGCATGCAATTTTAGGTAGTGACATTTGTTATCTGCTTCTCAAGACTTTTTAGACTCTTTTTTCCCTCCAAATATTGTTTCAAAGACACAATAGAAACATAGCTTCCAGAAAGAGGAAATGTAATTAATGTAAACAGATTTGCTAGGCCAAGTATAATTGCATTGCGTACTTCCAAATGTAAATGTGAAACACTTTGATAGACATGGATGGCCAAATTAGACATATGTGACAGTCAGACGGATAATTAGTGGTAATGACTGCAGCGTGGCAATGAACAACTGACAGCCACTGTGTGACAATATTGTAAATGAAGTTGTGATCTTGCTTTAGAAAAGTAGTTTTCTTTTTCCCTCTTTCCTGCTCCCACCATCACCGTCCAGCTTAGAACCAAAGGGCATGAGAAGTTGTTCCTTGTCTGAAATGTAACAAGAGCAGCTTCATCCTTGAAGCTACCCACAAGTAAACATTTAAGATTTAAACTATGTTTACCTTGAGAACTGGAAGTAGTTAACACAGTTTAAAGACTTGAAATAGAAACCAAAATTAAATGTACTGCTTAAAGGATTAGACAATCATCTTCCTGTACAAACAGCATAAACAAGAAAATCGTATTAGCTCTTAATGTAATTAGCTGAACCAAACAGCCTATGGATGTACTTCTCAAAAAAAAAACAGGACAATCTTGTGAGGACTTAGAATTTGACAATTTGCATGAATTTCTAATGAGACAAAATTCATTGAACTTATTAAATGAAATTCTTCCTGTTCTCTGATCCACATAACTACTAGCCCAGAAGAGAGGAAAGCTTTACCTACTTTCACATTGAGAAAAACAGCAAAAAAAAACGAACAAAAATTCATAACCACATCATGACCTCAATTTTTAAACCCCTTCTGCTAAGCTACATAATATCTGGAATTGAATTACTTGCTCATTCAGGGCAGCACAACCTTGGGAACGTTTTCAATCTAGATAAACACACCAAGGACCTGATCCAAAGGCCACTGAAACAAAAGAGAACTTCCAAAGTTTGCATCAGAAACCCATTATGTTATATTTCCTCATCTGTAAAACAGCATAATTCATTAATTGTTATCAAGAGATTTGTTTGAAGAGGATTATATAGGTTATGAAATTGTCAATAGGCAGATACAAAGAGGTGATTTTTAAGTAACTATATAATCACTAGATTAATTCAGAAAATGGATTTCTCCTCCCATATAAAATGTTAATATTTGATTTATATTTTTATCCTAATTGGGAAGAAATGACAAAGCATGGAACCTCTTTCCTGGAACCAAATTTTTTGAGCATAATTCCATCTAGAAATGTTTCTTTTTTGTCTGGAGTAGGTCCAAAACTAAATTTTCTTAGCTGGAGCAGTGCAATGTGTGGGGAAATCTCAGCAGCGATGACTGTGCATGAGATAGGTAGCTTGGATGTAAAATCAGTTTCATGGAGGAGAATGTGAGGAGCATTTATGTGAAATACACATTCCATTAGCTTAGGCAAATTTAACCCAAATTAAAAAATGTTTTGTTTCCATTTCCTGCCTAAGGGGAAAATTGAAAACAGTCATTACTAATAACATTCCCCACAATGAAACAGCAATTTTGCAGAAGCCAGAGTTTGTAATGAGCTAGTTGTTCCTATAAGCAATAGACCTAACAAGGTCTGTTATCTATAAGCTTTATGTTCAATCATATTACATTGGATTTTCTAGTACATCCTTTACAACCCCACACACTTCCCAACCCAATGGCTTTATCTCCCTTTAGGCTAGAATGCCCTTGGTTTCCCTACTTGATATGAAAAAAAAATACCTGTACAGAACAGAGTTGTGTGGATATTCAGGGCCCACGTAATGTCCCTTGAGAGAATTCCTGACTTGCACCCTATAGGAGTGCTGAATGTAGGAGTCCTCTGTCTCATTAAATTAATGAAAATGGTCTGCTAATGAAAACTTAGGTTTAAACAGCAGAAACAAATACTCTGTCATACAATCTTCCTAATCTCACAACGCTTATCAGGTTGGGGAACTGAAGTAAAGAACAGATTTTGACAGGATTATCCACTATTATTCACTGGTTTGCAGAATGTATACATTATTCTTCAGGAAATACTGAAGTGAAAAGCATCACTGTAACTCAAAATAAGGCTGAAACAGATATCATCATCTGAGATAGGATTCCTTCCTCAGCAGAATGGGCTGAAAACTGCATGAGCTCCAATTTTAGACAGATTGATGGTCATTTTGTTTGACTAGACAGTTGTTGAATTACCATTGCATAATGCATTGCTTTTGAAAAGTGCTTGGAGTAGGAGAGAGACAGAGACTGTTCTTGTATTATGGGGTTGGATATGTTTATTGTCCACCACCAGGTACAAACATCATATTTCAGCAAGTAAACAAGTAACCAGCAAAGTGATGTGTGAATATTTATGTGAGAGAAGAAATAGATAATGGTGCCAAGCATTGCTGTGATGTCTTTAGATGAGAGGGGACATAGCTGGTGTTGGTTTAATGCCAACATGTCTGCCTAAGCCTGCTGGATGGGCCTAGATTGGTAAAATGTCCTAGGAGGACAAAATGTCAGTGGAGGTGGATTTGCCTCAGCAGGAAGAGGGACCTGGGAGCAAGGGAAACGGGAAGTAAAAAGAAGCCTGTAACAGCCAATCATGACTGTTGTAGGCACCCGGAAGATCTCGGGCTGTAACGTGAGAGGTGGAGGGTATAGAAGAGGTGGGCACAGGGCAGAGTGAAAGGAGGTGCTTGTGTTAGGAGATAAAAGTGCATGGTGCAAGCAATAAGCTGGAATAAAGCAGCATCCATATCAGTATGCAGTGATCTTGTCCCCTCAGTGGTCGGTGAGCTGAGTGATCCGTGCGGGCGGCCTAGTGATGTTGCCAGTAGTGGCAACACATGACATCTGACACTAAACAGGAAATCTGTGACATCGTAATGTCTCTTGGAAGGGGGGGAGAGAGGCTAGGCAGGGCTGTGACCTGGAAGGGTTGTTTAGTACGGCAACTGCAAAACAGCAAACCCTTGAGGTCCAGAGACTGTTGTAATTGACTCACTGCCATCACTCCTGCTTAGGGTTGGTAAAGGTCATTGAATGAGTCCAAATACAAAGACTGAAACCACAGGGGAGTACCCACCATTCCCAGGTTTGCCACTTGGCATGCATTTGGCCTGAGACAATCAGGTAACAACTAATATCTTGCTCAAATGCTATGCAGACTCAGATCCTCACGCAAGACTGACCATCTGTTACACTTTACCCCTTCATAAAAATTCAATTCAGCCCAGAAGCTGGAGCCCTTAATAAGCTGGACACTATTATTGTGTGGGTGTAAATGTCTCCCTCTTATTTATTAACCCTGCTGAATTTCCTAAATTTTATATTAAAATTAAAACGATAAGGAATCTCTTGTTATAACTCATTGTAGATCATTAGGTGTTCTGTTAACATATTAGAGGGCAATCCATACAGCACTGACTGTAGCACTGAGCTATTGCCAAGCAGAGTGAGATAAGGCATACTGTACATTCTGGATACAACACTATGGTTTGTCATCATCTCAAATTTAGCACGACTGGAGACAGCTGCTTTTTCTTCCAGTGAAAATCAGTCTCATCAAGTGAAAGAATTATTAAAAGGATTCCATTCCAATGAGTAATTACTAATTAAAAGCATTACAAAAGGGTATAATTCCAATTTCTATCTTAGCATTGAAGTAATTTTATGCTCTGTGGCAACTATTGTGTGAGAACAGTAATTCCACATTCAAATGAAATAAATACATATATTTTTGAAGGGCAGAAATTTCTCCAGTTGAAATGCCACAGTAGCATTACAAACAGAATTCCAATAGGAAGAACATAGAGAAGCAAAACAAAATAAAATAATCAAATTGAGTCCTTTAGTCTATAAGTGTGTAAAATCACAAAAGATGTAGCAGCTGTCAGTTGTGATAGAAACATAAATCTTTTGAAAAGGTTTCGCTCTCAGCAAACAGAAAAAAAATGAGCACAGACACTCTTCTTTATGTGAGGAGTGATTATGTCAGACTTTTCATATTTAGTTCTTTGGGGTCCTTTCCTGTCTCTCTGTAGAAACAAATAATGGGTTAAAGCAGATTTTAACAAAAGTGAAATCCTGAGGCACACCACTAAAGAAAGATGTTGAGTCTGATAGGCAGAAGGAATCTGCTGTGTCACTTTCCTTCATGATCCAGAGTAATAAATTTCAGCAGGTATTTTCTCGTCTCTCCTGCCCCGCTGAAGCATGGCGCTGCCAGCTTAGTAAAAACATCTCACTGAAAAAAACTCTCAGACTTGATTTAAATTTTTCAAGTGATGTAGTGTCTGCTTTGTTCCATGGAAATTGTGCAAATGATTAGTTATTATAACTGTAAAAAAAAAAAAAAATCAGGGCCTGTTGTGAGAGTGAATTTGTCTGGTTTACACTGTCAATCTCCAGCTTTCGCTCTGCCTTTTTCCAGGATGTCTTAGAACTACCTCTCAGATGCAAGAAATATCATCTCTGTACATTGCTCAAGTTCTTGGGTACTGACTGTGTGACCTAATACTCAGATGTATAAAACTTTTAAGCGAGTCTAGTTTGTCTAGCAGTTCAGGTCAGTCCAAAGAGCAGGCTTTTTTTGAACTGAACTTGTGCTGTTATTTAGTAACAAAAATAAGAAAGGCAAAAAAGAAAAGGTATACTAAGCTTATTTAACTGTTTGGGTTTTTCTCTTATGAAATTATTATTAAACAAACAACTGTTTCTTTCCCAATTGAACTTTCCTAATCATATTTCTGCTCTAAGATTTCCCTGCTGTTCCAGGTAAGAATATAAATTGTTTCATCTAAGAGTATAAATTCTTTTGTCAATTTTTAAAAAACCGTTGAAAGAAAATTTCCAAAGTGTGGAGAATGAAGCAATGATGAAGCATTAGGATTCAACTCTTCCGTTACTGAGTCTCCCACAAATATCATCTATAACCTTGGATTGATCGTACAGTCATTTTTTGTTACCTCCCAAAGTTGTTATGAAAACTATTCTATAATCCAGAGCTATGTATTAATGAGCCTCATAAGAGAATGTAATCAGAGATACATTAAGGAATATTTCAAATTTAAAAAAACAAGTAGCTATTATTATTTGCCTAGATAATTCCAAAGAAAGTGGAGTAACTATTGGCTACAAATTCAGTTTCACTGACAAGTCTTGGAGAGGTTTTGTGTTTTTTTCCTTACAATGGATTAGCAGTGGGAGAGCAAGCGATGAGCTACAAATTAATGTAGCTCAAATGCAGAACAGCATAACGAAAGGCATCCTTAAGCCCAGTCTTATGTGTACTAGGCTGAACAGGGTCATGAATTTGGGTCTCCTCCACGCTGACCTAAAACTCTCCCTCAAACCCTAGAAATGTTTCTGAAATGAATATCATTGCAGAAAATTTTAACTTCAGTGGCTTTGCATCCTCCAAAAGCTAGAAAAGTGTTTCTGATGGAAATTCCCAGCTAGCTGTATCCATAGGCATTCAACTTAGAGGGTAGCTGTGAACAAGAACTAACTAAAGAGACTTAAGAATTATACAAAACCAAATTTCTACTTCTTTAAAGATAACTAACGGGAAAAGGAGTGAAATCTACTTCTGAATGGGTTTTTTTAGCAATATTAACATTTTGTCAAGCTGATACTATATTGTAAGAGGATTCTCATGTTATCAGAGTTGAATAATTCACATCCTTGTTCAACACAAGTAGTGAAGAGGACTGTCTATAAATCCCCTTGGATTACCACATGGCTTTGAGCATGCAATAAATCTTTTCCCCTATCCCATCACCTCCTAATCTGCTAAAAGTCTTCCAAAAGATCAGAGCCATTAAGATGTCATTTTATAATGGAGGAATTATAGCCTAATTTAACAAACCTTGTCCTGAGGTCTATAAACTATGACTCAAAAGTGAGAAAGAAATCCTGTGCTGAATTTGATCACTGCTTGGAATTCATTTCCACGAGAGCCCATTCGTTGTCTGATTAGCTGCCAGCTTTGCAAACTGTCTGATTTTCCTTGCCAGATTTGAGTTGTTCTGTTCCAATAACTGTTGTTCCTTATCTTATTGCTTTCTCTCTCAAGTGAGCTGAAATATAGAACCTCCTTACAAATTCATTTCTATTAAAAAATAATACCCTGTATGGGTTAGATTTGTCCTTTCTCTACATGTTTTAACATCTAAAATTTTTACACCAAGGTCTGTGATTTTAAAAATGGCTGTTGAACCATCAGAAAGCAGCCCTTTGGCTTGGAAATTCATAAATCTGACCTTTCTTCTAGTGCTCTGTTGCTTGAGCAAAAGCAGGTACCTCAGCATTTGTGTGGCATACAGTGATGGCTGAGCCCCCAGACACATTTAATGTAAGTAACCCTCCTTACAAATAACTAATATGTACTTTTACACTCTGTGCTTTTTGTGCAGTCTTTTCCTCTCTCCACTTTTCATTAGACCTAGTTGACTGGATTGGAGTGTGACTAGGATGAAGGCAGTGCCTGGCAAGTAGGCTAGAAAACCCCTGAGAAGCTTAGAGAAGCAGATTGCTCCAATATCCCTTTCCTTTACACAACACTTTCATGTACACTGGCATGTACAGTCTGGCACTTGGTCAGGTTTCCATGGAAATTATGGAAATTGGAACAGCAATAGCTGCTTATCAAGTCTGATTTCTCACCGTTTACAGATGCCTTTGCCTAAAGTGGCAAAACAAAAAAGATTGCCCTTTTCTTCTCTCTCTGTCCTCCTGTCACCCTTCAAGACCCTGAAAGAAATATGTGCATGTGTGAGAGGACATTCTTAAGGAAAACCTTTGGTGACTTCATGTAGGACTGGGTCATGGCTGTGGTACTGCTCATCAAATCAGAGGGTGACTCCATTCTGTCCTCAGCATCAGTAGCATGGAGTCTCAAATGCCATCTCTTTACAATGGTAGCTTTTTCCTCCAAAGTATGAAAATTGATTGTTCATGCTTAAAACCTGCATAACTGCAGGTGGTAGCTGTCATAGGGGTCATATATTATTAGTCCTTTTCCAGATTTGAGCTACTGTGTTTGACTAGCTGACCTGTGAAACAACAGTAAATTATTACATGAGACAACGACACACGGCACAGTGATTCTCTCCTGTTAATCTCTTCTAAATTTCCCAGCCATTAATTCCACTGAATCACCTCTTTATTACAGTATAATCTTTCCTTAAATTTATAATAAAAAATTATAGGAGCAAAAGCAGAAAATGAAATCGCAGCTTCATCCTAAAAGTGGAAGTGCTTGCATTATTACTGCAGTCTTATTTTTGTTCGGGTTTCTCTGCCCTGCTCAGGTCCTAAGTGAAGCCTTACACTATACCCACTTCAAGAAGGGCAAACTAAGGAATATTACTTAGAGCAATAGCTCAGGTGCTGAGAATCCTTGGAGTCATTCTTCTCTGTCCTGCTGCTTTTCTGCAGACTTATAATGTGCCAAAACCTTTCGTCAGACCATGGGCCAAATGGATTTAGTCACCTCCCTTCGGAGATGTTTTCTGGCCACCTTACTGATGCCAAGGCACTTGCATCTTGGTGATGTGTCTTTCCTGCAGCACTCTGCACTGTGTGACAATTCTTCTGTATTGGAGCACAGCTAGTATGACCAGTACAGGTCATACAAAGTAAGAGTAAAGCATCACAGGATTTGCTGTATGCTGTCAAAGAAGGGAACAGAGATCAGAATCAAGTAATGTGTACATGAGAGGGCAATGAGAAGTGTAAAGAGGGTTGTGATACATAATTCTGTCCTCACACTCTGGACAAACTGCTAATACCCACAGGAAGATGGAGCCACTCTGTTGTAATCAGCTTGAGGGGCTTGGTGACAGTGACAGTCTTACCACCCAGCATAACGGGGTGGGATTCTAAATTTGTTTTGTGCTACCTTGATTCCATGATTTCCCTCCTTCTCCCCAGAGCTGCCATCAGGAATTGTTAGTGTACATGAGAGACTCATTCACTGACTTATGGCATTATTACTTTTACTATTTTCTGACAGTGAATTAAACTGGAGTTTATGGATCTAGTCACCATATTCTCCAGCCATGTGGCTCTTGTTTCTATGAGTTCATACTTCTATTATTGGTGACTGAGCCATTAATAAGAAATACCATATATATTATTTATTCAACATTCAGTATTCTCAGTGTAGCTGTCTGGCACTGTTCAATGAAGGGTCAGTTATATGAGACAAAAGTATATTTTTAATGCAATAAAATGCATATATCCACGTGTGCATATATATAAAATAATAAATAATGTAAAAGAAACATTGCTAAAAGGTGATTTCATGCAATTCCATTAAAACAGTGCCACTACAGCATAGGATTATAGCTATACTCAGTGTTTGGAGTCATGTTTATGAGCTTAACTCTTGGGAACTATTTCCACTTTCTCTATAAGCATATATGCAATTCAGATCTGTTTCTCACCACTAGTTATCCTCAGTAACAGGCCTTTCAAATACGGGGTTCAACCAGGACTCACTCTTGTGAAAACAGTCATAAAACTTGGCTCTATGCATTTAGCTATATCCATAAGAGTATTTTCATTGCATTCAAAACACACTTCTATATTTTCCTTATTTCTGAAAATTTAAATTTAAAAAATCTATTGGAGGGTAGATGCTTTTTGCTTTTTAACAGTTTGACTCTTCTTCAAAACACTTGTGTGTCTCTGCCTTTCCTTCACTACCACCCTTAGACTATGAATCTAGTTGAATAACTTCTGCAAAGATGTGTTAAATTGAGGTACTCCTTCTGTCTCACATTTTTCCTGCATCTCAGTATTGGAATAATTCTTGTTCATTGTACTAGAATGGAAAAAAAAATTAAAGGTAACTTCAAAATAATAAAGATACATTCAAACAAAAGGGCTAGGCCAAGTGCAGTGAAAATTTAGCATTTGCATTTGAGTTTTTATATGCTTGCACTCCTCACACTTTATCAAAAGGTACTACCTTTCAGTAGAGAACTGTCCATTTGGGTTCTTGGGTTGCCTGTGTCAATCTTCCTCAGATCTTACAAGGCTAAGTCAAACAACTTAGATTAGACATGTATGGAGGTTATTTATGTTATCCTGGATAACATAATGGATGACTTTAAACACCATCACATTAAAAGTATTCACATAGCTTTTTCAGGTTTTATAAACCAATTATCAGCAGAAGTTGGCAAGAGCAAAGCTACTCATGAAGGCAGAGTTAAAATTAACTGAATACATGGAATAACTGGGTAAAATGTGGTGTCTTCTAATTGACAATGAGCAAACCTAGAATCGACCTTAGAAAGGATTTCTGAATTTATCCTACTGTGCAATATTTTTTACTTATGAGAGATCCAACCAGAGTAGTGGGAAAAGTTTTACTGTTTTGTGCAGGAGAAATGCCAAAATAGACAAAGGTTGCAGGATATCTTGAGGGCTGGTGAGAATTACAGAGCATGGACGACATCCTGATCTGCAAGGGTATGACATGCCTTCAAGGTGAATACATGCTGTCAACTGTTGCGTGTCTCAGCAATAGTGCAACAGTGCCTATGCAACCAACTCATTGTACATGTGAGAAGATCAAGAGGATGACTGACAGTTGTATTCAAATAAGAGTCTTTAAATAGACATTGGAAGGAGGCATTTGTTCCATTTTCTTCTTTACATCACAAAATTAACTCAGATACTTCTGTAAAAGTTCCTGGAAGCTCTCTGTTTTCTCTTCATTTTCAATTTGAGCTCTAGGTCTTGAGAAATCTGATTCTCTTCTTATCCCTTGGATTTCAGCCTGACCAGGAGTATCATGAGGAAAGACTGTGGTGCAGTTAAACTCTCCAGTATGGAAATCAGCAGACATTAATCAAGTCAAATAATCTGTCTTTCCACAGTGAAATAAACTGACTTACTGCAGTATCTAAAAGTGGTTCAACTTTGGTCTGAATCTGAACCAGAGGTCTTTGGTTAGTTATTACAGAGAGTGGTCTGACATCCTGTTACAAATGACCACCTCTCTGCTTCACTGGAAAATCTGCAAATTGCTGTGGAAACCCTTTTGTTTTCCTCTGGCCCAAGAGAAGACAAGAGCAGTGTAGCATAAAATGTCAAATGAACTCCAGGCTCCTTCCTGTAGTAAAAATAGCATTGTAAGAGATGTTGGCAATGCTGAACTCTCCTTTAAGCTATGTCAGAAAGGGATGGCAAAGACAATATTCCTCTCTCATTACACCTCATCAGGTCATGCAGTACTTAGCTTGCAGACTTTCTGTTAGCAGCAAACAAGCTCCACCTCAGAAGTCTGAGTTTTGATTCTAAAGAAATCTGACATACTATGACAGATGTAGATAACCCAAGAGCACTGGAGTCTTCCAGCTTAACTGTGCTGCTGGAACATTTCTCTCCATTATGTTCCTTGTTCTTTTTCTGGCTTAAGAAGTTTAATGATTTTTACTTTGCTATTGGTGGATTTTTGGTTTGCTTTTTTCTCTCTGGGTCAAAAAAGACTTGAGACATGAAAAAGTTTACATTCTGACAGCATTTTCTTCATTTTCTTCCCCTTTTGGTAGCATGGGCTATATAGAGAAATGAAAGAAAAGCTATTCACCCCTGTGAAGAATTTTCAAATGAGGATATTATGTGACAGGAGTGCCAGCAGACTGTGCATGAGGTAACATTCAACAGCTGGACCTGGAACAAAATGGGCCTTCCTGGTGATGGAGTTCATCTTCTGCTGTCTCACAGGACTGAGGGTAGGAGAGTCTGAGTTTGGCAGAGAGTGGAGCTAAGGTGTTCATGGCTCAGGAATTCTCCTAATCTTCCTCTCTCTAATGTTATCTTTCCCTGGCCTGGACCACTAGAGTAGGATCCCTGGAAGCCAAAGACCAAGTGAGCACGGCAAGATGACAGATTGAGCCACTCCTAAAACCATTACTTCTCCTTGTGCAAAGTAATACATTATAATTAGGACAGGCATCGTTTTGCTCAGTGCATAGTGAAAATTCATGGGAGACAGCATTCACGTCACAGCTTACTGACAAGCTTTAAACAAATACATCTGAAAAATAAAGAGAAGAGCTTGTAATACTCTTCTTAGCAGTGTGAAAAGTGGAGTCTGATCCTGTTTTCATAGGAAGAATTTGTGCAGGGTTTTGTGTAATTGTTGTCAGGAGCTGCAGGGCTGTTCTTCCACAGAATTAGCAAAAGAAATGTCACAGCTGCAGAGTCACATTGAGAGTTTGAAAAGGCTCCTTTCACCACTCTAGTCTTGAAAATGTATACCATAATGAACACAGAATGGCTGAGAACAGATTAGATGGAAAGAGGCAAGAAAACCAGGTTTCCTTTTCCTATGTTAATAGTTGTAGAACCATATGCTAACTTTTTATTTTTATTTGATCGCCTTCCTAAAATAAAGAGTATTGGTCCTTCCCTGGCCCCCTAGCTGTAATGAAAAATTCAGTGTGAAAGAAATGTACATAGAAAACTCTCTAAGGTTGGGTATTGGGTATATGGAAAGAAATGAGGGAAGTCACAGCAAATAATGAATATAAGAAAGTCTTCCCTAATGTGGAGTTTTCAAATATTTTCTCTAATGTTGGTTTTAATGTGAATTGATTTTTCTCATGACTTGCAGAAAATGACTGAAAAAGTTGTCAATTTTCTGAAAAAAAACAAAAAACTCTTACCCTTAAAAAGTCCTTCTTCAGATTACTCTGTTTTGTGTCTTTAATGTTGAATTAAAATATCTTTTTGCTTAAGTACATCTAGCAGAAATGAAGAAGACCAGACAAGACTGATCCATCTGCCCATCTTCTTAGCAGCTTTATTTACTCAAAATAAGGCAACTAATGGGAAAAGTTTGTAAACACAATCTAGTCAGCCACCTTACTAAGATTCTTCAAATCAGGAAATATAATTTCCCAATTAGGGCCTCTGTCTTTTCTTCCAATAAGCAACTCCTTTCGTCCACGGATGTGGAGTTAGATCTAGAGGCTAGATGGCTGAGAGCAGACACATTAGACATTCTTTTATCCTAAACTTCCAGCTTTGTGTTAGGTCATAATCAAAATAATGTAACAGTGAGACAGTTTATATTGCCTCACAGGTGTAATGTTGCCTGTAGAGCATCCTTCTGGTACAAAGGCTTATCAGGAAAACAGTCAAAAGGACCTGTTTTGTCATATTGAGTACAATCTAATACACACCGTTATGCAAGTTTTGCCAAAATAGCTTAACTAGAAGCACCTTGTTAGTAATAAAGAACAACAAAGTCAGCTGAGAAATTATAGGGAAATTCAAGAAATATTTCTGCAGCACCCCTTGATCAGATCTGTTCCATAAGTATCTATAGCACACATTAAAAATTCAAAGTCTTAAATAGAAAAGTGCCTAAAAGTATTTGTCTTACAGATCTCTAAACAGGCAAGACCTAAAAAGCAGTACCGTATCTATCTAAGAAGGTGGAGCAGTGGGCTGCCTGTAGCACCCAGAGTCCATGGGATTTGAAATGCAGCTAGTTTGCCTCTGAGTCACTGTAACCACAGGACCACATTTTATCTAAGGAGTGAATTCTATTAGATAAACAGGAATGTGATGTCTTGTGTTTACTCAGGATGCTGTCCCACTTCCTGGATGATCTTTGGGCCATCTCAGAAGTCCAGACTATGGAGATTTGTTGCACCAGTGGCCGATAGACATCCAAGGCTTTAACCTTCATGGTTATATTTTCCTTAGTGGGTTGATGGTCCATTTTACCCTGAATTTAAAGAGTAAGGGGGACACTTTTTATGACTACATGATGTTACTTAATCTTGATCTCACTAAGTCTTCCACACCTTGTTTTAGAATTGGGAAGCTCATGATCAATATTATTCCCTAGAAAAGCCAGATGAATGCAGCTGATCTCTGAGTCTCAGGCAGTCAGAGAAACCCTGAAGTTTTGAATTCCTTATCTATTCCTCAAGCTTTCTTTTATTTTTTTATTAACCTTCTACTGCTATTCCAGATAAGACATTCTGCTATCAGCTGTGTGCTGGGCTTCCAGCCACCAAGCTGAGATCAAATGGTATTTTCCCTCATCTGTCAAAAGCTGAAGTAACATGTGATTAAATTATTTATTTTCTTTACAAATAAAGTAGTCAAAAGGCTTCAGAACGATATTATTAGGGAAACTAGCGGGAAACAGAATGTGAATCTGTTTAAAGCTGACAATGAAGAGTTTTGCATGGGACTGGATCCAGCCTTAGGTTAGAGGATTGCTGTTTCCTATTTGTACACAAACAGTGGTGTGGGACAGTATGTTCATACATGATAATAATGGAAGTCCCATCACAAACTTTTACTATGCTGCATTTACCTGATGCAAGGAGTATCTTCCACTGACACCACTTTTCTCTTGCACCTCTTGTCCTCCCAGAGATTAAAGCTGTGATTAAAGTAGTGTTTAGGGCAAAGCACAGCTCCCTCTGCTCAGACACCAGGAAGACTCCTCTTTCATGGCTGTCTCAGTACCATTGTCTGTGATTATTAGTTTTTCTGTCTTTGACATTGGTCAATGGCCATACGTACTGATCAATATCTTGACTATATTATTTTTAGCTGTATTGCTTTTATTCTTCCTATTCTCTACCCCATCCCTCTGGATGGGGAATGACCAAGCAGCTGTGTAGTGTTTAGTTGCCAGGTGCAGTTACACCATGACATCCTTCTTTATCCCTTTTTGCTTGTATTTGAAAGTGGAAGTCTCTTGCTTCCAGAAGCAAAAGAAAAACATGTTCTGAGAATCTAAGTGGCATGGATAATAACATTGTGGTGTTTGTACCCAGCCAAAGCAAACTACATGACTGCTTTCTGTTGATCAAGCCTTCAGCATGGAGATGGAGTAAATGACCTCTCATAGTCATGTTAATGGTCTTTTGTGATTTTAGACTTCTTTCTGCTTCCTTTTGATTTCATATTCCTCCTTTTCTCTCTCTTTCCACCATATTCCTTTTCTTTCTTGACAGTATTCTATAGACATTATGTTAACTATAACAGAAATTGAAGTGTTTGTGTACTGCCCCCATGTGATAAACACCTAAAATAGATATTATGAAACAAACCTTAGGCTCTCTCAACAGTCAACAGACAGAAACAAAGACTTCCACAGGATTCCTCCTTCCATGGTAAGGTCCTTGTTTAAGACAGAAGGAGCAAATTGCCTGATAGGGATTCCTATTACTCTCAGTGATGATTTAGGGAGCATAGGTGTTTCATTTCTAGACACTTACATTTATGTTAAATGAATCCTCACTTAAACTTACCCTCTGCACTTTCTCTGTAGTTCGTGGAGGGGGGAAAGGAAGGGTAATATGACTTAGTCTTGAGTCCTGAGACAGAAATAATTGCTTTCTGCATGTGCTTACCTCTCCACATTGATAGTAGAAGTCCAGGTCTCTGGTTCAAACTAGATACTCCCTGTTTTGGTGTCTGAGACCAAAGGGGGTTAATTATGTCTGAAGAGAAATACAAAAGCAGACAACAAGCCAATTACAGTGTTTGTAATTGAACCTACAAAAGTAACTCTTAAATGGTTTTAGGTACTAGACCATGACTTATATTGCCTTTTACTTTTTCTCCTGCAATGTTGACTGTCAGTGGCTACTGAGGGCTGTGAGAGAAGAAAGTCAGATAAATCCTCTGGCTAAAAAACTGAGACTGACACTATCTTTAAAAGCCCCTCATCCTTTCATGAAACTCAGTGTTTGACTCTCCAAGCCAGCCAGTGAAGCAGAATGAGAAGTGTTGATAACTTCACTGCTCTGCAGTGGTAAATGGGAACACATTGCATGTCTTCTCCCTACAGATCTCAGGAGTGTGGAGCTGAAAATGCTTTATCTTGGGGGATTAATGGTTCCCTCACTTTTTAATGCTGGTGAACCTGCTTATTTCAGCTCTGTTTCTGCTACTTTACTTATTGTTCTCCAAAGTATTATTCATTCATAGCTTTCTATAGACCTATAATACAGTCTCAGAAAGCATTGCAAGAGGATAGGGATTTGATTAGGGTGATGCATTTGAAATGTCAGAGGTCTCTCCACCTCATCTAGAAGAAATGGATAGAGTTGACAGATGTGCTCTGTGATAATGGGAACAGCATTATTCTTACAACATTTTTATAAACTACCTCTGTTTATTCTTTTCCTTCTCCCTTCTCCTTTTATTTTTCTCTCCCCTGAAATAAACACTGGAACAATACAGGGAAATAAATAAGGAAATAGACTTGACCTGGGTCACCTAACTTAGGTTTTTGTTATTATTTTTTGTTATTTACATAATCTTTTCCCCAAGAAAAGACCATGCAAACATCCACATCCATTTTCTGGAACACTTGTTGATCCACGTAACCAAAACTCTAAATTTTTCATGAGATGTTAGTATTTTCTCTCCCTATTCCTCTCAATAGCTAAAATCTGGCTAGAAAGTAAAGTACCAGACCACAAAAACTGGTACAGTTCTGCTAGAAAAGAATATAGCCTGGAATTTCTGAGGATTTTGCATGGAATGATTAGAATCCCAGAGACAAAAACCAATTATTGTGAAAGCTATATTGCCAAAGCAAAGGGAGAGTTTTTTGCACTGAGAAAAGCTCTAAGGAGCTTCCATTTTAATTTTCTCATTTGATTTTCAAAAGGGAATCCAGAGCCCATCTGATGGCTCTGAAACTTCTAGTGCAACAATCAAATCTGTAGGGCCAAAGCTACACATATATTTAGACTGCTAATTCCCTCCTTTTTAAATACCTACATACCACCAGAGACCTGTGCTTAATAGTCTAGCACTAATTCTCTTAGTAGTTTATTAGGCTCATTTGTCTTTCATGCACCTGCCAGTGGCTCCAGGCTTCCTGTGATTACTTGGCAAGGTTACATCTGGGCTTTAGCAGTATGTTGTTGTTCTCTGCAGCCCTGCAGAAAGGACGATCGGAGGATACCAGTGATCAGGGTAAAGGCTGAGACTCTTCTCTTTTCTTGTGGTGACAATTATCATAAATTAACGTTGTTAACTCCTTAAAAGAGTAGACATGGGACCAGATGTTTTGTCTTTACACTCTTTCCTTCTCCCATACCCAGGGAGGCTTACCTGGTAACAGAAGGTTTTTATGTCATCTTGGAGCCTTTAGATAGCTCAGAAGAAACTGCTAGCCAATGGCCTTTTTGTTAACACTCAGAATACCCTGTAATACTGTGGCCTGCTTTTTTCAGTCACTTTTCTGGTACCATGCGAAATAAACCTTAATTATGACCTGTTTGCCACATTACCTCTTCACTTGGAATACTAACAATAGTACAACAAAAAGTGAGCTACAAACTGACCAAGTATTAACCATTTTTCAGCTACATTAACACCTGGTTCTATAGATGTGTGTTATATGAGAGGAGAAACCACATCTTATTCAATCAAAGGAATTCTGTTCCAGACTGACATACAAGAAGGAGCCTCAGCCTCTAGCCAGGGGCTTAGTGGGGATGGACATTTACAAGAAAAGTAAAATGTATCATTTTAGAAAAGAGGGATGTTTTAGACTTCCAGGTGAACAATAAGCTAGTTGTGTAGTACTGAGGAGGTATTGTGTATTGAGGAGGTTTCTCATCTGTTTTTGTGGATCAGTGTGGTTAAAAGCATAATGTGTTGCAGCTGGAGGCTGTAATTTGTTTGATAGTCAAACAGATACAGTCATCCTTTCATCTTGCTCGGGAGGTGTTCCTTATAAACATTTGCAAAACTGTCTTGTTAACCTTCCTCAGGCTCTTTCCTGATCCTTTTTTCTTGAGTGTTAAATAACAAGAACATAAAATATTTAGTTCCTAGATTTTCATAAGCAACATGTTTTAATACATTATGGTGAATTTTGATTTACAGATAATGTTTATTGCGAGAGCTGTAATAAAACATTTGGTCAATGATAACAACATTTATGCCTTTCCACCTGCTCCTTCTACCTCCTTTTCCTCACTCTCCTTTTATTAGCTTAGCTACAAGCACTTGTTGTAAGAGGGATCTATAAATACTGTGAAAAGGAGCAAGGAATTGCTTTAGTGCTCTGTGAGTGAACTTTTGTCATATACCTGGCCCATATAAAACTGGGGTCTTCTACTTGTTTCTTCTGGCTACTGTGCTGTACTCTAGGGATTAGGGGGTGGGATTTGGTTTTTGATTGTTTTTCTAGTAAGAACTTTGATTGCTTTACTGAAATATGACTTTAGGATGTGACAAGAAAGGTATATTCTTAATTTTTCCCTTGCCTATATCTCTTTAAAATTGTACTGAAAAAGGTGTCTTTTTGCCTTGTGTAGTTGTTACAAAATTCTGAATAAGGTTCTTTTATGATATTTAAAATATTGGAGTTTTATTAACACAGTAAATTACAAGATTTCAAAGGGAGCACTTAAGCCCATTATCTCTCTGTGGAGCAGGGTGGTTACAGTTGCCTTGTATTCAACTGCTAAAATACAAAGGCCCAAGAATATCTATGTAAATTTTCAACATTTATTTTTAAATGGGTTTTGACCTATTCTTTGTCCTTGCTTTGACCAGCTTTCCAATCTAGTAAGAATACCATACTAATACCCAGCACAGAGACTGTGTTGTGATAAGATGGTCTCTTCCCTCTCAAGATTTGCTTAACTTATTTAGCTAAATTTAATGCTATTCTAGGAGCCTAAATAATAGTGTTACTGTAGTCAAGGTCTTGGGCTTGTAGAGGTAAACAGTCTGTCAACAGAAGGAATTTTGCTGTTTCATTAGCTTGCATGTTTGTCAAAGCAAACATTTGGATACACAAGCATTTCTTCAGGCCTTCTAGAAATTCAAGTATTGATTATGATAAAAAATGTTTCTTAATATTTGTCTTGTACTTCCTTCCTTTGTTTATTTATGCTGGTTTGCCTTTGAGGCAGATGCTGTCTATTGGCATTACATCTTACAAACTGTTTAGCATAATGGTGGTGCTGGGGCTTGGGTCAGCAAGGAGGTGAAGATACTAACAAAAGCTTGCATTTTCTTTTACTATACTTTCAAAGAGATTTGTTTGAGGTGGGTGTTGGTATCTCATACTCTCAAATAAGAGGAGATTTTTAAATCCATAAAATTTTGTGGAGCTGGTCAGAGAGAATGTTTGCATTTTTTTATTCTACCAGAAAATACAACACTTCATTAAATAACTGCAGCTCTGGGACTTTCACCCTGCCCCTTTTGTACATTAAGTGAAGCTTGACTGTGTCCTTTCCCCTACAATAGCACACAAAACTGAGCAAGAGTGTGTAACATGCAATAAATATCTAGTAGCCACTTCTGAAGTAGCTGCTGGCCAATTTAATACATAGCTAACAGGCAGAAAATGGGAGAAGAGTGTTAGTTCCTTATTTTAAAGGCAAATCTGGTGTTTTTATATTGGTCTCTCGTGGTAGCACTGTAATTATTTCTGTACCATGTGATCCTTAGGGAGGCTTATTTACATAGTGTTTGCTAGTGGAAAACAAATGTAAAACGCAGTCAAAGGAGGTTACATAGTGACAAATGAAGGATATTTCCCTTGGAAAGCTTCTACCCCCTCTTTTGTCAAGTAATTCCTTGATTAGCCACCCTATCTTGCCATCTGAAGTGACTTGGAAAAGCAAATCTCTTCCTGTGGCAATGTCCAGACCTTCATCCAAGAAGACATTAAAACACAGGACTGACTTTAATGACTGTATTTTTTGAGCTGTTTGCTGACAGTGTTTGAATCTGATTTTGTGTCCAGAATGGAGATAGAAAGATGCTTTACAAGGAACTGTTGAGAGCAAAGGGAGACTTTAAACTAGGTATGTACTGCATTTTTATGTTGTCACTGGGATAATAGATTACTCTGGTCCCAGAGTTACTTCTACGAGTGTTAGATGGTTATCATGCACTGATACATAGTGGAGCGGTCAGAAAAAATAGGTATGGAGTTGTTTAAGACAGCAGAAATGGGTTAGGTTGGGAAAGAATGTAATAGGCATTTTCCATCTCTAAAACTCCCACTGTGTACAGGTTAATGCATTTGAAATGGGATTTTTTTTTTTAACTCCAGTGTTTTTATTAAATTGGTCCAAATCTTCCTCTGCTAAAGACCAGAATGAGCAGAAGACCATCTGCTTACAGATAATCAGATAAGCTTTTTCACCAATCCAGCCTCCAAAAAGTGAGGTTTTTTTGCTTTCTTCATCCCTATGATGCCCATTAGTTAGAAACTCTTTTGAGAAAATTGATTTAAGATTTTTAAATTGCCTCAAGAGTGCAGTGTAAATAGAGAAATAGGTCAGTTGCAGACATAAACTGTTACTGTGAAAGAGAAGTCTTAAGTCCCTCACCCTCCCAGGAGGTGCTAGGTCAAACTTCTGATAAAAGGATCAAACATGTTCTCCTTATCCCATATTCCTCTTCCTCAGATTTAGAAACTAAGCACTGTAATTTCTAGTCTGGCTTGCAACTCTCTACAGACAACCTGTATCTGATACCCTTGTCTTATTTATTGTTTTCCAGTTTTACAATGGATGGTTCTCCCCTGTTGCCACACATTGTTTTGGCTGTAACTGCTATCTGAGAGTGCTTTAGAATCAGATCTGTCAAATGAGGTCATCAGTAGGTTTAGGCTCATTTTCTTCCACATTGTTTGGTGCTTCTATGCCAACTTGAGCCACAGTCTCTGAGGGCTAGATCTGGAGGATGCTCAGTATCTTGACATAGTATATGTAAGAAAGATAATATCATGTGCACAGGGAGCAGGGTACACTGCAGCTCAGCCTTCTCAGAAGGAGTCATCTATTGTACTGTATATACATTTTAATCTTGTTGTTCAAGTAGGTCAGAGCTATCATGACAAAAAGATGGAAAACTGATAAGACACATTATACTCAGTTCCTCTTTTCAGACTAGATTTAATCTTAGTGTTCATATAAACATGAAGGAAATTCTTTCAGCACATAGAGATGGACAAATGTTGCCGTGGAAAAAGGAGGAAAAAAGAAAAAAAGACTCATGCAAGCCAATTTCACAAGACTTGGCTTTTAAGAGATGAGAACTAGATGGTTGAAGGCTAAGAAATCTTTTTGACTTCATGGCAATTAGTATCATATTGACTATATGGAAAGCCAGACACGGAATGAGGCATCTAAACGATCCTGTGAGTGAACTCAGCAAATTCTTCCCTGACTTTATGAGCTTTACAGTCTGGCTGTACCTCATACTCTGATTTAGCAATGAAGTTGTCTGTAACAAAACACAAACCATACAAACCATAGAAGAAGCTAATCATAACATCTAGCTTAGTTATAACACAATAACATCCTGAAAGAAGGCAAATAGAGTGCTTTGGGTTCTGTCATGATTTTTTTTTATTCTCAGTCTGAATTCATACAAATCAGGAGACATAAAGTATAAGCATGAGGAAAAGGTGCAACAAATTCTAGATGGCAGTCATAGAATGGTAGGGGTTAGAAGGGACCTTTAGAGATCCTCTAGTTCAACCCCCTGCAGAAGCAGGGGGACCTAGATCAGGAATGTGTTCAGGCAAGTCTTAGTTTAGTTAATATTTCTGTTACTGATCTCTGTTAAGTGCTGGTCTTTCATTCATATCTCACTATACTTTTAAACTGAGTGAACTTATATGTTTGACCCTCCCAGAGCTCCCACATACCAGTTCAGACAAACTATCAAGTTGACTGCAAATGGGTGGTCATTTGTTTGGGTTTTTTGCTTAACTATAACAAATCAACTACAAAAGAGAAACAAAACTTACTCCATTTGAAATATTTTTTTCTTTTCCCCTCTCACACAGGAAATTAGATGGCTTTGAAAAATGTATTATTCAACTAGTTACAGTAGAAACATAAATGAAACCAAGCAACTGTCAGTTTTCCAGCAGAGCAGAAAGGAAAATTTCACAGAACCAGCATCAAACTCGACAAATGCATTAGTTTGATTACATCCTTTCCACTGCAATAATGGAAAATTATGCTAGTGTAACAGGAATGAAAGTAATTTAGGTCTTATTCAAAGACAGATAAAGATGAAGATGCTAGAAAGTAAATCCAATAGGTGTTTTCTGAAAAAAGGGGATTTAGATCATGCATATTTTTATGACAAGTGTCTATTTTCCATGATTTTTTATTTAAAATCTGTGTCCAAAAGCTCTAGTATTTATTTTTATATATGCTTTTATGAGTATCATTGCCAGCTGCTTAATACTGAGTAGTTCTGTGGCCCAGATGATGATGCAGCCCCAGTTGTTGTGCTCTGACAGTTGAGGGGGCAGTAATCCTAAGGAGAGACATATTATTAGTTGGGGTGAAAAGTAATCTGGCATCCCAGGATGTGAGATCTGAGAGGACACTACAGTTGCCTGTAGTTTATAACAAGCTCCAGTACTGCAAGTCCCAAATATCAGGTTTCTGTGCCCTGAAAAGACTGACAACATGAATGTGAGGAAGTGACAGATTTGAGTTCACTATAAATTCAGTGCCCACAGCCTTTGGTGTGCATTGTGATAACTATGTCACTTTAAAGCTTGTAGACCTCTGTTCATGGTTGCCAGCTGAAGATCTCTGCCCATCAACATTTGGAAGCTGGAAAATAACACTCCTAGTCCTGAAGAACACTGGTGTTTGGATTTCTTCAGGCACTCTGGGACTAGCAAACTTAATGTACCATCTCTTACAGCTATAAAGCTGGATAGATTTATTCAGCCTCCTAAATGGTCCTATAGATAGGAGGAAGATCCTAATGATGTATGACAAGACTTTCATTACAAAATAATTTCATTTACTTCATGTGTGTTAAAGTACCTTATAACTGCTCTGGAAACTTGAAAATGGGTTTTAAGCAGGTTTTAAATTAAAGCAGCTAGGAGGATGGGTTATTTCAAGTGTGGAGGTTCTTTATAGTCCTAATCCCAAATGCAATGATTTTTTTTCTCCAATTGACAGAATCCCTTATGCCAGGAGAGGAGAAAACTTTTGCATTAAATAAAAATTGTGCTTGTGCTTGCATGTAGTACACAGAAGGCAAGTTTAAGCAAAGATAGTGTGGAAAAAAATATCATACTTGCCTGTAGTACAACTTTTCCAACATGTTTCTAAATAGTCCATAAATGAGGCAAGTCTAGCTGCTATACCTATTTAACTGAAGGAAAAGGGGAGATGCAAAGCTGGTAATACCATCAGGAACACTACTCAGCTCTTACTTCTGTGAAATGCCAGCCCTACTACATGTTGCGCACTCTGCTTTCTGGCAGTGTCATCACAGGGTAAGTTCAGTTAGGATCAAACAAAATCAATCATGTGAGCAATAAAGGGCACTTTGATCCAGTCTTACTAAAAGACTGAAAAAAGAGCATTTTCTACTTCAAGGAACTGGATAGATTTTATAGAGAAATGAAACATTTTGGAAAGAGCATATTGGTCCAAGAACAAGCAAGTCTAAACCAACCATAATGATATAGTTTTCTTCTAAACATTGGCCCAGAGCTGTTCTGGAGCACACATTCCAGAATAGGGGAAAACACATACCTAAAATAAAGGGGAAGTTGGTCCATACATGTTGCCTATAACTGGAGGAACGAGGCTGTGTGCCATGAGGTGATCTTTTCTCTGAACTTAATTGAACCATTGCAGCCAGCATACAGTGCTGAAGAAAAGTCCAGACCATCCATGAAAGTGGCATGCCTATTCTGTATTCCCATGGCTGCCCAGCAAATCAAGACCCTACAGAGAAGAGTTATTAAGATGTTACCTTACCTTGTGAGGTTTGGGTGTTTGTGACCCAAATGCTGCTCTAGAGCTGTGTGCTATCTGATCGGTCCACGTGAGGCCTATCCAGAGTACTTTTCTGGGGCTGCCCTTGTGAGACTGCATGGGTAAATCTGAAAGGAGCTGTACTGAGCCAACGTTTCAAGACTGGGCTTTTCCAGTCAAACACTTCAGAGGCAGGGAAACAATGGCTAGGAAACAACAACCTGGTAATTGTATCCTCTTGACTAAGGAATCGTATATGCAGCTACTAGTTCGTTTTCTATGTCCAAGCTCTGTGTACTCTACTAGATCAACATAGAAGAGACAGGTAAGCCTCCATTTGTCACTTCAGGGCACTCTGTGCTCTTTAAATTGTGACAAAAGACTATGGTGACAACCTGGAGCACTTCAGTCTTGCACATTTAGCTAATGGCCCTGAATGCTACAACTTCTTACTTAAATGCTTCTGTGGTTTCAATTCAAACTGAATCAGCCTCCTTGGAAGGGGAGTGATGCTTTTACACAGGTGCTTGAAGAGCAATCCAGGTCAGATCTAGGAATATGTTTTCAGTTATAATAAAGCCGGGAAATTACTGCATCGTCAGTCCCATGATTTCTGGAGTGCTATCTTTGCTTAATTAAAAATAGCACTCCATGAGCAGTGAGCTGACACCAAGCTGCTCCAGCAATACTAAAAAGGTTTATTTAAAGGGTAGCTGTGATAGCATCTCTGTCTTTAATGGCTTTCTTGTATGAGCAGCCATCTCGCATCTCATTCCCAGAGGGCCTTCTGCAAGAACAGGGGAACAAATTGCATTTGAGCTAGCAAGATACCCCTTTTATTCCCACCAGAGATGCAGTAACAGATGGTCCAACCATGAAGTACAGAAAGGAAAAGCAAGAAGGGTTCTCATATGGAATGTGAGTTTGGTCTTGGTCTTTATCACAGAATGAGGAGATACTGCTTAAATTCACCAGTTTGAGATGATCCACTTTGGGAAAGAGAGTGGGGTTTACAATGTGCTGCCAACATTGAAAGAGAATGGGGCTCACCATGACCCTTTGACTCTCTGAAAGGGACCAATTTTTTTCTCCCTATAAACCCACATTGTTTTTTTTGGACAAGAATATCACAAAGATTTGCATAAGGAGTTCCAAGGGATGCTACTTAAAATGCTCGATTTTATTCATCTGCTTTCTTAAACCTTTTTGTTTATGTGCACTTCTGCATACAGCCACTCCCATTGATCTGCTGTATGTTCATTTATGTTATCTTTTTCACAATACTTATGAAGGTTATACTGTTGATACAGTCAGACTTTCCAGGTATATTATCAAACGCTCACTACTCTGACAATCTGGGAATGAGTCTGTTTACACAGCAGTCTAGCACAAAATCACATCTTTGTAATCCTGTTCCCCAAATAGTGTCATGTTATGCTCTAATTCTTAATTAACAAAAAATACATTACATTGTACAAGTTAAACCAAACTGAAATCAACTTGCCTATAATTCGTTTATGTCACAGGGCTCTCTAGGAGGTCATTAAATCACAGCATCACAGAATCTGAAGGATTGTAAGGGACCTTGAAAGATCCAACCCTTCTGCCAGAGCAGGACTACCTAGAATAAGTCACAAAGGAACTTGTCCAGATGGGTATTGAATGTCTCCAGAGAAGGAGACTCAACAACCCATGTGGGCAGCCCCTTCCAGTGCTCCCTCACATTCACATTGAAGAAGTTCTTCCTTGTGTTTCTTTGGAACCTCTTGTGTTTCAGCTTATACCCATTGCCCCTTGTCCTGTCATTGGACATCACTGAGAATGGCCTGGCTCCATCCTCCTGACAACCACCCTTTATGTATTTGTAAACGTGAATGAGGTCACCCCTCAGTCTCCTCCAAACTAAAGAGCCCCAGCTGCCTCAGGCTTTCATCATAAGACAGATGATCCACTCCCTTAATCATCTTTGTGGCCCTGCACTGAACTCTCTCCAGCAGCTCCCTGTCCTTCTTGAACTGAGGGGCCCAGAACTGGACACAGCATTCCAGATGCAGTCTCACGAAGGCATAGTAGAGGAAAAGGAGAATCTCTCTTGATCTACTGTCCACATTCCTTCTAATACAATGCCATTGGCCTTCTTGGCCACCAGCCATATTGCTGGCTTGTGCTCATCCTACTGTCCACCAGCATCCCCAGGTCTCTTCCCTGCACTACTCTCTAGCAGTTCATTCCCCAACCTGTACTGGTACATAGGGTTATGCTTTCCCAGATGCAAGACTCTACACTTGCCCTTGTTGAATTTCATTAGATTTCTCTCTGCCCTACCCTCCAACCTGTCCAGGTCTCATTGAATGGCAGCATAGCTGCTGATGTGTCATCCACTGCCCTTTGGTAAAACCATGTTGACTGCCCCTAACAACCCTCTTGACCTTTAAATGCCTGGAGACGGCACCTGGGATAAGTTTTCCCATCTTCTTTCCAGGGATGGAGGTGAGTCTGACCAAATTAAGAGGTTGTCTTCTGTTTGCTTTATGTGGTTTGTTTTAATTTAAAAACTCTCAAATGCTACCTTGGTGATACACATGCTTTCAAGATTTTCATGTATGTCCAGCATATTCAGAGTAAATCCTGGAACATTATCTGGGCTTTGGAAGTAGACTCAAGTATGTTGAAAATTTACTTGAGAACTGTTCTGATCTCCTCTGTGACACCTTAGAGGAGTTCTGGACATCAGCAAAAAGCTGAGGTAGAAAGTTTTCTGATCTCAGGTGAAAAACTCAAAGGAAATGGCATTCAGTATAACTCTGAAGATAGGGTTTTTTCCAAATTGCACATAATTTCTTCTGTATTAAGAGACCAAGACTGGCCCTGGTTTGCACAGGTAGTCTCTGTCGGAGATGAGATTTCTCTTCAGAGCTCTTGAGAGAAAAGACATGAGATACAAAATGGTACAGCTGGATCTTGATTTGAGGCTAGGACAAACATTCATATATGAGCTGTAATTTTGCCTGAGACTGTTTCTCTTCTGGGTAGCATGACTGGCAGGATGTTCCTCTTCTCTCAGTAAATGAAAACAATATTTTTCTTGTCAAACAAAATGAGTACATTTGGAATCAAAAGACTTTTATTTTAGAATGGAGCATGTCTCAAAAAAAGAGAAAGTTACACATTTGAAAGTTTAAAATCAAAATGAAATATTTCAACTGGAATAAAAGAAAAAATCCTACTTTTTCATTTTAAATTAAAAAATGTTAAATATGTGCTAACATGAAAGCAGCTTTCTCAGCTGAGTCAGTGAACTAGTCACATCTGTTACACTACTGCTTATGAGGTCGGAACTATTTTATTTTCAATTATTTTTCACGTTGCTTTTTATTTAGAAGCAGAGTGAGTTTGACAGTCATGGTGGGAATTCATAGCATATTTTGGTGAATCTGAAACTAGTTTCCCTCTTTAAAAAAAAAAAAAAGAATAGTTTCAGGTATTAAAAAAAGAATTGAACAAATGCATTGTGAGAGCTTCAAAGTTCTGTGCGTCTCACCATCTATAGCTCAAAAGAGGAGTTTCTGCCAGACCTCAGATGCAGAAGCTGACGTCCGCCAATGTCATTGAAGTAAATCAAAGAAAGCCTTGAAAAGCTGGCAAGAAAAGTTGGGCATCTTTTCATGCCAAATGAAAGCCTGGCTTAAAAGGGACTTTTAGAAATGAATAGTTCATATTCTGAAGGCAACATATATTTACAGACAATGAAATCTTGGTTAAAATACTTTTTGAATCATGTTGAAGTGTTCATTGTAAACTCAAAAGGTCTTTCTTGATTTGCTTGGCTCAGTTTCTGAACTTTTTATTTTCCTTCTGCTAATGGCAACCCATCGATCATTTGAGCTGTAATCAGATTTTGCAGAAGGCCATGGGCATCATTTTCAATCATTTAAACTTTGCCAGCCTGCCTCTATTTCTTATGAATCATGGGGATTAACGTCTCTTTAAAAAAATTAGTAAGTGTTGATTGCATCTTTCTAGTTGCACCTCACCCACTTATCACCAATTAACCATTTGTCTGCTCAACAGACAAATGTGTGCCTGATAATGTGAGAATCAATGACATCCAATTCTGGCCTCATCTATAAAATTGTCCTTGGGGCAAATGCCAAAAGTTGTTTGGAGGTCTAAATGTCTTTGAAATTACTAGGAAATATTTGCCTAAACTATGAATGTGGTAGTGGACTTGAGTGTGGATGAACATTCCGAGTTCATAGCCAGAGGCAATGCAGTAGGCTGTGTAAAATCTGCTCCCAGCAACACTTTCAGCAGTAGTTGTAGCAGTGGTAAGTTGCCATTAGCTAACTTAGATGTAATTTAAATGCTTTGCTTCCATCTTTTCCATCAATTGAAACATATCCCTGGAAAATTACAGTTAGAGCTTGTTCACAGATCAGTACAACTTCATGTTACCATCCCTTGTAGATTTTTCCAAAAGCATTTGCACGAGGCTGCCCATGTAACCCTCATGACAATAGTGTTGTTATCCCTCCTTAAAAATCAGAAACAATATAGTTAAAATAGCACTGTTAGATGAGACTGGCTTTCTCTCAAATGATTGATACCAGAGGAATCCACATAAATCATTGAGTGAGGAGGAGTAGTTTCTGGATGTTCTGGGTAATTCATTCAGGTAGTAGTGACACAGCAAACTGGAACAAAACAGATGTACAAGGAAGTGTTTCCTGAGATAAAGGTATGGCTGACTGACTTTTCTCTAAGCATGAATATCTGAACCCAGTGTGGACCTAACATTGCTAAGAATTGGTCACTGGTCATTTGCTGACAATTTTAGTGGCTACATTTTTCCCTGAACTTTATCTCTGATTTGTAAAAGTGATAGCCCAGAGCCAGGTGAATGATATTCCTCAGGGAAAAAAAAGGAGGATATCATCTCTGTTTAATGCATAGAATATGGGAAGGAAAGATATTATGTTGTATTCTCTATCTATAACCATTTTATCTGTTTAAAGACTTCCTCTTCCAGCCATGAGTCAGCCCTTGGGTGAGTTATCCAATGTCCTTTCTCACAGGAGTCTAAAAGCACAAGCTATTTCCAGTGGGCTTTTTTTCCATTCTGCAGAGGAAACACAACTATGAAATAACTGTGCCCTACAAAATGGGTGCTCAGAACATTGTTATGTTCCTCCTTTGTGGGCCAGACCCATGGCAGGAAAACTCTACCCATACGTTAAACCACCTTATTCTGGATCTTGTCTCTGGCCACAGAAGTCACTGCATAGAAGGGCTGTTTCAGTTAAAAAACAGTCATCTGCAGAAGCAGGCCAGCAGGGGTAGGGACAATACAAGGTTTATTTTCACTATATTGTGATAAATAATTTGCACTCAGATCCCTAGACTTATGTTCAAGCACTCTGAATAGAAATTATTTCTTATATCAGGATTTAATTCCCCCAGTCCTACAAGGACTGCCCTGCTCTTACATTTCTGCCCTGAAAGGTAAGACTTGGTCTTGTCTAATATTTGGTTACTCAGAGAAAATTACAAGTTTTTTTAAACTTCATTAACTAATAAGAACATCTGAAAATCAGTTAGGGAATGCCAGACATTTTTACCAAATTTTGCCTTTCCACTGGGTGATGTGTGTCTAGTCAAAACCCATGTATGTTCTCCTTTTTAACCACACTGTAAATACAACCTTTAAATGACTACCCAAAATGCTTCTTTTCAATTGCCATGTCTTTAAATAATTTGAATAAGATGACCTTTGCACTAGTGATGTGGGAAAGTAAGGCAGTCAGCTGAGATATGGCTCTCTTTTTTTGCTTTTCTTTTGTCAGTACGTGTAGAATTATGATTGCACAGGTAGAATATCAGCTGCGTGTGTCAGAGTGATCGGTCACACAATCAAATCCAGAATTATTCTTTACCACAAATGCATTAAAAGAAAATCAGTCACATAGATTTGGCTTTCAACAGAGCAGCGGGCTGAGTTCTATTCATAACAAATCAGCTCACGCTTTGGGGGGAGCTACAAATCACTCCCACAGCATTATTCATTGGATTGTCCTTTGCATCCCTCCGAGGAAGATCTAGTTTGAATTCTTATGTGTTCTCTCTGCTGTTAGCTAACGGTTCTGGGTAGGGGAGGAAGAAAGGAGGAGCAATCTCCTTGGAATGACAGCTTGATTTTCCCTTTGGGGGAGATAGGGGGTTCTTTTTAATAAGCAGGTTTTCATATTTGCTTTTCATGGCAGGTGAGCATGGTAATTGAATGCATGGGAGATTATCCAGGTATAGGTTTATTGAATTTATTATAATTTAGCTGAAAATATCCACTTTCTATCACTGTGAATTCATCATTAGTGTAGCTAAAGCATAGTTTGTATTAGTGATGATGCATAAAACTCATCACTGAACTTAGGACCAGTTGTACCAAGCAGTAGACAGCACTACATAGAAAATAGTGATAAATATTCAGTAGGAAATTGAAATTGTCAGTTCTCAGTCTATGCCTTAGGAGACAGAATCAAAAGAGTTTCAAAATTCCCCCAAAACCATGGTTGCCTAGGAACATCTGTGTTTCCACCTTGAACGAGTGAAAGGATTATATTCATTTACATCTTATAACCAAAGGAGCTAAATTCCTTCTCTACCTGCTCTGCAGTTTCAGCAGGGGAATGCTGCCATGCCCAGGCCAGCTGCAGCTTCACATGGCTTTGAGGAACTGAGGAGAAAGATGCTATTTTGCTGAGGCTTCTCTGCCAGGCTCTTGCTACCTCACTTATCAATCTTGCAGTATTTGTTAGCTACCTTAAAGCTAGCTGTGCTATGACATCCCCTAAAAACATAGCATGAAGGATGAGGTGGCAGCACAGCAGGTGAAGGCTCCTCAGGCATCAGGATGATCTGTTGAGGCAGTGGTGATTCTACTGCTGTGGCACAGCTCTGGAAATCCCCACTCTGTGCTGAGTGGGACTCAAGCACACAGACCCACGGCTGTGCTGAATGTGGCGTTTCACCATCTCACCCACCCCACTCATTACAGCTGTTCTGCTGCCTCAACTAGGAGAGTGATGGAGTCTTGTAGAAAGGCAGAGTGGGCAGCAGACAGCACTTTTCTCATGCATTGTTTCAATGTCAATTTGTAGAAGTTGCAAGTCTAAGTTCAGCTATGTGTCAGCTACTTTGCAAAAGAGTTTAGATCAAGTTATTGCGTGGAATTCCTCTCACTGCTTTATTAAACCATGCATGTAAAGTGCTTTCCAGGTTCTGACCTCAGGTTTGTGAAGAGGTTCTTGGATGGCAGTCTGACTGCTTTTCATCAAACCTATGACAAGGCTCTCAGACACCCACCAACAGAGTAATTTGAATTCATTTTTGTTCCACCAAGAATTTGTGAAATGGAAGGTAGGAAATAAATATCTCTTTTTTTTTTCCAGTGTCTTAACCACGAGACATCATTTTCCAAACAGTTCAGATAACTCCTTAAAAGTGAAGATCTTGCACTTTAGTTAATGACATGACATAGTAGATAAAATTAGCAAAGCAATAAGCATCTCATCTAACAGGATTTGACCCACCAAGTACGTACCATCTATACAGAGGATGCAACGCCAACTTTATTTTCTCATTAACTCTCATTATGGCCCCAACAAATATGAAGACAGAGCAAAGAATATTGTTGACTGACACAAGGAGGTTATGGGTTCAACTATTCAGTAATGCCCCCTATGAACTTCTGAAACCTGAACTTTATGGAAAGTAACTGATACACTGGTAACGTTAACATAAATAGATGACACAAATCCATGCACAAGAAATGATCTCTAACAGGCACTGAAGCATGGATTTTCTTCCAGATGGTTCCTGACTCATCAGGAAAAATGGTAGCATCAGAAAATCAGGTTAAAACTCCAAGCTGATAAAATTTTGCAATGAGGGAAGACAGTTTAATGTTAAAATGCCTCAAAAGGTCAGGTATTTTCACAGCAAATTCAAATTATGTCTAGATTCTGGAATATCAGAATATTTAATTTATTTTTGGTAAAACTGTTTCATCATTTCCAAACGTATCTTTTCTACATATGTCTTTATCAGATGCTTTAAATTTTGTACCCACACACATATGTATCCACACAAATAAGAAAAGAAAGAAAAGTTTATATCTGTTTTCCAAAAATTAGATAAAATATTGATGGCTCAGAATGTTTCAAGGAACAATAATTTCACTTTCTACTTTACCAAAGCATTTGATCAGCATCTGATCCTCCTCTAAGGATTCAGCTGAAAATCTTCAACAGGAGAAGAACTCCTATTCCCTCCTGGCATTCACTGGCATTAAAAGCAGAGATATCAAGTACTAACTTTAATTTGATACAGCTCTGCCTTTAAAAGCATGAACAGGTGAAACCTGTCTGCTTGAGTCTATCCATATTTCCTGCTCAACAAATAGGAAATGGCACGTGATCTTAAAATGCCCAGGCAGCAATATAATAGAAACACTTTGGTAGATGATTTAGTTACTGTCAGAGCTGCTTTTCAAGTGATTCTTTTTTTGGTGATTTTCATGAAACATCTGGGAATCTTTAAATTTCTTTCCCCAGGCATTGAAGAAAAATCGATCACCTACTGTTTTAACAGAACTGATCTAATGCTGTGATTAGTTAAAAAGCTTTCAGAGGAACGAAACAGAAATAGATTGAAAGAATTCCGGCATCTATAGGAGTTAATGTGAACTTGCTCTGTGATTGCTAATTGAATTTTGTATGAAGCAGGTTGTAACCTTCCTTCCAGCGCCCGATGGTAATATATTGTACCATTGTCCTACCTTCAAGATCAGACACTCACCTTCTGCTCCATGACTCAATAGTGAGTGGCAAGGGGAGTGAGTTACGAAGACACAGTAGATGGCTTGACTGATGAATTCTGTTGTTCCCAAAGTGCTCTTTCTGATGTACGGTGCGGAGTGGGAGAGGGGCATTAGAGAAAGAGGGAGAAAGAAAAGCGGAGGCATGATAATGTATTAGTTGATGAGGAATCAAAATTGTTTTGTCATCCAATATGATGGGCACGTTTAAGGTATGTGGCGTGGAGTAATATGTTACTGCTTTGGAAATGAGGCAAGAGAAATCTTAAGATGCCATGAACATTTCAATGAGGGAAAAGGTAAAGAGATGCTCATACTCATTTCTGATAGAAATAAATAATAATTTAAAAAATCTTCATAGGCAAAGAAATTTCTTCTGTTTAATCTAGACAACTTTCTTTAGGCCTGTGCATGGTTAATAACACCTGTCAATAGAATGACTTCTGTTCTCAAGTAAATGAAGGTGTTAGTAGTAGTGAAGATTAATCTTTGTAATGGTAAAAGTGAAGAGCCTGTTAAGGCCACCACAAGTCATGATTTACACATTTAAATCATGTTTCTGTAGCAAAACAATGAGCTCCTAGAACACTATCTCTAACGGGCTCAAATGTTTCTCAAAATTATTTCAGCTGCTACAGGCCAGTGGTTTATTAAAGCTATAGATAAGAACACAGTGGACTTGAAATACCTTTCCAACTTTGCCCAGGTTATGGGAAACCCCATACAGATGGCCTTGCAACTTCAGTTCCATTAACGAAGGCAGGTCAACCCATGTCAGCCCCTGTTGAAGAAGATGGTAGGGTCACAGAGACTGCTGCTTCTCTCTCTTGGCTGAGAGCCTAGGGATTCATATGGGGCTGCTGGGAAGTCTGGCACAGTAGGAAGACTGCCAGACTATATACAGATAAAATCTGGTTGTAGAGCCCTATCTTCAGTGATGGTAAGAGATTTTGTTGGATATTGACTGTTTGGGGAACCCAATATTCATTGCAGTTCTGTATGGCTGGGTACTGGTGTGAATTTAAATGAAGTTTCCTCATTTTTGCTATGTCTCTGTGGTAAAATAAATTGAGAACTAATGAAGACAAAGGTGATTGTAAATTTAGTGCTCATGAATGTGCATGGGATAGACAGGCTTCTTTGGTTTCTGAGATAACACAAACTATTACTGAAGCCTTAAATCAATGTGTAAAAGTTCCAAAGTTGAATTGGATTTGCCTGCTTCCTTTCTTGTTTTTGCGTAGTAACTCAGAGGACAGAACAGTGGAGGTGCATGGTCAGCTATTTCCTTTCCTTATCTCAAAAGTTCATGTAGGTCAGGTTGTTCAAATGCAGCACATTTCACTGTTAGTGGCCAATCTTTTGATTTCTGCATAAGTGTTGTCCAAATAGTACAGTCCCTTTTTTTTTCTTTGAAAAGGAAGGCCTAGAAGAGAAATAGAACAATGGAAATCAAAGCAGTTAATAAGGGATTTTCTCACCTACTTCACAGAAACATATCAGGGAGCTTTATGACAGCAAAGTGTAGTAGCAGGCTGAGATGCTCACATTTCTTTTGTGTCTCATATAACAGAAATGTTTCTTTTTAAAACAAAGCAAAAAAACAACAAAAAACAATCTCCTCTGTCCCTCCAAGAGATCTTGTAATTGAAGTTTGTATCCTGTTAAATACATTCATTACCCTAGAAAAAGTACTGAGGACATGCTGAAATGAATAATTGACTTTTCATCCAATAGCCACATCAAAATATAAAAAAATAAAAATCAGGCCTGATAACATGTAATTGTGGAGAGCTATCTCTGAAATAAACACAAAAACAGTTCTTCTGTAGCATACAAAACATTCTTTTAAATTTAAAATATCTTTTCCTATTCTATGCTTAGAAGGAAAGCCACATAGTAAGCTTTATTCCTGGGTTTAATCCCTCCCCATTCCCACCTAAGAATACTATGGACAGGAGGCTGTCAAATCTGATAATTAATTAATGCTGGGCAATCTTCTGCTGATCCTGTTTGAAAACCCATGGCCAGGCAAAAGCCTCTCCCAAAATGAAATGTGAAGAACTCAGCACTAGGAAGACACTCATATAGGTGGGTTAGAAACCTTGTCTTTAAATTACTGTGTCTTCTTCATCTCTCCTATATCATTTTGAATTTATATCAATAATCATGTTAGCTACATAAGGGCTAGACCTATACTGAGTAAGACCTTTTATGGGACCAGACAAGATCCCAGAGATCCTTTTTCCCAGATAGACATTCCACACCTCTTCCTATGCACCTTGTGGCTGCATGTGATACAGTGCAAACCAATCCTTCTCTTTTCTAGTCAAAGTTTTCTACTGTCAAGCATATTCTCACTTTAAGAATAGAGTGTTTTACCAAACTGGACCCTCTAGCCAAATTCTTGGCATATTACAAACATATTGTCTGTAATGTTTATCAATTGTCAAATTTCTATGCAGAAGTAATATTTTAACTATGATTTGAAGCAGAGTGAGAAAGATTTCTGTATATATATATTGATTATGAAAAGGAGTTTGGGCATCTTGTTTCATGATGTTGTTATTCTGTTGTTGGAAAATCTCTTTTTATTTTTTTTTAGAGTCAAATTTTCTTCCATCCTGTTCAATCAGACCATCCAGGTGTTCAAATTACTGACAGAAGTTACTGTCCACAGTGCCTTTCCTATTAAATCCCCACTAATCCTCAAAATCTCTTAAGAGGTTGTCCTTTTACCAGAATTCTCAGAAAGCACTGCTGAAGCCAGTAGTTTGATAATTGAGGATTTGCTTTCTCCTTGGAAGAGGGTTTTATTTTTGTCATCACAACAAATGAACTTCTCTGATGAGTGCTGGAAACAAACTTCGGACAGATAATGACCAGGAAATTCCTTCAACTGTGCTCCATTGTACCCTAAATCTTTGGCTGGTAACAAATTGACATGTTTCCTGCAAAGCTTGTAGAGCTGTAACAGCTGCAAATCTGGAGCAGAGCTGGCTCCCACTCTTCTTAGTGAGTGAAGAATTGTTCTCCACAGTGTGTGCTGCAATGTTTTAGCTGCACCTATTCTTCAATGTCTGTTTTGTGCTAAGACCAGCTTGATTATTTTTTTTCCTCCAACTCCCCCATCGATCAGACAAAATGTTACTTTTAATTAAGTTTTGTACCTACTGGAGATATGTTACAAGTATAGCATTATTTTTTATTTCTCCCGATGATGTGCAAACATAAGGGGTTTGAGTCATAAGTAAAGGACAGTGATGAAGGGACAGAAAGAGAGAAGGTTAAGAAAGAATTTCCTTTCCAGAGTTCATTGACAAAAACACTTTAATTTTGTTTACCTTTTTCTAAAGGTGATTTTTCACCTCTGCTGAAAAACAGAAACCATTTTGAACAAGAGGCAACTTTTCATATCATTTGCCCCATTTGCAGTGAGCATGCTAAAGGCTTTCTCTTACTAGGACCATTTGTAAACATCAAGCATAATCATATAACAAGGATAACAAGGTTTTGCAGCTCAAACCATCTTCCTGAGTGTTTTCAGCAGGATCCCAGAGTCACTTAGTTTTATGTAACAAAATCAGAATTCTTTTGTTCCCTGGCTACATTTATATAGCAGAGGGTATGTAAGAGAGCCTCAGAAGTTTCTTATCTCAATTCGTATTTAGGGTCTTGAAATTCTTCTTCATTAAAAGCTGCATTGATCTTCTGGATGTAATTACATCTGTCTTCCTGTAATTATTAATTTCTTAATAGCTTTATGAAGGGCTTCTTATTCCATGTTAAGTACCATTTGGATGCCCTTTTTCCTCTTACACAGACTGAATTGGTGATAATAAAGCTTACAGAAGTTTAGTAAGTGCTCTACAGATGTTGCATGTGGTGATCACTTCAGTCACCTGTGAAATGCATCCATCTCTGCAGTGGAAGGCACTGAATGTTTTAACAGAATCTTATAAGTACAGGATGACTTTATGAAAGAGCAGAATTAAGAAGTGTAAATAAACAACTGTACCAAACTTCTGGGTCAAAGAACTCTCTATATTTTTCTCTTCCTAACTCTGGAAAGAGAAGTTTGAGACTTCTTTTCAGGAGAAGGATATTTGTCATGACCTGACATCTCAGTGATCTATCTCATCTTGTACGTTGAAAACTTGAGACGTTGAGTAGTATTTATGTCTTTGTAATTGTAATAACCGTAACTCCCATCTCCCACCAAGACCCACAGTTTCATAGTCAAATTGCTGTGTTACATGTGGAACTTGCAGCTCCAGCACAAGGCTAGATAGCTCTGCACTGGAAAACCATTACTACTGGCTAAGCTAGGCAGAAAAACAGAAAGCAACCGCCTCTGCTGCCCAGCACACTGAGCATTGTGTAATGTAGCTACTATGTATCTGTACAATAATTATCAGCTTTAGTGCCTTGAACCAGTTAAAAAATGTTGATGAGGGAGTTCTTTGAAAGTTTTTTCCTTCTGGATGCTGCAGTAATTACACAAAGTCGTGCAAATCCTACACACGGAGGAAAAGAGCAAATAATCTTCAAAAGTTCTTGACCCGCCTGAGGACAAATGGATTTCCTTTGGCATCCCTGCTGCCTTTAAACAAACACAACTGTTACCTTGTCTTCATTTAGCTTTCCCTGCATATACTAGTTATATTTTAGTCTGGCTCTGATTTAATTTTGAGAGAGTTTATTTCTCTTTATTTAAACTGTAGTGAATGCAAAACCTTGGCCATTTACTGACCCATGAAACAGCACAGGATAAGTTTCTCTTGCCATTCCAGTTGATCCCACTCAAGCAACTGAGGTTAAAGTTGCTTCTTCATATTCTCCACTTGTTTTTTTTTCCAGACAGTTGCTAGGTTGCCTATGCTTTAAATACCTGAAATAGCAGTGCAAATCATCTTTAGAGAAGTGGCACATAGGTGAGCCTGAAGTAAGACACCTTCATTTTTGGGAAGGCTTATTAGCTTGAGTGTATAGCATCTATTCAGCATTCAAGTTCAGGTTGTGCAGAGGGAGAGCTTATGTCTGTCTGCAAAGATGCCCTCACTCTATTATCTATTCCCAGCTTCATTCTGTCTTACTGAAGCTGATGGTCTTTTTGGCATGGTTTCAGATAGAAGCATAGCCATAATAATGTTTCTTGGTGCTAAGGTGTCCAGGAGAACCAGCAGCAATTTTGATACATAAAGAAACAGATTAAGAGCCTGTCATTGAAACGATATTCTATTCCACCCCACTGGCCATCTCTTAGCTGGTAACAATTTAGTTTTTGAGATATTTTAAGAAATATAGGGTGGGGTTTTTTTTTAGTTTGAAGAGGGTTTTGGTTTTGCTCTTGGGTTTTTTTTGTTTTAGTGAAAGACCATTAAGCAATTGCAGTAAATAATGTGAGACTGTTGAATTCTGAATTTTTGAATGCTCTTTCATTTTTTTTTAAAACTAGGAATAGATATTTTTTATGAGAGTTTAGGTGTTTTAAATAGCCAAGACTGACACTTGGGTTGACACTTAAAAATAGATATTGCTCTAATTTGTCATGTATATCAATATATTTCCATAAAAGATAGATGGTTTTTTTTGCTTAGCTGCAGTGTAAGACATTGTTTTCACCATATATATGGATTAAAAGCATGTCTCTTTGTGTTTGAAAACAAAACTAGTCTGGAGTCAATACCACTGACTTGCTTGGAAACATTTGATGGAGCTCAGCATGTGAACTGCTCCAGGAGAAAGTTTAAAAAAGGGTATCCCTTTTCTGAACAGGTTGCAGTTGAACCACAGCAGAGAGAACAGCAGAAAGTTGTGGACCTTATGCAATAAGCAGTACAGTAGCACTATTCCCAAATATGACAGATATTTTAAATCTTCCAGCTATCCCTTGATGAGAGCAAGTTGTTTTCCCTGTTCACATCATTCTTCACACAGTATTGTAGCACTGGACCTGGATTCAGGTTTTTGAGTTCTGCTGCTGTTTCTACCATTGATCAACTCACTGTATGTGTAACCCAGCCTCACACACATCCTTCCTCTGTCTAATCTTCCTAACTTTCAAAAGGGAAGGACTGAACAGGACTGTTACAAACGTGTCTGGAGGAAGGGTTTTGAGTGAATGACATGTACGTTTCTTCTGACCAAGATTAAATAAAAAAACAACTCAGGGGAGAAAGAGGGGAAATTGTGTTACTCTTCAATGAATTTGAAAATGCAAAGTAAAAATATACACTCTTTTAGCATCCAATGTTACATATAAAATCTGCAGAGTGTATGCCTAAAATTTGGTTTGAAATGAAAAATCAAAGAAGCTTTATTACATGTTTCCATTACATATTACCAAACCTTCCACGGACCCTTTTCCCCAGTGAAATCTCAGCTGTGGCATGGGGTATTTCTGTGCAGATAGAAATTCTATTCCCACTGAAATCACATTTTTGCAATTCCTGCCTTATTTCATCTATGTTTTTCTTAAGCAGAACTAATCTAATCACAGCACATAGATTGACAGGATCTGTAAGTATTGTCACAATAATAGTAACTAGAAAGGCTCCATCCGGTGCTTCTGCTTGTTTAGCCATACAATTCTCCTAACATGTATTAATCTTTTTGCTGTGGTCTCAGTCCTTCTCAGTTCTCAAAACTAAATATTTTCCAGCCCTAAAATAAACTTCATGGAAAGAAACAGTAACCCTGGAGATAGCCATTTGGGTCATCTTTCTGGGCTCTATAATAGATGTTTTATCACAAAGCTCTTCGTATTTCCTCCCAATATTATTTTGCTTTATTGTATTCTTGTCCTCGCAGTTCTTATTCCAATATGCTTCACATATTTTCCTTGGAATACAATCGTCTTCTATATGGCTTTGTGCAAGTAGGCTTTTGCAAATGCAATTTATTTTTCAATTGGTTTATCAAAGAGCGTAGTCATCTACCTGGATTAAACAAGCTCATTAGGATATTAAAACTTTTAGCTGCTTTTACAACACAGTTTGTATCATTTTTAGTCAACTCTTTTCTTTTTCTGCCATGCCAGACTCACTGGTCTATAACATAATAAATTATGCACACAGACAAATGAACTGAAACAAAATTACCTTTCGTCGGTGTAACAGATTAGTTTTACTTTGTGCATACAGTGGTTTGTCTTCCTGTTGATGTATCCTGAGGATAGGGAAGAAATTTATGACAGTCCTACTGAAAAGGCTAATGGAAGTCAGATGATTTTTCCTGCCCTCTGGCAGGTTTCTTGGAATCAAGAACAAAATTGGAAAGTGCACCATGTTGTGATGCTGGAAATTTAAATTAAATTCCTAAGAATTTTCAGCCAAGGGACTATATTCTCATCTCTGAAACTTTAATTGCTTTCAACTGTTGTGTAAGAGTGATTCGTAAAAGGAATTTTAACCCAGATTTAGGAAGGTAGAATTTTCAAATTAATTCATTAAAAGACCTCATCTAATTTAGGAGTTTACCCTATTAATCAAGATTTTCTCTCTATGGCTTTTTTTTCCTATTCATTTCAGCTATAGAATCACTGCACTTTTGAAACTGTCTCTAACTTATTTTTATCTTGTTAAATTTCTTCAGCTCTAGAAAGAACATTGGAACATCAGAACATCAGCTGTAATACTGCATTTTTAAACAAATGGTACCCATTTTTCTCCCAAAAGCTTTTACATTATTTTAAACTCTTTTTCTTTCCATGAAACAAGCCAATTGTACATTATAATACCAGTTTAAGTGGATTTTTAAATACTTTGGTAATGTGATGAATTAATCTGTGCATGATTTTATGTGTTTCTCTGGACTGAATCAAGACTGATGTGAAAGCACCTGACAGTCTGTGAAGAACGCTTTGGTGATAGTCAAAACTGCAAACTCAGATGTTAAGAGTGTTTTGTTTACCATAACCTTGGTAAACACGGATACATTAGCTGCACAGTTAAGGTGTCCTGTTCTGCATCAGGAAGTGTCAGTTTAAGTTTCACTTCAGGTTTGTTCAAAGGGAAAAGCTCAGCTGCTTTGCTATGTGTCTGCTATTGAGATCATTGGGACCATCACAAAGCACCTTTCAGGTCCATATTTCTGAATGTTCTTAATGACACTCACCAAATTGTGCAAGCACATTAGGTGCCTTCATATCATCAACATTGTTTGGGTAATGAAGAGCTAATTAATTTCATGAACTTTGGCGTTTTTTCTCCTAAAAGATTAAGATAATAGTATTTTTTTCTTTCACGAAAGGATTGCAAAAATAGATATATTAAAGACTGTAAGATGTTCTCAGTGAAGTGGTCCCTGCAAGTTTCTTCTCTGAATATCATTTACATATTCTGCAAGGCAGGTATGCATATGCTCTCTTTAACATGTTTTGCAGTAGGAAGAAGAATTAAATGTATGCTTAACTTAGAGCTCAGGAGGAAGAACTAAACATTTCCTAAATATAAAGCTCATACTCAAATCTTTGTTCAATCAGTTTCTGTAATAACAATACAGCCTCTTCTAAACACTGTTTCTCTATTGCTATGTTCCTGGCTACACTGAGCAATGTACTGTTTAATTACATCAGAACCACTGAACATTGGCATTTGGCTCACAGGTAATGCTTCAGATTTCACTGTCCTCTCATCTAACAGATGTGACATCTTCACTTTAAAGTATTTTATCCACTAATTATTTTTTCTTATATTTAATTATGTATGAAAAAGCAAGTGAGCAGAGCTCAGAAAGGTATTCTGCCAATAAAGTTGAAGAAAGAGCAGAACTGCATTTTTAAATCAGTCTGAAATTAGGCTCAGAATTATGCAGCCTAGCACTTATGGAGACACTTCATGGAACGTGGAGTGAAATTTTGTAAGAGTACAGCTCTTACAAAATTTCATTAAAATCAGTGGAAAACACAGGTGCTGAAAATTAGGCTTAGAAACATGTCTAAGTTTGGACATCTTATTTTGCAGACATACAAGACTGTTGACTGCAGTGAACAGAAGGAAGATCAGAGCTGCACGAGGCTTTCATCTGAAAGGTATCTGTAGAAATATCACCCATATCTGATAGAGTAGGGACTGTGTCCCTTTCCCTAGCAAGGGTTTCCTGAACTAATCCCCAGCTGACAAAGATTCAGGGTCAATTTTAGGGGAGTAGGGGCAGAATTAGGAAGGATTTCATGGCTGCTGATAGAAAGTTACTGCCCTAAAGAACAGACGGGCTTAGAGGTCAAACAAAGGAGAAGAAATATTAGCCCAAAGAGGAAGGGTCGGGAATAGGAATGCTATACGCTTTTAAGGCTTACTGTGGAATTTAGATGCACAATTCCTACTTGTGTCCTGAGCTGCATATCTCAGGCTATATGCATAACTGAAGGATGGCATAGGCAATAGGTCTCACACCTGCTATGAAAATCCTCAGATTCCACCTTAATTCAGCATGCAAAAAAATTCAGCAGGCTTCATCAGGACTATGAAAACATCACAGCTATAGTAATGAGGTCTAAAAACTAACCAATCCAGAACTTCACCAACTGTGGGAGTCCTGCATAGACACAGAGTAGGTGACATTATTGTCTTGTCACGTAAACATTTCAGAAAACGTTTCTAAAAAGAAGGGTCTCACACCTGTGCATTTAAAACTAACTGAAAAGAATAGGAAGTACATTAAAGGCAACATGAAAACAGGGTTTGAGCTAGCATCTCAATTCTAACCTGACTTCACCTGTTGATGAATGCAAACTGGCAATATTTCCTTGATAAATTAAATCAGGTTTTGATAAAACATACAAATCAATCATTTTGAGTATTTAAGGTTTCTTGCCTAAACAATGTCAAACAAGACAATGTATCCAGGCCCACTGTGCTCTTTATAAATCCTTTAGCATGTTCCTGCTTGAAGGTATATATTTTAGAGGAATTAATGATTTGGAATCAGTTCATCATTCATTTCACTACAAAAAAGAGCAGGAGGTAGCTATGATAAATTGGTAACTACAGGCATCAACATATTTTTAATGCCTCTGATCAATTGCTCCTCTCAGACTGTCTGCAATGCAGGGTGGTTATGGTAGCTCACAGGCTTTAATAATACAACAGTGTTTAAACAAACAATTACGATTTTTTCACATATTTTACTGGGTACATTTTAAAATGCTGCAGTTTTGATATGGAGTCCATAAAGACTGTGTTTAATCTGAGACAAGACTGCACTGGCAGAGGTGCACAATGATAACTATCTGTCACAATCACAATCTTGCTGTCTCAAATCATAAAGTAATAATTCCTACTTTGAAAAATCTCTCCAGTAAATTAAAATGCTCCATGCTCGATTTATAGCCAAGTGACAAGAAGTTACAAGTATGCTGCTTGACTTACTGTTGACCTGTTTTCAAGTTTTTCATTATTTTCCTACAATGAAATCCCATCTAATGAACACTCTTCCTCTGCCAATCTCCTGGAGGTGTTTTCAGATATATTTTGCTTTCACATCCATTTCAGAAATCTTTTTCCTAAAGTCTTAGAGTAATATTCACATATATATTCCAAATGACTCATAAAAAGTGCGTGCTTTTCTGTTTAAATCACTCCATTTCTTTTTCAAATCTCTCCTCAGCTGGATTTTTGTTACTGTTATTAGGACACAAGGTTCATTGACGTGAACAGACATTAAAAGATTTTGCATTAGCCCCTTCTCCTTTGAGATAATATTATCTTACTTGAATTAGGCCATATAGGCTCCAGACAATGAGAAATGGTCTAGGAATAACACTGGCACAGGAGATCATATAGTCAGGTTAGAAAAGTGGGGTTAATGAGCCTCCTGCAAAAACAGAACAGAATATTTCAGAGACAGCGTCATGCAAGTGTCCCTGTACTACTGTAGAACAAAGTCTGTCTCTGTGCAATGTTAACTGTGCAGTGTGGGTTACTTCTAGCCCCTGCTACCATAATTATCTGTTTAACTTTCTGGAGAAAGGTCAACCAAGTGAAGAAAATACTGGGTGTGCTAGGTCCTGCTTTAGCCATGGGATTGTTTGGAAGACATTAAGGGATGACAAAAGTTCTTTGGAGTGAATAACTATAAATTTAGATTGCCTCAGTTAATATAGTTATTTAAACAGAGAGTCAGGAAAGAGTTTTGTGCACACAGGGGAGGTTCAGTTTCCCTGTGATCCCTAAAGCTACAATCTCTCTTGGAGCTGAGCTACATCAATCATGTTTCCTGTGCTCCATTGTTAAAGATGTACTTTTTTTGAGGCATCAATACCACACTCTTTAGAGTGACAGGGAGATGTGTGTTACTAAGAGATCTTGTAAAGGAGTTAGATACAGAGAAAAATATTAACATCTTTTGTTGAGCTCCTCTCATTTACAGTGTTGTGAAGGTAAGAAAATGTTCCTCATATCAATGACTATTTAAAGATTGATCTGCAAGCAGTCTATTCCTTATGGAGGAGTTGAATACATCACTTAGAAATAAATATGTTTCAGAGCTCCCCCACTGTTTACATGTTATAGAATAATGTATCATACATCTTGTATCTGCCTAACTTACTCTAATTTGAAAGGTAAACAGATCTTTTTCCAGGAAGCTAAGAATTAAAATTCTCTCCCCTTTACTACAAGATCACCTTTTAATTTGTATTATATCATCTACTAGTCAGATGCATGACAAGGGAAACACTCACTTCCCACAAAATTTATATCATAAAATCATTATCCTTTAATTCATTCATCTGTGATAGTGTTAATCCTAATGGAGAGCTGCCTCGTCAGCCCTAAAAGACTTTCACCCTTGTCATCTTCCCAGGATGTCCATCTTATTCCTTCATCTTCTTTTCTGTTAGAATGTTCTTCTCTAAGGGTAGCCTGAATCTCACTTACTCAGCTCACACATTTTAACTTTCAACATGGAGAAAATACTGTTGGGTTTTTTTCTAATAGCCTTTTAGAGACTATGATTCTGTTTCCTCTTCAAAATAGTTGTGGGGTTTGTTTTTTTTTTTTCTGTAGAGACATGTTTTTGGGTTTCTTTGTGGTTTTTATATGGGTTCTTGATAAATATTTTTTACATTCATAGCTGAAAACTGCTCAAAGTATTCCTGCTGGTCAGTGTTCCTGCTGTGTTGAATGAAAGAGAGTGTCTTCATAAATGATGGACTTTTATATTTACATGTGCTGATATGATATTTGTAGAAAAGGATGGTCATAAATGATCTTGGAACTCTATCTTCCTCTGAATTATGTGTTCTGTTCAGGGAAATTCAAATACAATCTAATTTCTTCTATTATTGAGATATTAATTTGTAGTTTTCTTCAAGATATCTTGCATCTTCATCTCTCTTTCTCTCTTTCTTTGGGTACCTGTGTTTGGATCTTTGCTAATTAAGTTAGTGTCATCCAGGATGGGATGCTCCACCACTTGAAAACTCCTGGGATTTATCTGAGAATTTTTCAGCCTGAAGAGCAGAGGTTTAGGTGGATAAAATATAATGAATCAACATTATTCTGTACCTGCTTCTGCAACAATACTTTAAAACCAGTAGAGTTTTTGAGCCTATAACTCTGACCAAGACAAGGGCAAAATCTGAAGACCTTTGAAGAATTTTTTCTTCCACAAAGGGTGATCACCGTCTGTGCAGATGATTGTCTGGAGCAAGCACTGGTTTCTGAGAGAAAAGAGCTCAAAGAATCATCAGTAGGCCACCAGTATCCAATGTTTAGGGGTTTGCCTTTGACTGGAGCACTGCTTAGGTTTTAAATTTGCAGTGGAAGAATTTTACATTTCTGGTGGCTCTGGGATTCAGTGAGGATAGAAATAGTATTTGAAATTTTGAATTTAAACCCCAACTGAAATGACATCCCAGTGTAAAGCAAACACATTTGTCATTCTTTTGTGGTAAGCTGGATATCTACTTCCTCACAGCTTTGACTATTAACAGTGAGCTGCTTAACTGAAACTCATCATGCAGCAAAGGGATGTCAGTTTTCCTTTCCAGTCTGGAAATGCCAACATTTCCTTCAACTAATTTCTCTGTCTGGGTGAATTTACAGTTTAATTTACATCTAGAGAACATAAAATTTAGATTCTGTAACTCTCCATTCCTGACAAATGAGGAGATATATGAATTTCTGAAAGAAAGCAGTTGTCCTTTCTGGCTCCTCAAGATGAAACAAGTGCCCCACTTGTTCTCTGCTTTGTCCTTTTGACTCCATCAACACCAAAATGAAAATCTCAAAAGTAGTTATTCAAATGGATGGTATATCATGTCCAACAGCACTGGCTTCAAAGCCACTGAGAGTGGAGCAGAGAATGTCACCCAGTGGCTGCAAGTCACTGGTCTGAATATAAAGCAGTCTTGAAGCTATTAAGTATCAGCAGTTCATTTTTGTTTCAACCTGTGATGTCACTGCATACTGGTCACCACTTTCCAGCTGCATCCACCCAAGTTGTCCACACTTAAAAGTCTCCAACAGCAATTTCCTAAGTGGAAATATGTGGGGAAATAAAAGTAGCACATATAAAATATGCCTGGCAAGGAGGAAAAAGTCACAGGAAATAAGATCTTTCAGTTTTAATGAGAGCTTGTGTCACATCCCACAGTCTGCAGGGGCACCTTGCTCATTTTCATGCTTTCATCTCCATAAATTAGTTCAGCATACAGCTGAATCCTAGAATTTTAGTAACACATCTTGTATTCTGTGTCTATGTGGTGCTAAATCATTATTTTGGTTTGTTTTTCTTTGCAGTGAAATTAAAACTCAGCAATGTGTAGATGTAATTCCTCGTACTTTGCAATTGTGACATTCGTCTTTTTGGCTGAGACAGTAGATTGAAGCAGAAATGGTAAAGTTTATGCCTAGGGACGTGGTGTTTACATCAAGGAATAGCTAACGTACTCTGAGTTTCAATGTCATGCAGTCAGAATTTGTGATATGTCACTACTTGGTTTCATGTTCATTAGCGTTTATTTGCGATGACATTACACTGCCCAGGTTTTTTAACCTTGTCAAGTGTTCCTCAAGTTTCAAGCAATTTTCTTTCATCAAAACACAAGAATTCTTCATCCTCTGTAAATGTTGCTACTTCAGTATGTGATATGTTGAAGCACAGATCTTAAGTCTGTTCTGTTTTGATCTCCTCACACAACCCAAATAACATCACCCAATAATGTTTGCATCACTTTACACTTAGCCTAGAACAATACATATCAAGAATATGCCACTGTAATGTAAAGATCCAAATTGCTGAAGAATCGTATTTTCTTCCATTTTCAGCTTTTCACCAAATGTGGTACTACTAAACTGCATCTTATTAAATGCCTTATTTCACTTTGAAAATATTATGCTTCATGCAACATCCTTAAAAATACATCATATACTGTTAAGCATTGTGTAGTATGATAAATCTTAAGACACGCCGGATTGACACTAGATGTTCCTTGCAACATCCAATAAAGTTTTGGTGTGATATAGTATACAGTTAAATTGGTAGAGGAACAATTAGATCATTTGTTACTAAGGGAACAGACTTTTTCAAGAGATTTCCAGATGCTTCTTGTAGTTGGGCTGATAATATCATAAGAATATGCTTGCCTGAGAATTTTGAAACTTTTTCTTTTACTTACAAATTGGAAATCAAAGTAAAAGGATCTGAGTTACGAGAAGTGTTACATTCAAAAATCTTGGTTTATGGGCAAAGAGAAAACATACCTTATTTATAAAGCCAAGAGTTTATTGTTAATATAATACAAGAATCTTAACACTTTCATCAGTAGTAATCCATATCTAACTATTACCAAAACAAACAAACAAATTGTGTAGTTACAATTGTTATGCATATTTCCCACTGTCTAGCCTTTTTTCTGGTGTTATGTTTCCCCTTCCCCTGCTGTTCATAGTGATGAGATCCACAGTTTCGTTCTGGGATTGGTGCCGGTGGAATGTTGTGGAGACATTAATGTTTGAAGACCTTTGCAAGATGGAATACATTGTTCATGTTGATGGTTTCTCTTTCCTTAGTCTAAGATACACTTAGGGTCATTTATAAATTCTCTAATACACTTTTTAACTCTTTTATAGATAATTTTATGTCTTTTACAGATGCTTTTACAGATAATACAGAATTGTACACCTGCTTATACTGGGATGCTTTCTCAATAGTCCATTTCTACATTGGCTGGACTGCCATTTCTCTGACACGAATGCAGGGGAAAAGGTACTCTTGCAATTTATGGAAAGAAGAAACTTTTTTCCTGGCCAAAGTGATGTGACTTGCTTACACTGGAATGATGAATATAAGCTCCAGAGATAGTCAGGAAGTTATTAATTCCTCAGTCAAATTAGTAGTGGAAGTTTTACCTTGTATTCTTTAGTGTGGAAAATACTTCATTTTGCAACCTCTGGATGTTTTCTCCTAAAAAACATTTTCATCCTGCATTGGTTGTGCCTTTGAGTTTTCCTGTACTGCATAATACTAGTGAAGAACTTTTCTTCTGGGTTTTTGGTTGGGTTTTTTTTTTATACTACCAATCTATAATTTTATAGCATTTGGAAAAGAAAGAGTCAAGGCTTGCTCGGGGCTTATGGGAAGAGACACTGATATGTTGCCCTCCTGAGACTAGTTAGCAGATGACTGGAAGCAATAATGTGTGTGTCTGATGTTCTCCTATCTGTGTCCTGGCCAGTAATTATAGTCATTCACTGGTCAGGGGCATGAAAATTATTCCATCAAGAATGTGAATGAACAACTCTGAGGCTTTATAATAGATAATTTTTTAAAAGGAAGAATAAGATTAGAATGTTTCTGTGGAAAATAGCAGGCCATTTCCTTAATATGCAAAGCGTATATTTTTATGAAAGCTGTGTTTGTGTGGTCTTTCTAGACATGAATTCAAAGCAACTGTACTTTTTAGTTTGAATTCCTCCACAGGTTATAATGAAGCATGCTCCCAAACTACTGAACAGCATTTAAGGTTCTATTTTTAATCTGGTCATTCTGATCTGGTTTGAAACTGCCCAAGTTTTGTACCTCGTGGATTTTAACAGAATTAAGAAAGAGAAAGAAAGAAGACAGAAACCTGTTGTTCCATAATGCAGACAAGTTTCCATTATTTTCCTCTTGTTAACCCCACACTGGAAGCAACTGCCCTCTCACTTTGTTCAGATGCGTAGTGTAAAAAATAAGCAATCATAGAGATTGAAAATGTCCAGAAATCATATCTATGGGGGTAGAAAAAGTATATCCTAGATCCTGTTCTGTGTGATTCCACTCTGTTTGCTAAAGGCTGTAGCTGGGTAAATAATGAGGGGAGCTAGTTCATTGCCAAACTGAAAAACTACTACTATGAAGGAAAAGCCTCCTTTCTCAAGAGACATTTTGAAATCAAACATGTTATTTTGAAAGAAAAAGTGTAAATGCTTCATTATGAAAGTACTGGTATGAGAAGGTCTAGCTTTATTATCTGAATGCCTGGGTGTGAAAATACACAAAGTAGATGAGCTGGTCTGCAACACAAAATCATGGCTGGGTTAGTGAATAGACCATCTGCCTAAAAATTAAAAATAAGACCATCAGCCAGCTCCAGCAGGGCTGGATGAAGATGCTGATGGAGATGAGAGCTGGAGGAAGAGACTTCACCTTTCTGGGAATCTGTCCCTGTCGTGTCCAGCTTGTCTGGTCTACCTTGGGGTGTGGTAGAGGATAAGTCCTTTGGGGGATTGCAGCTAAAGACTCCCTGATGCAGAGGCACTGGGCTGATCAGACAGCTTCCAAGAGAGGTATGTTCATTGGTGATGTGGTAACTGGTGCTGTCTGTCTCAAACATTTGCTCTTCTTCATTAAGAGATTAGTTCCATCTGTAGCAGTAAGAACTGTACTGTGAGGGATATAAATTAGCATTGCACCATGCTTACCTGAAATACCTTACCTTATAAAAACTCTATTCTTTTTTTACAAGGTTCCTCTTTATTTTAGTGTTACTCTTCCCTCCAGCAGATACAGGTTTTACTATCACAATATTGCATCTTATTCCCTGAAGCATTTATGGAGTATATGTCATAAGATTATTGCATCAGGAATATAACTATTCTTTGCCTATTAAAACTTGGACTGAAAGCACTTGGCTTTCTTTTACTTACTTAAAAAAAACCAAAAAAAACCCCAAAATAATGAACTGCAGCACAGAAAATATTTTAAAACCCACCACAATCTGACAAGACCAAAATTTTCCTGTCAGCTACTTCTCAAAATATCAAACTTTCCTGACAATTTACTTCAATTTCTTGTTGGGTAGGAAATGCCTAGGAGCAAATTGGAATGATCTAGCAAAAAGGTCTAGTTCCCTGATGGGATTTGTACCAATTTTGGATGTTAATCTACTATACTGTATAATCTAACAATTTGTTTCCATGTGAATGTGGAATTTACTTGGGACAGTGGGAGAGGAAGATTGTTAATATGTTTTGTACAAATATGGGATCAAACTAACTGACACTGTGTAATTTCCTTGACTGAGAAAGAATATGTTGCACTGAGGTGGAAATTTTAGTTATTGTTTTTCCAGAAAATATTTCTTTTCAAATTGCAGGTTTAGGCTGGTTGAATTGGTAACACTGAGTGATAATGAGCAAAATCTTCTAGATAATAACAGTGAAGAAAAAACCAATAAAACCTGAAATGTCTGAACAATATAGTCAGATATTTACAAACAAATAAATACATTTTCAAAAGTTTTTAGCTGATATCCCATGTTGAAAATCACCAGGAATGTAATTCAAAGGAGTAGTAAGAAATGGGTTAAAGATACATCCCCCCAAAATAGAGGACAAAACCTTGTTTCCCTACAGATGTTCATGGTTGTCAGCTGATTGACATTTTTCCTGTTCTTTTTACTCTCACTATATAAAATTAAAATAATATCTGAGGATCAAATACATAGCTGGGTGGAGTTTTTTGGCATCTGGTAGTTAAAATCAGTAATTTGCTGAATTTCTTTGGGGGATCAATGGATGCTGCAAGACCAACAGTGTGGCTGTGTTCATGACATTCCTAAACAAATGAAGTTAATAACTAGGCCCTGATATATAGAGATTTTCCCTAAGGAGGCAGGCCCATGCTGTTTCCTATTTTCTGTATGTGTTGTCTACATGATTGAGTATTACACTAGTCCTGAGATATGCAAGGATGAATTCAAGTATATATCATAAATACCACAGATAGTGTGTGGCCATGGGCAATACTTCACTATCTGAAGGATATCTACCAGCTAGTGAAGGGCCTGGTAAGTTGAAGTAGAAAGTTAAACCCAGTGGAAAACTTATTTAAGAGCATTATATGCATTCATTTGTGTACTCAGAAGACAGTTATTTTCCACCCCATGTCTCCTGATATAGTTCAGGAACACAGCTCATTCTGGCAAACTAAGCGAGCACATCTCAAAGGAGACGGATATTGTTTGAGTAGAAATTCCCTACACATAAGATTTCACCTCTGAAAAAGTCATTGGCAGTTTCCAGAAGGAAGATACCCCTGGAATGTAGCAGTACTAAAGAGGAATGGGGACAGGGAAGGACATGTATCTTCTGATTGCAAATGCAGATGCCAAATTAGAAGAGAAAGAGGAAACATAGTTCCAACCTGTCACTAATATCAAATACAAATAGAGCTGGTGAATTTCTCAGCTTTGATTTTTATTAGGTACACAGAAACTTCTGACCTTCCCTATTTCACTGGTGGCAGTGACTAGGGATGCAGCAGATCACATTGTACAAAGCAAGCAGCTTTAGTTCTGGTGGGATGGCTCTATGTATCAAGGTATATTAATATTAATGAACCTGAAGGGAAGAGAAAGAAAAGGAGACAAAAAAAGATGTCCTTACCCAGTTCTTCTTCATCTCTTCCCATCTTTTTTCCTTTTATGGCTTTTTCATCTCAGAGTTTGTATTTGACTGCCTACAGATGAAA